>NC_142504.1:39186079-39551079 GCF_057876585.1 Rhinolophus sinicus
ATTACTATCCTAAATACCATCATAGTTCTCATTTATTGTTATGAGACAGGCACTGTTAACCCTAGTTTACAATTCTCAGAAATTAAATAGTTTGCAAAAGATCAAATGTTAATAAATTGTGTGAACTAAAATCATCCTTCTTTTCTTAACTCTGAATTCTATTGTCTTCCAATTAGATTAATGACATAATTCAACTACTTGAAATATGGAAAGCACTAAGTCTGTGATTTTCACCATATTTGTTAATAATAATTATACAAGAAATAACTATATAAGAAATAACTTATAATATAACTATATAAGAAAACAACTAATATGCATCGATTATATATTATAGTCTAGAAAACCATAGTATAAATATTTTTATTAATTATTTCATTTAATCATTACAAAAAAATATATATGACATAGGTGGTATTTTATACATGAGAAAATTGAGACCTTAGATGTAATGGCCAAAAGACATGATTCATAAATGACAGAGCATGGATTTGAGCATAATTTATTCTACTTCAAGATCCTGAATGAGTGCACCAAAGCTAATCAACAATGTCTGTGTATTGCCTTTTGCTTGAACATGCCTAAGACATCTTTCTGAGCCTCGGGAGTCCAACTTCAATGATGCCCAAGCACGTATATTCATGGAAATGAAAAAAAAAAAATCAAGTGGTTTTGTACTAATTATTGAAGAGTGAAAAATAAAAATAAGATAACATGCTCTTCAATTGAGAAACCTTAAATTTTTGGATTAATTACAACAAACAGAGACAATCAATGTCACCTTTGAAGAGAAAGAAATAATTGGATCAGTCATGCATGAACTTGGACAGTTTTATCACTTATACAACTATATAATCAAATCAATTAAAGGATTGACTGGGTTGGGAAAATTCAGTTAAACTTTCTGTCCTTTTTCAATTTTATCCCTTTCTATCTGTATCTGAGAGAGCGAGAGCGAGAGTGAGAGCCAGAGCGAGAGCGAGGGAGGGAGAGAGGGAGAGAGAGAAAGAAAGTGTTAAGATTGAAATAAAAATATCCTGGCCTATAGCCTATTCTAATGGTAGATGTAGATTAGGTGAGTTATTTCTTAGCTGTCCGTGACCATGGTGGAAATTGATAAGAATGTGAATTGAGATTTTTGATTTTCCTAATAAACTATAGAGTTGACTTTATTGTCACATTGAACACTGTTTAATTTTCTTTAAAAAAACCCTATTAATTTATTTTTAGAATAATGTCAGTGTTTATCTCATAAATATTTATAAAACATTCATAAGCAAGTCACTAATTTAAGCTCTATTTTAAGCTTCATTATGCACAATATGGAAGTAAATATATTAGAAAAATATCAGGGCATGATTTTTCAGGATCAACTGAAAATTTATGCAAAGTACATTGGATATGCACTTTTTAATTTCACAGTTACTATTAATGTATGTTGCTCATAAAAAAAATAAATGACATATTTATTGAGTCTCTACTGTATGTTAAATCTTTGTTAATAACTTCCCCCAAATTTTCTTAGTGAATTTTCACCATAATTCTATGATATATACATTATTGTCATTAGCTTTATAAACAATGCTGTCCAATAGAATTATAATGTGAGTAACTTTATTATTTCATTATTTATTCATTTTTAATTAATGAGCAATTATTTCAATTACAAGTAACATATAATTTAAAATTTTCTAGTAGCTACACTTTATAAAAGTAAAATGAAACAGGTGAAATCAATATTAATAATAGGTTTTATTTTGCCCAATATATCCAAAATATTATCATTTAAATATATATTCAATATTTAATAATAATGGGATAGTTTACATTTTTTGTTATAATAAATCTCCCCAAAAGTGTATATTTTGCACTTACAGCACGTTTCAATTTGTATGAGCTACATTTAAGTGTCTAATAGCCATGTGTTTCTAAAGGCTATGGTACTGGACAATGCAGACTGTAGAGATGAGAAAATCAAGGCTTATAAACTTAAGAAATTAACCCAACGTCACAAATTAGAAATAAAGGCTGACATTAGGTATACACCAAACTTGTCTGACTAAAGCCCAGGGAGATTAACTACTAAGCATATTGCACTACCTCCCCTACAAGACCATGAAATCCTTTTATAGTAAGGATCTGGTTTAAACTAAGTGGTTGTGTTTCAGCCATATCTGATGTGTCTAATTGATAACATCAGAATGCTATTTGCACAATTGATTGAAGACTATTTTCCCAAATAATTCAGCCAAAAGAAAGAGTCAATTCTGACTAGATCCAGTGAATACCAAAACCCTAAAATTGGGTGAAAGAAGGGATTTTATATTCAATTTATTGTCTGGTTTTGTATTTTTCTATGGACACAACACTCATGGACTCATACCTGAGTCCTAAGTAGATAGAAGTGAAAACAACAATCTCTTTCAGTAAAATCTTTGTGAAATGTAGGCACACAAAGAGCTCTGCTCTAATACGTTGCAGAGGATACATATATTTTCTCCTAAAATATTCTAGATGCTTGAGCATATCCCTAGTACACAGGAATAGCTGAAGAAGTAAGTAGCAAGTAAGAGACAAAAGTGGAACTTGGAAAACAGGGTGATGATACACAAGGGAATAAAAACGCCAGACATAAATGTAAGTCCTGTTCAACATAAAATGCTGTATAATATCCAGAAGACATGGTAGAGAATGACAAACACAGCAAAAGATGAGAATATACAAAAGAAAGATGTTACTTTTTATATGACAGATTATTATTTGAATATATACAAGGCATATGCTTGTGTAATACTAGTATACCTTTGGTTGAAGATTGCTTTAAATTACAATTCACAATATCTTAAAACAATGAGAAAATGTATATAAATACAATAACCAGAGATAAGGTTGGTTTCAGGTTGTTTTGACCCAGAGGCCACTACATATCAAGGACTGCATCTCCAGTTCCCTTTGGCTTTCTTAGCTCTTCTTACTCCATGAAACAATGTCATCTTGAGTTGGCTCTTCTCATGGGAGGAAGAGTTGCCTGCATTCTGATCCTCATTTGGGTGAGTGAGACTATCTTTTCCACAGCTTTTTAGCAGAAATACTGACATTGATTCTAATTGGACCTTCTTAAATTATCTGTCCATTGCTGGGAGGAGAGGGTAGTAGTCTAGAATTTATTCTGGATCTAGAAATAAAGTCAAGACAACCCAATGAATACAAAAGGCAACCACATACCTAAAAGGCATGGTTCTCCCATAATGGGTAATAGTTCTTTTTAGGACACTAGAAATTGTGTTAGCAATTAGGAACAAGACCCAAAGAAGCACAGGTAAGTTCAATTTTTAACTGCCATTTGATGTGCCATGACCACATATTTTACATTTATTTATACTATTTTACATATATATATATATATATATATATATATATATATATATATATATATATAATTTATATTATATATACATGTTTGCCACTTACTAATAGTTTTATTATAGATATTTTAAACATAGGGAAAAGTGGAAATATTTTTACACTGAACACATATACATACAAGCTAGATTTTGTAATAAACATTTTACTATACTTGTTTTATTACATATCTATCTATCAATTATTTTATTAATTCATTATTTTTGCTTTATTTCAAACTGATAAGTATCAGTTAACTTTAGTCTATATACTTCAGTATGCATATTTTATTAACTGGAGTTCAATATTTGTTTATGGATTATTTTTAGGTAAAATTTACATAAATGAAATGCACAAATTATAAATGTATCATTTAATACATTTTGACAAATATATACGCTTGTGAAACTCAAATTCCTAATCAAGATAAAGACTATTAACACCACTCTAGAAAGTCCCCTCATGCTTCTTCATAGTAAATCTAAACTCACACTCCTGTAGAGGCAAAAATTCTTCTCATTGCTTTCCACTAGAGATTAGATTTTCCTGTTCTCAAACTCCACATAAAGCAAATCACATAGTATGTGTTCATTAGTGCAAGATTTTGTTCACACAATCTAATGTATGTATCAGTAGCTTTTTTACCTTTTTATTGCTGAGTTGGTTCTGTTTGCTTTTGGTCACTCTCTTGCATCTTCAACTATTTTTTTTAAAAAATATCTTGTGCACATTTTATGATTATTATCTGTTGGAAGGTTTGTCTGATAAGAACTTACACAGCTATTTCTGTATGCATAACTGCATTTATGTATCATTCTATATATAATCACTACTTCATAATATAAAAAATATGATGGTGGAGAAATTTTATTTGTTTTCCTAATAGGTGAGTTGAGTTTAACTGAGCTGCTTTCAGTCTCTTACCTGGTCTGTTCTGGAATTACAAGCTGGTGTCAGTAATTTCAACTGTGTCTTCGAAGCCATGATATAAATTCTATGAAAACCTCACTGGTCCATAAACATACTGAACTTATGACTATATCCCTCCTTAAGAGAATACTCCAACCAGTAGCTTTGTGTGAGGCTATTCTGATCTACATGTATATTGAGATAATGTCGTAACTTAGTCTTCATTTCCATGATGACAATTGTTCTTTAAATATTTCTGACCTATTTCCCTACTCCTTATTTCTCCCTCCTCCCCATATGGCTGGTTAATAGGCCCATTTCTTTGTGCCTCTCTGTAGATAAATTCCCCCACACTTACTCTGGGTTTGGCCATGTGACTTTCTTTGGGCAGACTTGCTCATGTCTGCTTCTCCCTTGAACAATTTGATTTGCTTGTTCTTAAACCTGTCTCACATCATGAGACCATGCAGAGACTCATCTGCTTAAGAGATGTGAGTGTCTCATGGAGCAGAGGCAAACCATGAGCATCATCCCCCTCATTCCAGCAGTCCTAGGTAATATTATCCTATATCAATTAATAGACAGTCCAATCTCAGACATAATAAGTAGTCTAGTCATGATCAATGGAACTCTAGTGGAGCCCCATCTATATTGCCTACATTTGATGAGCTATACAAGTACTTTATCGTTTTGAGCCACTGAGTTACCATTTTATTGTGGCAATAAATAACTGATACACCATGGGAAAAAAGTGAGTTATCTGGTTCATGATGATTGCCATTAGTCATGTTTGTGTATTGAAAGAAGCTAATCAATAGAGCATCTTATCTTCAAGGATTTGGTGGTTTTTTTTTCTTTTTTTTTTCTTTTCCTTATTCACTCAGAACAGTGGGAGCCTGCTTTTTTTGGTGGGGTGGGGGTGGGGCTACCTAAACTGAGGCTTTGGAAGCTCATTTTCACAGCCACACTAAACTACATCTTCCAATTTGGACTTTTTCAATAATAATGTTTTCTTTCTCCACTTGCTAACTCTTGTCTTCTATCTCATTTGATCCAAACCCAAGGAAAGCAAGAGTAAAGCTATGGAGATGACTCTTTCATTGCTCCAACAACTAACACAAAGGAACCAACTGAATATGAGCAAAAATTTAGGTCCATCAAAATGTTCACATTATGGAAAAGACTAAGTAGAAGTGTAAAAGAAGAATAATGTAGTGCTGTGTAAAAACAAACTGTTTGCTTGGCTCCAGTGGATCATAAAACAAAATGACAGGACTCTAGAGTCTAGTTTAGTGCTCAGATTTTTCAAAGAAAGAAACTAAAACGAAATGTGCTCACATGGCCTGCCTAATGTCACATAGCAAGTTTAGTGTTAACATTGAGAATACACCTATACTTTGGTGGTGTCTGTGTTCTAGACAAGTGGTGAAGTATTATGGAAAGAGAATGAAATCTGATGTCAGAAGACTTGTATTTTAGTCCCAGCATCACCTCTTACTTAATATGTAGTTGGGAGTCAGTCGCCAGAGCTCTGTTTGCATCAGTTTTCTCATAAGTAAAATGTGAATGATACCATTCATGACTATCTTAAATAATTACAGGGATTTATTTAAATATTAATACACCATGCTCTGTGAATTTAGTTTATTTCATTCTAACGAAAACTTATTATAAGCCAATTATACATCAGGCATTATGTTAGTTGTTGAGAAAACAAAATGGTCTCAGGGAATTTAGAATTTAAAGAGAGAGAGAGAGAGAGAGAGAGAGAGAGAGAGAGATAATAAATGATGTTAAAATTAGGTGGTAAAGGAGGGGATTGCTAAGGAAGCGTAAGAGTGTTTAGCTCAAACAGAGCAATAAACTTAACCCAGTTCCAGTTAAGCCAAATCATAAATCATAGATTAAAGTTGGATTAAAGTTGTCCAGGTGAAAATTACATAGACAGGCCACTCAGGCAGAAGAAATGAATAAGGCAAGAAAAAAACCATATTAGAATGTATGTGTGGAACTCTACTGAATAAAAATTGTGTTACTAAATCATGAAAGAAGGAGGGGCAAGAGGTGAAACTATCTGTAGGTAAGGGTCAAGTAGTGTGGATTTGAACATTAGCAATCCACTGAAAAATTTTTAGAAAGGAGATTTTGTGGTTTTATTTATGTATGTTTCAATTAGAATACTCAAACTGCATTAGGAGGGACACTGACAATCTAGCGAAGAAAATATAAAAATCTAATTTAGGACAAGATAGTAAGGATGGAAAGGAAATGATAGATTAGAGAAACTGTATATTCAGTAAATGTTTATTTACTATTATTTTTATTGCAGCAAATTGTTTCTTTGACTCTTTTAAAAATTAATAAGTACTGCTGGCTCCATGAGAATGTTTTTTTCTCTTATATTTATTACTGGCCTCCTACTCATACGATCTGTTTATCTCAGTAGATGGAATACTCCCTTTTTTTTTTTTTTTTTTTGGACTTAGCTAGAGCCAAACATAATTGCTTCACTCATCTTTACAGCAAAAGAAATGCTGAAATCAGTAAACATTCATTTTTTTTTTCTTTTTCTAAATCGTGAGCCAGAAATGCAATATGCCAATATATCCTGGGCAATACAATAAATACCTGAATGGTTTCCAAAAAGATAATTGATTCACCATATTGTTAAGGTTTATTTCAGCAATAAAAGAGTATTTCTCTTTTTATGATGGCTTTCATACCTAAATTCTGCTTTAAGTGCCTAAAGTAGCAAATGTCTGCAACCACATAACAGTGACATTAGGTGACATCTGCAGGAACAGACATGATTGCTCCTATACATACGAAAAACAGTTCTCTGTACAGACAGCCAAGTAAGATTTCTCTTACTTGTGCAGACACTCTGTATAGATTTCTCCTGCCCAAATACATATTCCTGAATAACCTTTAATGGAGCAAAGATTTGATCATGGATAATTAGTTTCTTTAAGTAAGCCACTCAAAAATTTATTAATAGAGAATATTCTCATAAAGTATAACCATAAAAAAATCTTACAGTGCTTTCAAAGTGCTATGTTGAAAGCTTATTATTCCCTAACATGAAGATTGGTTCATTTTCTATTTGGGGAAAAAAATGATATTTACAAGAAGAAAAAGTTTCTTCACTTAAGTATTTGTCTTAATATAGGACTTAAGTATTTGGCCCAAAATGAGAACCTGTGTTCTTTTTAAAATAGTTCTGCTTTTAATGATATTGACTTGTCAACTCTTAATGCTTTAATACGCATTGTTTCATTCAGTTTCAGAGACTAAGTAGATGGTATCTATAGATTTATTCAGGAACTGGAGACTTGTCTGGACAAGATTTTCTGAGGGTGTTTTTGTATCCCTTATCAACAGGTCAAATGAAGCCAAATAAGCCTTCTAAAATATGAGTAACTACTTTCTCATCACTTTCTTGCAGGCCTCATAGATTAGAATCCTTCAAGATAGTCTGTAACTTTTTTGGTAGTCTTCTCAGTTAGGACCAAAAAGTGTACTTAGATTTGTCCAATCTGGCTATGAGCCTGGTTTGCTACAATTCCCCCCACCACACACACATATTGTATCCACTTCAGTTTTTAATCACAACCATAGAATTACTATCATAGATAAATTCATTTTAAGTGTACATATGAAGTTTAATTTACAATCAATAATTTTCATGACTCATATTGTAAGTTACCAGTGTACTTACACAAACTATGCAGCTTTTAAAAAGAAGAGACACACATGTTTCAACCAAAAATTATTTGATTCAACTGAAGAGTTCCTCCAAGGTGCCAAACCACATTGAATGAAAAATGGATGTTGGGATTCCATAATCCACTAACACCCTTGAACTGGGAAACAGTTAAAAACTATGTGGCTGGTATTCTTAAATGAGTTGACGACATTGTTTCTACATAGGGTAATCCTTTTTTTTTTTTGCTTTTCCTAGGACTTAAGAGAATAATTAAACACATTTCATAAGCAATACAATTT
Organism: Rhinolophus sinicus; assembly: GCF_057876585.1. Classification (NCBI taxonomy): domain Eukaryota; kingdom Metazoa; phylum Chordata; class Mammalia; order Chiroptera; family Rhinolophidae; genus Rhinolophus; species Rhinolophus sinicus. The sequence continues at coordinate 39,194,396 of NC_142504.1, forward strand.
TATAAGTAACAAATAGTAATAAATAAAACAGACACTTCATAGAAATAATTTATTAGATGCAATACTGAATTCAGCTATATTGCTCTAAATCGATACTTTTTCTTGAGTGTGTATAGAAAACTCATTTTAGTTAAATTCAGTTAAATTCTACTATTGCATTAAATTAAATATATTAGCCCTCTACATATCTTTAACAATATGACTGGGAAGTATTCTTATGAGAAAATTATCTTTAATATGATGATTTTTTTGGATATATATATCCAAAAAAATGTATACACATTTTAAGAAAGGAAAAAAATTGTGTTAAATTTATAATACTCAATATATAGAGATAACAAAAGATGAATACAAGTCATGCGTATTCATTTGTTTTGGCATATATATATATATATATATATACGATAAAAGCATTAAAATAAAATAGATAACAACAAAAATGCATCAGATAGCTCACTCTGTTTCTCTGGACAAATGTACATTCAATATCCGTTTCCCTAAGAATCAGCCATCCCAGAAATAAGCAAGGCTTTTTTTTTTTTTTTTTTTTTTTTTAAGTTTCTCAAACTCATGACAAAACTGCTGAACTATGGGTCTTGTATATAGTTTGTGGGCCATGTCACAATACCCTGAGCTTATTTAAATTATTTCAAAGCTTTTTAAATATTTTCTCAACTCAACCAAGTAAATCACTTTGCCACAAGTGAAAGAAAACTTGACCCAAACCGACCTTGAAAAAAAAAGTATGTGTGTGTGTGTGGGGGGGAGGTAATTATTTGTTCATTTTAGTTTCTATTGCTGCTGTAACAAATTCCCACAAACTTGGTGGCCCCAAAAAGCACAAATGTATTATAAAGTCTGTAGGTTAGCCATTGGACACAGATCTCACTGGGCTAATATCAAAGTGTCATCAAGCTGCATTCTTTTCTGGAATCTCTAAGGAAGAATCTGTTCTCTAAAGTCTGCCCATGTTTCTTACATCATGGCCCCATTTCTCCATCTTCAAAGCCAGCAATGTTACCACTTTCTGATCATTCTTTCATGGTCACATCTCCCTCTGACTTTCCACTTTCATGTCCTTCTTGCAATTACATTAGAACCACCAAATAATCGAAGATAATCTCACTAGTTTAATGTCGACTAATTAACCACCTTAATGCCACCTGCAACCCTAATTTGCTCTGTAACCTAGGAATTCATTGGCTCCAGGGAAAGACCTGGACATCTTTGGGGGTTACTATTCTTCCTATCACATTCATATTCCTAAAAAAGTCTAGTGAATACATTCCTTTCAGACACAGCTCTATCTAGAATGTTTATGTAAGTAGTATTATCAGGACCTTGTTTCCCTCTTAATCTCTTGGGTTCTCCTCAGCTCTACTTCCTTTAATTTGCCAAGATGGATGCAACAGCAGCTCTACCCCACGTCTTTTTCAGGTCTGTAGTAAAGAATGTGTCCATTTCTCTTAACCAAAATAAAAGTGTCAATTTATTGGCTTTGGTTGGCCTGGCCTCAGTCCTGTGTCTTCTATTAATCTAATCATTGTTTCCTGAGGTAATAGGGCTTAAGTCAAGTGCCATCTTTGACGTCAGGAATACTGTTTGCAGACTTTCAGGGACTAAGATGGAAGAACGTATAGAACCTCAAGTGGGAACTAGTGGCTAATGTCAGAAGTAAGGCTAAGGGATGCTGGGTGGCAAAAAAATAAAAATAAATAAATAAAAATAAAATAAATACATCAGCTACTGCACTAGTCTACACTACACTTATATCAGCCAACTAGAAACAGTGAATAGTTGTCTATTTAAAACAAGAAGACGATGCTGAAAAATTGAAAAGCAAAATACTATTGTCATAAATGACAGTTTGTGGCCCATGTAATAATGAACCTGAGTTGTTGTTTTTTTTTTTTGGGGGGGGGGCAATCTTTCAGATACAAACTTAATTTTTTTCTCTAGTCTCATCTTTAGCAGTCCCCATCTGGACCCCTTGCTCCAGCCAGCCTAGACTCTTCACCTTACGTATACTATTAGTAGTACCACATCTCTAAACTACACATGCTGTTCCCTCTGTTCCCAAGTCTAGAGTTTCCTGACCTCTCTGTGTCTCAGTATCTGCATGGAAATAATACCAATCTTGAAAAAGAAAAATCTTGATCTTAGTGTTGTTTTAAAAAGTAATTCACTTAACAGCAATTATTATTTTTTTATCTAATATTTCTAGTGCTCACTTGGAAATTAACGATGCTTTATATTTTAATTACGTTTTCAATATGTTTTTATGTTTAAAAATTTCACCTACCAATGTAAAATTTAGGTTCATTTGGGGATAACTGGTTCTGTTCTTTGTGATTCCCCACAATATTTGGCAGTAATTTGTCTATTACAAGCCCCCACATTTATCTGAAATCAGACAATTAAATAAAAGCTGTAATATGTCTAACACACGATATAAAACAGTTGTTAATACATAAGCTATGTATAGATGTGTGTGAGAGTGTAGTTTGGAAGCTATTAAATCTGAAAATAAAAAACCAAAACAAAAAAACTGTAAAAAACTCTTCAAGTGAGATGTCCAACCCACTCTCCTGTTACAGATATAATGCACTAAACCACAAGGGCATGTACATTTTTTCACTAAGTGTTGCTTTAATCTCAAATATTTGAGATAATGACTATCCATTACCTTGAGACCAATGTCTGTCTACTGAATATAGTAAGATGAATGTACATATGGAGTTGTCTTTACCTCTTTTCTTGCAATGTAGTTAAGATATATTGTACATTTAGCCTGGGACATTTATCAAGGGGAAAAAAAGACAAAATTCAAGACATAATCAGTTTTAGATTTTGACTTGACTTCTATTGGTGAAAACCAGCATAATGCTGCATTTTTGCAATCAATCAATTAGAAGGAAAATGATAATGCTACTTCATATATCTCAGTACTTTTCACTTAAAGGTCTTAAAGAGAAAAAGACATTCTGCAAATAAGAATTAATGAAACCCTCAAAGTATCCCTATGAGTTAGGTAAATATTATTTCAGTCATTTAAACATCTGCAATCCAATGGCTCTGACAGTTTAGTGACTTACTCAAGACTATAGATTAAATAGAAGGCAGAGCCAAACTTCAGTTTAGCAGCCAGGCTGCCAGGTTTCCACTGTGTTGTTTGTAGTCAGTTACAAAGCAAGATCGACATCTGAAAAATGGAAAAGACATGTCATTTTAATTTAAATCAAATTTATCAGGGGTTTGACTGCCTCAGCTTTTAAAGTGTCCTTCCTTGTTCTGGATTTGTTCCATAGGTTTCTAAGATTCCAAGTTATCTACTCTTTGGCTGCCATTAGTCTTTCCTGATTTCCTGCTAACCTCTGTGGATTCTTGAAAGCATGCCTATCTCTTCCCTTATGTCCAATGCAGATTCTTCTAGTGCAGAAGAATTTACATCAAATGGGGAGGAATTCTTTCTCTTTTGGATGAGGGCTGTTGGGAGTTAAAATTGAGGTGTTGGCAGAAAGTCCTCTATATTGTATACATCTTTCTCCCTCTTACAGCTCATGCCAATAAATATGTTTTTCTTTTCTTTTCAAATTCCCTGCTGTGGTGTCCTGTTCATCATCTCTGTTCTTGGGATGAACTTTCCATTACTGACATGATATACAGAGGTGTGCTGTACAGATGGGTTTAAAGGAATCCCCAAACTATGCATATTTTAAAGAAAATGAGAGAATTATATATAAACACACTTGAAAGTAGCCAAGATTCTGACAGGCAATAATTAGAAGTTAACACAATGAAATCAAAGGGAGGAATACCTATGTAATCAGAAGTACAAAACTCAGTGAAAGCTAAACATGGCTTTAAATAACAGAAGTGTTAAAGAGAAATACACTCCTGCTGCTATTGTAATTGAATTCACATAATCTATATCCATCGTGCTTTTTTCACACAGAGGAATATATTATTATTAGAAATTTTATTGGTGGTAATAACCAACTAGGAGTGGCAGCTTCATTAACTTCTTTAACTTCTTTAAAAATACCAGATATTTTAATCCATTTGACAATATGTTTGATACAACTCTTCCTGAATTTGGTGCTAAAGAGATAGGATCTCAACAGTGCCCACTGAGAAAGAGAAGAAAGCCAGAAATCAGAGGGGAGGAAATAAGTGGTTTAATGTGACACCAAAGATGACCTTCACGAAAAATTGCATAATACAAAGCAGGTCCTTAAACAGATGTGGCATATTTAAGTATGGCCTGGCCCAGCTTCAATAGTTAAAGGGCATTATAATTTGGTAGATAGAAATTCTAAGATGCATTTTTATATAGTATCAAGACTAAGAGTTAAATGTATGACAGTGTCATTTCAGGTAACCAATTCATTTGGAGCAAAAGCCAAACACTGGTAAGCCTAGAAAGTACAATGCTCTACGTATTAATTTTTTTAAATTTAATTTATTGGGATGACAATTGTTAGTAAAATTACATATGTGTTAATTTTTTATTGGTGTGTAACAAATTACCATGACTTAGCAGCTTCAAACAACACCCACTTATTATTTCATTGTTCTGTAGGTCAGAAGTGTGTGTTTGACGTAACTGGATTCTGATTCAGTGTCGCACAAGACTGAAACAAAGTGTTGGCTGGGCTGTGTTCTCATTTTGGAGTTTGGAGTCCACTTCCAAACACAGGTTGTTGGCAGATTTAAGATTCTGGAAGTTGTAGGAGTGACATCCCTGGCTCCTAGAAAATGCCCATCACTCCTTGACACATGGCTGTCTCAACAACATGACACTGCGTTCCTCAAAGCTAGCAGGTGAGTGTTTCTGGCTTCAAATTGCTGACTTCTTTTAAAGGCTCATATTATTAGGTCAGCCCAACCAGGATAATCCCCCTTCTGAAGTTCTCAAAGTCAACTGTTTATGGACTTTAATTAAATCTTCAAAATAATATTTGCCATGTAACATAACATAACCAAGGGAGCGATATCCCATTATTTTCAAAGATCCTGCTTGCATTTAACGGAATGAGATTGAATAGTACATGTACACAAGGGAGGCAGTAATCTTGGGAACCACCTTAGAATTCTACCACATTTCCTATATAAAGCGTCTAAGAATATATGGGTTGGCCTTAAGTAAAGAGGCCTGAAAAAATGTTAAGATTTTTACCTCCAAAAGGGTAACTAGAATGTAATCAATCATCCAAATAGAAGCCAAATGATATGAGCTCTGAAAAAGCAGCAGATGTGAAACTCAAAGGATAGCTGAGCATTTTGGTCTCACCCCAACCAGATAATACCAAGATCAGGGAAGAAAGAATAATATTCAATCTCATTTACTATAGAAACGGGATTACCTGATAGATTAGAATGAATTTGGGCTTTGAAATCAGACTGACTAGAATGAAAATGCTAGCCCTGTCATTGCCTGTCTACAGACTTTGGGCAAGACATCAAACATAAATTGAAGGTAACAATGCCTACTTCATAAAATTTGGAACATAGCCCTGAAGATATTGAAGGTACCATGTTAGTTTTCTCCCCTTTGTTGGCTTGGGAACTGAGTGAGACTGATCCTCTGGCTGTGTCTGCAGTTAAGTGAAAATAAAGAAGTAGAGCATTTTTGACAGTGATCAGATAAAGTACTTAAAGTGTTAATTGATGCTAATGATTAATTGTTAATTGACTATCTTAAATTAATAGAAAAGCAAAATCCAGGAAGAAATTACCCTTTTTAAATAAATATGATGTTATTTTTAATTATTAGAAAACAATATATCCATTAATATTGTGAATTACTTAAAAATAATCATAGTCCTTCACGGAAAATTTGAGTTAGCTTTTGCTGACATGAAACAAAATGCAATTTAAATAGTTTTCTTCATTCTAGTACTGCTCACTTCATATGAAAAGACATATAGATACATTAATATCGTATATCCACCAAAAAAAAAGAATAGTTATAGGAAAAGTGCAGATAGTGTCACAAATTGGCCCTGCATAGTATTTAATCAAAGATGTTCTTGTGAGTATCCTTGGACCTGGTATTGCCCACTACGCTAAAAGTTTTTTTACTTATTTACTTTTTTTTTTTTTTTTCTGTAAGCTTACTGTTGAGGAGCAATTAGACAGACACAATTAGGTTTCCATTGGAGTCTTTTGTAACATCCTTCTTGGCTCTGCATTCATCAATGATAAAGAAGAATCAAAGTAAAACATTTTGGTTAGACATGATGTACACAATATAGAACTTATACAAACAAAAGTAAATTTAGTAATAAAAAATGAAAGATATAAAAACTTAAAAGTGTTTCAAACACATTTACCTATAACCCAATTACTCTTGAGATATTTTGAGTAAATACTTAGTCAGTGCTCACTTTTCATTACTCATTTCATATCAGCCATAGTGCTTAGCATTATAATTGTATGTCAAGTTACATCAGTCAGAAGAAACTAGGTTGTTCTTCAAATATAAGAAACTCAAAATTCTAGTGGCATACAACAGCAGCAGTTTATTTCTTGCTCCTGTTAATATCCATCATGGAAGCTTCACTTCATACCACCTCATTTGGTAACCAAGACAAATGAAGCCTCTGCCATATAGAGTATGATCAGTTGCTATAAAAGCAGGAAGATATGTGGTCCTTAAAGAACCATTGAAAATCATATGGCAATTCATTAGCCAAACAAGACGCACGGTCACGTGTAACTTCAAGTAGGTGACTTAGTACATTTTCACCATGTGCAGACAAGACATTTGTAACATGCCTTATGTGTGTCATGGTGTTCCCTTCTGGTTCCAAAATATGTATCTCAATCCCCTTTCAGCTTACAATATAAATCACTCGTTCCTCTATGGAAGGAAACCTCAAAATACCATAGAGTCAAGGCACAAGCACACAGTATAGGATTTCTGAGTGGCATGTGATAATCTCTGCATTAGGAATGATGCACAGTAGTCTCTCCAAATGACCCAGATGTGACTCCTTTAGATCTGGAGACTTATGAACATAAGATACATTGTTTGTCTCACTCACATCCATTTTTCAGGGACACCATAGGGTCACCATAATGGCACATATATCCCCAGCCATACGGGCCGACTTAAGACAACTGTCACTCTCTGATCCATAGTAATTTTGAAATCCTTCTGAGCAAATATTTTGAGGGAGCCCTACTCTGGGAGTGGACAACATCCCTTGCCCTGTTTCCATTCCTTGGATGTGTCTTCTTTGACCACAGCTCTCCACAGCTTCTGATTCGGGCCTTCTGGGAAGTTTCTCTATTGCCATAACTGTCCTTAACAATATATGAAATGGCACTTGGGACATATGCTAGTGCCATAATTGAATGATGGTCCCTCAAAATATATATCCATCTACTAACCCCTAGAACATGTGAGGGTGACCTAATTTGTAAAAAGTGTTTTTGCAGATGCAATTAAGTAAATAAACTTGAGATAAGATCATCCTTGGTTATCTAGTTGAACCCTAAGTCCAATGACAAGAAGAAAATACAGAAACAGAGGAGAAAACCATATGAAGACACATGTAGCTATTGGACATATGTGGATTTTAGTAGGTATTAGCTATATTGGATATAGCCACAAGCCAAGCAACATAGGCAGCCACTAAAATCTGGAAGAGGCAAGAAAGGATTCCCCCTAAAGGCTTCAGAGGGAACACAACCCTGTACGCACTTTGATTTCAGATGTTTGGCATTGAAATTTACGAGAGAATAAATTTTTGTTGTTGTTTTAAGCCCCCAAATTAGTGGAAGTTTGCCACAGCAGTATTAGGAAACCAATATACTTTCGAGGTGTGATAAAAAAAATACAGTGAATGTTTAAAAAAAAAAAAAAAATATATATATATATATATTTGGCCAGTTTAGTTTCTGCAACATACCTTAGCCCATACTTATGATTAAAGCAGTCAATAGATGTTTGGAGATTAATAATTTCCTCTTGATGTTCAAATGTAAAATTTTATTAATTTCCTTTTAATATGTTTGTTGTGAGTTCAATGGTTCAATAACAGTCCATAGACGTTTTAAAGAAGGAGGATCATGAAACTTGGAATTAAAAACACCCATACTGAATTCAAATATGTCTAATTTCTTAGAGGAAGTCCCAGGAGTCTCAATCCTTTCCTCAACAACATATAAACAGCAATTCTGTTCTTTCTTCACTAGGTTTTATGGAGCTCCAATAAAATGACCGAGGGCAAAGACTTTGTAATCTATAAGGAATTACATACATATAATTGATTTCCCTTCTATGTCTGTGATGACAGGAAGCTACCTACACCATAATGTTTGGGGGCAAGTCTCTTATGAGATGGACCAAAATTCCCAACCTTTCCAAAGCGGATAATACAGATTCCTGATATTTTCACATAGCAATAAATCCCAGTGTCATATGCCAGGAGAAGACTAAGCCAAGAATAAAAGAAATGCATTTCAAAGATAAATTCTGCTAAATGGACCTCAAGGATAAGCTTTTTTGGTTCAGAGGACCTGAACTAGTTAAGGAGTATGGCTAAGGGATGCCTAAAAATATCAGGGACAAACAATAATCACATAAAGATCTACCAGGGTTATGATCTTTTAGAAGTACCTCAAAATCTGCACAAGTTCCCACGAAGTCTATATAGAGCCCTGAGAAATCTCTAAGCAGCCATTGGTTTAAAAATTCAAGTACATGATGGAAACAAATGGTTATTATCAGAGGAAATAAAATGAACTTGGAAAATAAAGTTGGAACAACAGGAAATGTTGTAAACAATATTGATTAGTACTAGATTCGGCTATATGTGACATAAAATAACAGTAGTTTATATGAGAATAATAGTGTATAGGACAAGTAAGCTTCTTTTTTCTCTCCAATAAAATAATTTCTGAAAAACTTAATTGAGAGCTAATCTATGATGATGCAATTACGTCACGCACACAGTTTCTTCCTATCTTACTACTCCAGCATCCTTTTTAATAGCTTCCATTCTGAAAGTCATTTTAGGTCCCAACACAACTATTGGAACTTGAGCCATTACATTTATATTCCATCAAAAGAAAACAGGAAGTGAGAAGAAAGTCCACCATGTTTATAAGGAGACTTCCTGGAACTACCCCAGACCACTTCTACTGACATATCATTGCATGGGACTAGTCACATACCCACTCCTACCTACAAAGAGGCCCACAAATATAGTCTTTTAGCTTTGAGTGCTATCACTGAGTACATATGTTAGTTAGGAAAAAGGGGAGAATGAATGTTATAGTACGTAAAACAATATTGTCTGCTGCAGGAATTAAAAAAAAAGTTGAAGTGGTTCAGAAGGATAATAAAAGAATAAATAAAGAAATGAACTGTTTTTCCCCCCAATATCTAAATAAGTATACTTATTTCTAAATGTTTTTATTTAATAGACATCTATTTTGAATAAACTAAAGTGAGATGTTATGCTATGTCCTGTGGATACTAAAATGAATAAGATGTAGTGTTTGCTCTCAAGCAAATTGTAAGCAATTGAAGGAGGATTCATAAAGATACATAAATATAATGAAAATATAGAAATAATAGATGACAAGAAGAAGGTAGAAACGCTATATTGTAAGCATTCTCTTTTTTGAATTTTTATTACATCTACTAGAGTGACATTGGTTAGTAAAATTATATGGGTGTCAGGTGTACATTTCTTTAATACATCACCTGTATATTTCATTGTGTGTTCACCACCCAGAGTCAGTTCTCCTTCTATCTCCGTATATTTGACCCCCTTTTCCATCTTCTACCACCTCCTCGACATCCTTACCCTCTGGTAATCACTAAACTGTTGTCTGTGTCTATGAGGTTTTATCTCTTTGTTTGTCTTGTTTGTTTGTGGCTCTCAGTTTTATATCCCATGAATGAAGTCATATGGCTCTTGGATTTTTCTGTCTGACTTCTTTTGCTTAGCATGATAATCGTGTTTGATTGATCTGGGTTAGAAAAGGGGTCTTGAACCAGAATGGAGGGACTGTCTGTGGGAATTGAGATGGGCCATTCTGTATCAATATTTAAAGAAGGTAGACGTATTAGGGATTCAAAATTGAACAATGTATGGTGGTGGGAAAAGGAATAATAGTAAATAATCATAAATCTAAGATTTCATGACTTCTGAGTAGTTGAAAAGAAAAAAACAAAAAACACCGTTATGTATTAATTCAAGCAAAACAGATCAGGATGAGAACCAAGGGGAAGAAGTATTGAGATGATAGCAGAGTTTGGGCTAATGACTGCCCTACTGGAAGTCATCTCTGCTTCTGGTTGACAAAATTCCTCCCAATATTCTGTGTTTCCTTAGTACTATGAGAGGCCTCAATCAAATCACTTATCACATGCTGCTAGGAATGATTTCTGCATAACCAACGGTGTGCTATAGTGGCTTTTACCAGCTCGCAAGAGTTAAGTATGCACATTTCTTTCCAGCCCCTAGTTTAGCGACTTCAAATTGGTAGCTTGAAACCAGTCACAGTGGGAACATTTATTGTACAAAAATTAGTGAATGCTTATTGGGTTTTCTTTCCCCTAAAGAGCTGGTTGCTAAAAATTTATCAATACATCTCAATTTGTAATTCTTTCCTTCTCAGGCTATAAATTTTTCAAGGGCACAGAGCCCATGCCTTATCCATATGTGTGTCATCTTTGTGGTGGGAGTGTGCCATTTAGTGGTGGCAGTGGATGTGGTTTCATTGAAGTTCTATAAGAAATGTGTGTTGACTTAACAGACAATCAGAGAAAAACATTCAGCACACAGTTGAAAAAAATGGTTTGGAGTTCACTTTTGAAAGCATAACTGAGCTATGTATGAACTTGTTGATAGTAAAGTTTAAGAGAAGAAGAAAATAACACATATGTGGAATGTGTTATAAATTTGGTACAGCTATTAAACTGAAATGCCAACATTCTGGAAAAAAATAAGCTTTCAACATGGAATTTATTATATCTTGTAATAATCTGGAACTGGAGTCTACAAATGTATGGCTTATGGAATCATCTAGACAGAAGGAGAAATGGGCTGCACCTTAGGTCAGCTTGAAAAAAGTTGCACCGTATCATGTAGACAGGCCTAATAGTAATTTTGAAGAAGATGAAACCTATGTTTACTTTGAATAAAAGAACAAACACCTAGATATGGAGTAACAGCTTAATGGGCTAGGTAAAATGACAGGCACAGTGTAGGCTTTTAATTGATCCTGAAAACTGACTAGAGATAGATGGTCACATTTTACATCATTTCACAAGGCTGGATGTTTCTAGTCATATAATGAAAACTGCAAGGTCCCAAGTCATGCTTGTTCTTTGATACAACCAAAGTCTTTTACCCTAAAACAGCTTAATGATACAAAAATAATTATGTTGGCCAAATAGAAACTGAGCACATCCAATGGAGCAGTACATTTGTTCTGTACTTTGCATTTACTTAAATGATATATTCTAAAGACATAAAAATGAAATCATATTAGTTATAAATTGATCTAGTCATCTTTATTGAAATGCATATAATTATATGATGTTCTGATTGCCCCACAGAATAAAGAACATATGGTTACTATAAATATGATTGAGTCTAAAGCTGTGCCTTTCAGGGGAACATAGTGAAACAAATAGGTTTCTCATCCTTCTAATATCATCTGTGTCTTTCAGATCTATCTAATTGGATTCACAGTAGGGGACTACATTCAGTATTTGTGATAGTCTTTTCAAAAACTGGATTACTATAGCTGTGTCAGAAACTACGTAGTCCCCTAAATATGTGCTTTAAAATTTTTCTTGCTGTTTTACTAATAATTCAATCACTAGAATCTATTTGGAAACAATCTCATATTTATAGTATGTAATAGCATAAGTATAATTATCATAGACATGTTTGCAACAATGTTTTCCACACTTAAAGCCATAGTACCTGACCCTCTTTTTAAATGTCTTCTTTTTTTTTATTCCTATGCTGGTTATAGGTACGATTATATGACTACATATTTTAATCGTTCAATTCTGTGTTTTTGAACAGACACTGATCTCCATGTGTATTTCCTCTACATAGAGCTTGTTAGAATTAAATGTAGAATCATAATTAGATTAACTATTAAGCAATAAAATGATTGCAATTTTTGAATAATCACAACTGATTAATGTCCATATCAACCAGTTTAAACAACTGGTTTAGTGTAAATGTGGTTTTATCTAATATTTTACAATACTCAGTTATCTATTTCTATATAACAGTTCTCCATACTTGAACTCATCTTTACGATGGGGATATTTCTAGTAAATGCCTCATAATACTGTTGTAAGACTCAAAAGAGTAAAGTATGTAGCTGCGCTATACTATCTATACTCTCCATATTAATGGCAGCTATTATTAAAAGTGCCAGGTAGTTTTAACTTTAATTAATTTATAAATTAAAAATTATACAAAGTTATAAAAGTAGCTAAACTCTACTGGAACTCACTTGATCATGTACAATGTATTTATGAAAAACTACCCTATATTTCACTAGTATTGCTTGCTTTTGTCTCAAAAAAGTTGATTCACTTAAAGTACAAAATCCATATAGAAAGCCACCATTATGACCAGCGTTTCCTTGCATCTAGGTATCGATTAAAATGCACTTTTCTGTTGATTAACAGAAAGATTCGTTTGAAATCCAAAGCCTGGTCACTGAGTTCTAAAACACATCCTTCTGAAAAATGAGAGCATTTACGACCTCTTACAAGCAGACATATACACAATTACCAGCAGGTGGCACTATGTATATAAAAGTGTTTCATAGATATTTTGCAAACTGCAGGTTACTGGCTGTTACTAACAAAGGGATGTGCATCCAATTAAAAGCTCCATTTATGAGTGGGGGGAAATGATGGACTCCTGTTTTGAAATTCCTTGCTATTATCTTCCTTATGTCACTTGAAGAAAGAGTATATGGTCGTCATTTGTGAAATAGATGAAGTCTTTAATCTAGGTCCAAGTTTCTAAGTAGGTGAGAGTTATTGGCTGACCTTTGCATGATTCTTCTCTGCTCTGTTATTTATGATCATATAACCTGTTTCACTATGAGATTCTCTAGTATACATTCTCATGGTTGATTATTTGTTGAGGGTGTCTCCAACTAGCACACATATATATGTAGTATTTTATGTTTTTTTTTAAATATGTATGAATAAGTAAGGATAAAAATAGAACCAGAGATAGAGATGCAATAATGTAAATTCTTTAGGATTATTAAACAAAGAAGTCCTATCTTTCATCAAACTGGTAGAAAGTTTAAGCCTGTTTTTCAAATTTACTGGATGTACAAAGTCTGACAATTAAATTCACAAGCTCATCCTAGAAAAAAGTGCTACATACCTCCTTGCTGAATATCACTATGGTCATCTTTGAAGTACTCCCCTTGGGAAGCTATGCACAAATGCCAGCACCTAGTTCACCCTTCAAAGCAATTTTGGAACTCTTTCTGGAATGGACATCAGAGCTGTCATCGTATTACACTTGATGTCCTCCTGAATGTCATCAAAATGCCTTCCTTTCAAAATTTCCTTTATCTCCAGGTAAAGAAAGAAATCACTGGGGGCCAGATCAGGTGAGTAGGGACGGTGTTCCAATACAGTTATTTGTTTACTGGCTAAAACCTCCCTCACAGACAGTGCCATGTGAGCTGGTACATTGTCGTGATGCAAGAGCCATAAATGGTTGGCAAAAAGTTCAGGTCGTTTTCATCTAAATTTTTCATGCAGCCTTTTCAGCACTTCCAAATAGTAAACTTGGTTAACTGTTTGTCCAGCTGATACAAATTCATAATGAATAATCCCTCTGATAACAACAAAGCTTAGCAACATCGTTTCAACTCTTGATTTGGACTGATGGAACTATTTTGGTCATGGAGAATTGGCTGACTTACATTGTGCACTTTGATGCTTTGTTTCAGTGTCATATTGGTACACCCATGTTTCATGACCAGTGAAAACATGGCCCAAAACATCATCTTGCCTCTCCAGAAAGTCTTGGAAAACTTCGACTCTTCTTTGCTTTTGTTCATCAGTGAGCTCCTTCGGGACCTTTTTTGCACACACCTTTGCATGCCAAGATTTTCAGTTAAGATTTTCCTAACTGTTTCTCTATCGATGGTTACTTGGTCTGCTATGCGTTTCACAGTTAATTGATGATTTTGACACACAATTTAATGAATTTTTGCAATGTTTTCTGTCAGTACTGCTCGTTACTGCCCTCCCTGACCTCTCTTCATCAGAGAGATATTTTCTCCCCTCAGAAAAACGTTTAATCCATTTATGCTCTGCCATTCTTCAAGGCATTATCCCCATAAACTTGGACTAACATGTCCCTGATTTCACTTTCACTCTTGCTAAATTTAGCAAGCAATTGAATGTTTGTTCATTGCTCTAATTCCAGTTTAGGCATTCTTGCGATGGCACACAAAAACATGCAACAACAATAATGAATGCCACTCAACAAGACACCGCCACATATTGACACCAACACAGCTGTGAGACAGTGATATACCGAGGTTATGAAACCTTACTGAGCTATTTGTACAGTGCTGCCAATGTAAGTGCACTGTGGCAAGTTTGCGAACTTAATTGTCAGACCTTGTATAAGCAACAACTAAATATTTTTTTCTTTTTTATCCTGCCACTCTTATCCTTAAAACCTAAGCATGAAGTTCAGAGGTAGCAGAACATACAATCAGTCCCATCCCACTGTCCTTGGTCATGATTGTGGCTTTTTGCAGACAATGTGTCAGCAGAATGGCAGGAGACGTTTCCAGACCAGGCAGTTGGTAATTAGCAGTAACTGAAAAATTAGAACAGTGACAGTGGGAAGGCAATAATTATTTGAGGAAGCAATGGCTGTGGAGGATGTTCCTTCTACTTACAGTGGATTCATGGAAGTTTCTTTTCACTTTTTTTCTCCTAAGTAAAAGTACTTATCTGCATGTTTCCATATTGTATATCACATATCTTTTTCACAGTATGAATATGCACTGTAAATACATGTGAATAGGGAAGGAGAGAGCAAAAATAAAAATCACTTTTCAGTAAAAATTATTTTTGCAGTTCAGAGTTGTGAGGATTTTGTGAATTCTTAATCCAGGCAAACCTGATATATATATATAAAGTATTTGAAAAAACATGTAACTTACCAACTAGTTATTGTGTTCATGAAAGAAGGCCAGGCATGTGGGTGGGGAGGAAAATGTGTTGCTGCATACAGGTTGTTATTTTTTCAGTTCTATTCATGAATGCAATATTTCTAAGCATTGTCCTACAGTTAGTAGTAGATTCAGAAATGTAATTCAAAGATAAGATGGATAATATTAATTCAACTCAGAAAACTTCTCTACCTCTGTCTTACTAGAGAGGACAGATTATAAACCCTGGGCCTGACTCTGCATAAATCTGCGAAACCAGAGAAGTATCAAAACTTCTATTCTGAATTTTCCATATTTATTTATTTTTCTTACCTTCTATCTCAGTGAATTTCATGTTTATTCTTAGCAAATACTTTGAAATGTAAATTAACTCCAAATATTACTCCACTAGATAAACGTACTTTAAAATACAAAAGCTTCCAACAGAACAAAGACCCAGAATGTAATCCAATCCACACTGAGTAAATGGGGATGATGTCTATAGAGATAAATGTTATTTCTCAACAGATACTACAGTCACGATAGACATGATCACCCTAAAGCAGCTATACCATGACTCACACCCAGATAAACATTTTTTACATTTCCATTCAAATGACTTAGATAGATGGGCTACCTGGATAAAGGGGAAACTTGTATGCAATGGATTTTAAATATATACGTGTCAACTAAACATGTTTCAAGTCCCATACTACAAAGAGAAAAGTGGTTTTTGATTTTTTTTCTAAATTGTATTGAAGTATAGCATGCACATGGAAATGCATACAGATTAAATTGTATGGACTTTTGCTTTTGTTTTGATTTTTAATAAATGTGTCTAAGTAACCAGCAATAAGTCCAAAAAATAGACTATAACCAGAACTTCAGGGTTGCCTAATGCTCTGATTTCATTATTACTTCCTTGAAACCATATCCTGTCTTCTAAAACTATAGGCTAGCTTTGTCTTTTTTTTTGAACTTTATGTAAATACAATCATACAGTATGTATCCTTCTGTGCCTGATTTATTTCACTCACATAATACCTATGAAGTTACAGCCATGTTGTACCTTGTTCATTATCATTACCATAATATTATATTCAATTTGGGGCTGTTAGGAATAGTGCTTTTACGAACATTCTCATACATGTGCTTTGATGCACATATGTGTACATTTCTGTTGGGAATATAGCTAAAGTTTATTATGATACATTGGTTAATAAATGCTGCCAAACCATTTTTTCAAAGTGGTTGTACTAATTTACACTTTCCCGTTTTGATGAGAATATCAGTCACTCTATTTCTTCACAAGCACTTGTTATTGTGTGTAATTTTCATTTAATCAATTCTACCAATGCACTTTTTAAGACCATAAATATATGACATAGGATTATATAGGACATATTATATCATGTACAAAACATTATATATCTGAATATATATCATACATTAACATATATGATATATCATTTATTAAACATGACGCTAGAAAAAGCTTAAATTACATGTTGCAAAGACTATCAGTCTGCAGTGCAATAAACAACTGACTGGCTGGCCTAGATAAGAATGATCTTTGTAACTTAAACTGGGTTCCTGGACACCCTTCCAATGTGGAATGTAAGAGGGTCCCCTACACCAACAAACAATTGTCAGGACACCAGCAGAGTGTCAGAGAATTCAACTAAATTCTGATACTCTCTATCTGGGGATAACGTCATATTCCACCTGTTAGGCATTCAGTCCTATAAGGCTGCCTTCCTGGCCACACGCACTTTAGGTGCCAGATAGAAACCCAGGTTACTGGTGTTTCTGACCAACTGAACACAACTGGAGGCTCCAAAAAACCCCTTTAACTCAGAATGCCAGTTGCAAGCCCAGTTTGTCACCTGTACTTCTGACTGAATGGTTATAAATCAGGGCTTCCCATAGCCCCTCCCTGGGTTCTATTAATTTGCTAGAATGGCTTAACAAAACTCAGAGAAACCTGTTACGTACTAGATCACTGGTTTATTTTAAAAAAGATCTAACTCAGAAACAGCCAGATGGAAGAAATGCATAGGGCAAGGAATGTGGGAAGGGGCTTGGAATTTCTATGCCCTCTGCAGGAGCACCACTTTCCCTGCATCTCCAGCATTCATCAACCTAGAAGTTATCTAAACCTCCACCATCCTCTTGGGTTTTTGGGGGCCTCATTACATAGGCACGATTGATTAAACCACTGCTCATTGTTGATTGATTCAATCTCCAGCCCTTTTCCCCTCCTAGGAGGTTAAGGGTGGGATTGAAAGTTTCAACCTTTTAATCACATATTTGGGTCTCCCAGCAATGGGCACCCAACCTTAGGTGCTTCCCAAAGCCACCTCATTAACATACAAAAGACACCTTTATCAATCTCAACACTTAAGAAATTCCAAGGGCTTTGGAGCTGTGAGCCAAGAATTGTGGGTGAAAACTAAATACAGAGGGTGCCAAGAAAATGTCTACACATTTTAAGAAAGGGAAAAACTGTATTAAAATTATGATCATGGTAACCACTTTGAGCACCTCTTGTAATTGCAGAAGTAAAATATGACTTGTGTTCATTTTTTGTTATCGGTATATATTATTACAATTTTAATACAGTTTTTTCCTTTCTTAAAATGTGTACACCTTTCTTGGCACCCTCTGTATATATGAGAAATATGTTTTGGTCCTCCGAATGACGGCCATATATGTTTCCTATAAATCATAATATTGCATCCGCACACCATCTTTCCCTAAAAAGAGAGGGATAACACTCTGGTCTGAAAGAGGCTACACATAATAATTTAGTGGCGTTCATATATGGTGCATCATCAGGAACCTAACTTCCATCTTCAAAGAGCTTATGTTTACCTTGTTGCTTTGGACGTATGACTCTGCCAGCTGTGCGTGTCAGAACAGACTGAGGCAGGGAGGACCTGAGACAGAGTGGCCAGTTCAAATGGTCTTGCACTCTTCTAGAGATGCAGGATCAGGTGTTGAAATAGAAGGATTTAATTGGAGAAACTACCCAAGAATTTTAGCTGCTTAACACTTTGCAGCTTCCTCAACAATAAGTATCCATCCTTAAAATATAGACTCTTAATATAAATTAATCTACTTCGTAGATTGTTATTTTGAGTACAAAATGCTGTACAATCAGCTTGATGAGATCTGAGGGGAGTCTTTGGCCATTCATCCCTGTTCCTGAGCCTAAATATCATTTCACAGTTTTTTGCCCTATTGAGTGTTTGTAAACTTCAGTGATATAGGTGATTAAAAACCAATTCACTTCCCTAACTATTTTGGCCAAGTGAATCAAGCATGATATATACACCTGGATAACTTGTAGAGGCTTTGTATACCTGATTTTGAACTTGCCTGTTTTCAAATCACTTCTTAGAACCTTAGTTATTTCACTTAGCAAATTGGCATAGCATAGGCTAGTTAATATAGGAACTGTGATGATTAAATTACTTGTATAAAATCCTTGGTACTGCACCTAGCACACATTGGACATACAATAAATTGTTGATAACATTGCTAAAGTTTTATTATTATTTAGGCTTTACATCTTAAATTTCTATAAAAATCAAAATGGTATTGTATTTTCCCATACATTAATAAACCTGTTGATGACATTTAAAATAATAGTGGATATTTCATATTTTATATATTTTAATTACTCCTTTTAGAAAAAAAAAAAGTTTGCTAACTTTATTATATTATACTTCTTGCTATACTTCCATTACCAAAACCTGCATATATATGCTAGTGCATGCGATTGTCATTTATGCAATTAATACTATGTCTCCCATTATTATGAAGATCATTTGACTATATACCTTGACCTGAAAGGATGGTATTCCAAATACACAAGTTTCCCCTTTAGAGTTAAGTGTGTGTAGGTGATTCAGCGAGAGTAATTAGCCTACACATAACTCCATAGTTATAATCAAAACCACAGATTCAACATTGTCTGGCTATGTATGTTTATTGCCCTTTGAGTTCTAATGTTTGATTGGGTACAACTACCTTCAACAATACATAGCACAGCATGAATATGATGGGTAAAGGGGTAAGCGCATCTTGACCACTGAGAAAACTGAAGAGAAGACTTTGTTCTTTCTTACACAAATACCAGGGATCATTTTCTACTAGTGTAGTGTGGATAATGTCATCCATGAGAGATTCCCAGTAATTAATTCATTAATCATTGTGTTTGGTATGACTGAGCAATAATTGATTCAAATGCCATCGTAGTTAACATTTGTGAGACTTAATTTCAAGATTATATACAGAAGCATGTTATTTATTAGGAAAAGTAGTAAGAAAATTATTTTACTCTCCACCAATCTATTGTACCTATAGTGAATGTAGTTAGTATTTGTGAGTTATTAACACAACATTACCTTGCCAACCTTTGCAAGAAGTTGAATATTATATGAATTGCTTAATGTTAATTCCACTGTGTATATAGAATGTACTGGGGATCAAATAGACATAATACTGCTTCAAAATTCAAGGACATGGACACAAAAATAACCAGTTATAAAGTAATACAGTGATGTCAGCAAGATGGCAGACTAGGAGGTCCCAGCACTTCTCTCTCCATAAAAACAAATTAGCTCTAGGAGAACAGGAGTTTAAGCATTGAAGCATGAATGCAATAGAGCACAAAAACTGAGAATGGCCGCATCAAAATCCTATGAAAATCCCAATGACATTCTTTACAGAAATAGAAAATTAAAAAAAAAAAAAAAAAAAAAATCATATGGAACTGCAAAAGACCCTGAATAGCCAAAACAATCTTGAACAAAAACAAAAGTGGAGGCATTACACATACTGATTAAAATATATATGTATATATGTATTACAAAGCTACAGTAATCAAAGCAGTATAATATTGGCATTAAAACATACATGTAGACCAATGAAACAGAATAGAGAGTGTAGAAATAAATCCACGCACCTATAGTGAACTGATTTTCAACAAAGGTGCTAAGAACACACAATGGGGAAAAGATAGTCTCTTCAATAAGTGGCATTGGGAAAACTGGGTATATCCATATGCAAAAGAATAAAACTAAACGATTATCTCACACCATATACATTATCAACTCAAATGAAATAAAGATTTAATATAAGACCTGAAACCATAAAACAAACCATAGAAGAAAACATTGGGAAAATCTTCTTGACATTGGTTTTGGCTATAGTTTCTTGGATTTGACACCAAAGGCACAGGCAAGAAAAGCAAAAATAAACAAGGGGACTACTTCAAACCAAAACTTTCCTGCAAGCAAAGGAAACAATCAGCAAAATGAAAAGGCAATGTATGGGATGGGAGTAAATATTTGCAAACAATATATAGGAAAATATATTAATATCTAAAACATATAAAGAACTCATATACCTCAAGCTTAAAGGCAAGTAACATGATTTAAAAATGGACAAAGGATCTGAATAGACACCTCTCAAAATAAGACATACAAATGGCCAACAGGCATATGAAAAAGTGCTCACATCACTAATCATCAGGGATATACATATCAAAACCACAATGAGCTATGACCTCACACTTGTTAGAATGGCTATTATCAAAACAACAAACAATAAGTAATGGTGAGGATATGGAGAAAAGAGCATCCTTACACACTGTTGGTAGGAATGCAAATTGTTACAACTATTATGAAAAACAGTGTCGAGAATCCTCAAAAATTAAAAATAGAAATTGTAACAGCAATATACGATATCAGAGGGGGAGTAGATTGTGGGAGAGAGGTTATCACTTTGTGAGGGGTATAAATGTGTATTACATTGTTCTGTACACCTAAAACTAATAAAAAAATTAAAAATAGAACTGTCGTATGATCAGCAATTCCATTTCCGGATATATATCCAAAGGAAACGACATTAGGACCACCATAAGATATCTGCACTCTCATGTTCATTGCAGCATTATTCTTAATAGCCAAGGTATGGACACAACCTAAGTGTCTGCCAAGAGACAAATGGATAAAGAAAATCTGGTATATATAAAAAATGGAATACTATTCAGCCATAAAAAAGTTCTTCCATTTATGATAATGAATGGACCTTGAGGGCATTATGCTAAGTGAAATAAGCCATAGTAACTCGCATAACAGGACAATCATGCACCATCCTTCACTTTCATTTCCTTCAAGTTCATTCCTCCAACAAGTATTTATTGATATTGATACACACACACACACACACACACACACACACACACACTTACACACGAGTATAGTGGATGGTGTACCTTAAAGGCATTTCTTTCCCAGGGTTCTTTAAAAGACAAATTTAGTAGCTTCTGAGATTTTAAATGAGAAAGAAAAAAAAAGAAGTCTCCAAATTAGAAAGGGACAAAAGTAACACCAGAATAAGACAAAATTAGCTACTTCTAGTAAGATTAATAAAAGATAAAGCAGAAGATCAGAGATTAAGGCACAATTCATATAGGTTTTACTTAATACATATCTAAATCTAAAATATATATGCCATTACTATTATATTACGCTGGAATTATGTAAAAAGTGAAGAAAATCTTTGAGGTGGTTGTTACTCATTAAAGAATGACAAGGAGTTTTCGTATACTTTAATCATTAAGATATTTGTCATTTTTCATTTTGTTCATTCACTCCCATCATTATCACTATGATTTTATTGTATGCATCTTGATGTAAAAGTACTAAAAAATGAATCCCTAGAGTAGAATTTATGTTGAACATTCAACACTACAAAACTATACAAGTAGCCACTTAAAGGGTGGGAATGGTATATTTCAAGGCATCCTAAATATGTAGTCTAATTATACCACAAGGAATTTGCTGTACTGAGCAATATTTCCAACATCTCAATGGCTATACTTGTTTTCTGCTGGTTTATTTAAATTCAGTAACAATGTTTCCTTAATAGAAAACTGAATCAGAAGCACAAGACCCCACACAGTTTATTGCAATGTAAATGGGTGTTAGTTTTGTTACTCATTATATATATGTATATAATATATACATATATATATATATACATATGTTTATATATATATTTATAGAATTCTATATAAAATGTAATACCTATATAGAACCTAATATAATGAATTCTATATGTAACCCAAAGAATTTAGCAAGTTTTCTATCAAAGTTTATTTTTATGGAGCCTGCCACAATTGTATATAGATAACTCGGAGAGCTGCTCGTAAAATGTTGCCAAATTTTCATTTTTGTCAAAGAGTAAAACTAAATGAAGGCAACCAAAAAAATTCTTAAGCAAGGAGAGCATAATGGCTTTACTGAAAGATGTTTAACTCTTGGCAAAAAACAACAACATGAATTCAGGCTGCCAGTGTAAGTGAAAGATTATAAGAAAAAATAATAAATTATGCATCTTAAATTTTCTCTAACAAGGCCATGATGAGAAGAGATTCAACAAAATTGTACACTGAGATGACTTACGCCACAAACTCAAGATATAATACTATTATCATGAGGTGGTTTCTTCCCCCAAAACAAGAGACAAAATGTACATTAAAATATTTTGGGTTAAGTAGCCAACTAAAAATAACTTAAAGGGTAGCAGTAATGAAACAATAACTTCCCATAATTACTACATAAATTAGTATTGTTCAAACAATGCTTGTGCTCTCAATATTAATCTTTTTCATTCTAATTGACCCTGTCACAATTTTGTCAAATAATTCAGGCTTGAAATAACACTTATCTACTCAAGTAATACTATCACACTAATGTTAATTCCAAAATTGTTACTTAGTTTTTACTATGTGTTACACTAAAAATACAACAGTGAAAAAAGATAGACAAACTGTTTCTCATAAAGCTTACGTTTCAATAGGGAAAAACAATAAACAAACAAGAAATCAGCGTGACTGTTGCTATGTAGAGAATAAAAATAGGTTTCAGTGTTCAGACAAGGTGATAAATAAACTGAGATTTGAATGGCCAAGAGATGGCAATTAAGCAAAAATTAAGTGCAAGAACATAACAGATATAAACAACAGCTAGTGTCAAAGCCCAAAATAAGGAACCCATTGGCTTAACCAAGGCACAGAAAGATTACTCTTGTGACTGGAGCAGAGGAAACAAGTTGGAAAGTGGAAGGGAGTGAAGTTAGAGAGGTAGACAGGAGCCAGGGTATGAAGAGCTTAGAATTTTAATGTAAGACATTTGATAGTTTAAAATACTCTAAGTGACAGAATTATTAAACGAGTGCTTGAATCTAAGACTAAAACAAAACAAAACAAAACAAAACAAAACAACCCTGAAGATTGGAGAATCAATTCTAAAAGTTCAATAGTGGAAGTAACTATTCAAAACGGGAAGCCAGTGAAACAATACTGAAACTAAAATTTTAGTGACCCCAACTATTTTCTTGAAATGGAAAAGACAGTGACGAGCAAGTTGAGAGATGGTGGTACAACTTATTAGTTCTATATTTATCCATTTTTAGGTTTGTATGGTTTATTAGAAATACACATAGAAGTGTCAAACTGTTAAATATAAACGTATGAACATCAAATAAGTGGTCAGGGCTGAAATAGTGAATTTGGGCATCATCATATTAAGATAATACTTAAAACAATGTATAGGGTGTATATAGAAAGGAAACCTGAATAAAGAAGATAGTCTATGAAGCAGAAAATCATAAAAAATTTGGACAGCTGACCACACAGTTTTAAACTTCCATATTTAGGAATATTATGAAGTTTTTGAACGCTTAAACATATTTAAAAAAAAGTTTAGAAAATATTTAGGGCATGTGGACCAAGGGAAAAAGAATAAAATTTTTATTGAAGGACGACTATGAAAATGTGTTCTCCATTGAGAACAGGTGGACAACAGACAAGAAGTTCTGAAAAATTTCAAGACATGTTACAAAACTTTAAATCTTTAATAAAAAAGAGAGATTATTCTAAAATAACATAAAAAGAAAAGAATCTTGACAACTAATTTCCCTCCCAGTTCTTTCATTGGCTTAGAGATTAGTAGCTATTCTGATAATATTGAGGGTAGTTTCATAAATGTGTAAATATATCTCCTCCTATCAAAATTTAAAGGATGCTTCAAAGGAAAGTACTGAGAATTAACTATGCTTTCTTCATAGAAAAAGAGCTAATAATTTGAATATTTGTACAATGTGTCAAACTTGTTGCCAAAATATAAAGACTGGTAATGACTTCACAGTTGTCGAAACTGTGAGCTTCATAAACAGTAATATAAAACAGTTTTGGGAAAAACATTTTTATTTGACAAATTTGTACATTTTCAAGACATATTTTAGGGGTAAAATAAAAAGAATTGGATATTTGAAAATGGGCCATAGCTAAGGCAAGACTTACATCTTAAATATTGCTACCAAACCATTAAGAGAGATAGCTTCGTCTAAATACAAATCCATCATTTATAGTTTCTAAGCTATTCTTTTAGGATATTTATGACAAGGCTTATATGGTATATTGAACTGAATTTTGTAGATTGGATTTATTATGTAGATATTCTAAAGATTGACTAAATTTCTAATTAAGTTAATCCACATATCTGCCTAAGCCAATCCGTCAAATATTAGTCTAGCTGGTCTACTTGGCTTTTCCTTGATCTAATGTAACCCACATTTTAGCTACATATTGGTACGATAAATAGCCACAGTTGGTCATATCCCTGATAATTTTGCATATATCATATATATATATATATATCGCCATGCTAACAAAATCTGTATCCTACTAATGAAATTATAATTTATCCCATTTTCTTTTTGATCTATTTTTGTTTTATAAAAATTGTCACTAAGATTATATACCATATGATTTATTCCTGGACCAAAATTCTATCAAAAATGAACAATCTTCAGCCCAGTTAGACTCTTAACAGACTACAACAACAGAGATTCTAACCCAAACTGAATTATATCTGTCTTCAGGCAAGACTTATTCCAGAAATGCAGTGCCATGAAGATCCATTTCTCTAAGCTTTTCTCATTACTACCTTTGTCTGTTAGATTAACTAATATTGGTTTTCTACAATGTAGCAAAAATAACTCCAGACATTTCCAAATATCAGCCTCACCATATAGCCATCATTTCCATCAAAAGTCTTGACTTTCTCTCTGATTGGACTGGTTTAAGGCACACATTCACCCTTAAAGTAACCACTCCCTCTAGGGTACTACATATGCTGATTACTTTGAAGAAGGTAAGACAGATACATCAAGCCTGTATACATAGTGTCACTTTCACCAAAATTTCATGGACCTATAAATGAAGATCAGACTGTTTTGAGAAAGAAAAGAAGAACGTTTATACAAAGGACAGATGACAAAAATTACTACAATTCCTCTGTTTTCCATTTTATTTGAAGCCATAGAAATTAGGATATTGTGGCAATAGAGGGGTTGATGGCCTAGACTTTTTCTTCACTGAATTCTTCTAATGTGACTTTTCACGTGTCATATTTAGAAGTTTTACAGCAACAGAAAAACTTGATCCACACTGAGTGGGAGAAAATTTCTCAGGACTTCATCGGCATGTAACATATTTCTGAAGAGCTCTCATTATGTTCCTTATTTGTATATGGGCCAAATTACCTAAGTGGTTGTGCTTGCAACTAGGTCTTAAAATATCATCCTCCTGAACCACACACAGCAGGCCATTTTTATATAGGAGTTTGCCATCTCCAAATCAACTTTGACCCCAACAAATTTATTTAAGATGTTAGATGTTTTCCACCATCAAACAGCTCAGGAATTTTATTATTTTAGTTTCTTAGGGCATAAATTTTGTAGGTCAATTTTAATAAGTATCTGAATTACATATTGCAGTTTTCTTATTAAACTGATATATACATTATAAGTTACTTACAGAACTTGTTTAGGGCAGGGAATTAAATAGAAGGAATTCCAACTTTTTCAAATGCCAGAAGATGGGCATGGTGGGAGATTGCCCTAGAAATCTACCATGACAATGGGGAATCCAACCATTTATCCTGGAATTCACAATTTTATACTTGACTTATTGATTATGAAAATATGTGAAGTTCTTGTTTCCAAACCCTGAATAGGTATCCTCCACCCTGCCCCCTGCCTGACATTTACTGTTATCTTTCACCTGGTTTATTTTCCACTGGTACAGTTTTTTACTGGGTGCTGAATTATATTCAATGTTATTACTATTATTTTACCCTGTTTAGATGATCATATGTGATTCTTCTTAAATAATAATAAATTGAACACGGTCATGAATATTTAACTTTTTTTTTTCAATGACAGGTGACACACAATATTATATTAGTTTCAGTTATAAACCATAATGATATGACATTTACATAACTTATAAAATGATCACTTTGATAAGTCCAGTACTGCTCTGACACCATACATAGTTATTATAATATTATTGACTGTACTTTTCATCCTCATGACATAGAGAACTCTGTGGCAACAGTCCTAGCAATATATATATATATATAAAATTTTATATAATATATATATATATATAAAATTTTCTTTTTTGGATATATCTCTTTGGACAAGGGAAACAAAATAAAAAATAAACAAATGAGACTACATCAGAGTAAAACGTTGTTGTATAGTGAAGGAAGCCATCAACAAAATAAAAAGTAAACCTACTAAATGGGAGAAGATATTAGCCAATGATCCATGTGATAGGGGTTAATGTCTAATGTATAAGGTACTTATACAACTTAATATCAAAAAACAAGCAATGTGATTTTAAAATGGGCAAAGTATCTAAATAGACAATTCTGTAAAGAAGATATACAAATGGCCAACAGTCATATGAAAAGAAGCTCAATATCACTGATCATTAAGGAAATGCAAACTCAAACCACAATGAGATATCACCTCACATCTATCATTATGGCTATCATCAATAAATCAACAAACATGAAGTGTTAGCAAGGATGTGAAAAAAAGGTAACCTTCATGATGATTTTTTAATTTATAATAATGAAATACATATTTATGATTATTACATATATCAACTATACAGTAGCTTTTCAATTTATAAATGCTTCATATTTTTTAAATGGAAGAGCACTTTTATAATAAACATTGATGAACTCTGAGCAATCATTTTCAAAGATTCTAAGACAATTTTTAAACTCGGATAAGTTCATTAGGTAAATTGTTCCTTTGATTTTTGGCAAATTGGCTTTTAGTAAATTGACTTTCTGCAAATTCATCTATAAAAATGTTTCTCATGTAGAATTGCTGTCTAATCTAGTGCAATGTGTGCCATGATTTGCCTTTGTAAGAAAACATTTGTGTGTGTGAGCTGCAATATCTGATATTAAAAGTCATTAAACATGTGAAAATATGTTGTGATTTTTATTTTTAACTGCTATTTATTTTAAGTGTGTTTTTCCAGGACCCATCAGCTCTAAGTCAAGTAGCTGTTTCAATCTCGATGTAGTGGGTGCCGCTCACAGTGGCCTATGTGGGGATCGAACCGACAACATTGTTGTTAAGAGTACCACTCTCTAACCAACTGAGCTAACTGGCCACCTTTGTGATTTTTTTTATAATGAAAAATCACAGTTACTGCTAAACCTACTAAACTGTGTTGCTTACCTTGATAATTGAAGAGAATGCTAAATTTCATTAGAGATTAGTGAAAATAAATATATAATCATACCCATACGATGTCAAGGACCTTTCTGAAATCTGCTCACAAACCTGAGGTTATAATACTCTGGGAATCTTACACTAGAATTCTGGATCACCTTGGTTGCTATATCTTGGTCTCCATTATAATTCATGTTGTGACCGGGAAAATATGTTGGACTTCCACATTTTACCGCTTTTAGCAGGACATTTTTAGAAGTATTTTTCAATACTGGCTGATTTCTCAAGAAAAGGGTCTTATACTCTACAATGAACAATCTACCGTTCCTGGAGACAAAAGGTCTCCAACTACAGCAAATGTGGCAACATAAGAAACCATGACTCAAAACTGGGGCTCTGTGAGATAAAAAAAAAAAAAAAAAAAAAAAAAAAAAAAAAAAGAATTTGAAAATTAACCTTGATGAACAAATTAAATTTCTTGAGTAGCTTTTGTAAGTATCCATGGAATGTTTGTGAAAGGAAGCCTTAGAGCTGATGTAATCTAACAAGAGCAATCTTGTTAGGTTGGGGCTTAGTAATTATATTTGAATACTAAAATAAAATTGTCCCTTCTCCTACTGATGGAGCATGCCAGTTATACCTATGTAATTAACTTTCCAAACTTAATATTGCTAAATAATTTGAATCTTATCAAAGCTTTACACATAAATATTTTAAAACATCAAATAAACTCCAAAGAGATTTCTGGTCAAGATGGTGGAGTAGGTTAATGCTGTGCTCACCTCCTCTCAGGACCACATCAGTTACCACTAAACTACAGAACAACTGTTATTGAGAACCTCCTGAAGTCTAGCTTAACCAAAGCCCTACACCTAAGGACATGCAGAAGAAGGCTGGTAGGAATGGCAGAGATGAGGAACAGCTGGTCCCATACCCTTGTGTGATCATTAAAAATCGGGAGGGATATCTCAGCTGTGGGGTCCCTCCCGGAGGAGTGAGGGGTGATAGCCCCTCCCTAGCCCAGGGTTGCAGTGCCAGGGAGAGAAGTCCCCATAACTCTGGTTGTGAAAACCAGTGGAGATTGTGGCTGAGAGAGATGGAGGCCTGCTGGTGTCACAAGCGCTCCTCTTAAAGGGCCTGTGCATGGACTTACCTACTGATGGACTCACTTGCTCTGAGCTCCAGTGCTGGGACAGTAACTCGAAAGGTACCAGGGATGTGCAGGGAGGAGCTGAGTTGTTTAGCTTCAGAGTGAGGTCTGGAGGGGCAACTTTCTCCCATGGGAGAAGTTTGTGGAAGCCACTGTTTCTTTGCTGAACACTCCCCCTCCCTGCATGCAGATGCAGGCAGATGCCATATCTGAGTCTCCATCCAGCTGGCTATATCACCTTTCATCTGACCTGCCCTAGTGATTCCCGGAAACCATGCCCCATCCAATTTCCAGGCACACCCAAACAGCTTCCAGTGGCTTTTCCATATAAACAGCCTGCCTTGGCTTGTGCTGCTGACTTTCCTAAAATCTTTCAATGGTTCACAAATTCAAAACAAGCAGCATCTGGCTTTGGTGGGTCCCATACCACTGGCTGACCAGCTTTAAGTCTGGGACGAGCAACAGCTGGCCTTGGTTCATGGCATGGCCTCTAAAGGCACCTCCAAGCACATCACAGGTGGCAGCCAATGTGGATTGCTTTGTGGCTCATGCCAGGTGGCTCCAGGCAAAGTACAGACTGCAGCTGAACTTGGTACACAGCAGGTCCTCTCCCAGGAGGCTCTGGGGCTGGAAGGCCCAGTGGCCAGCTTTGGACTGGGCTGGAGCATTACCCGGCTACCTCCAAGGATGATGCACACAAAGGGCAGACTGGGAAGGCACCAGAGGCCACTATTACGAACTCTGCTCTGTAGGGTCAGCCCCTGAACAACAGCTCCTCTACGCTAATCAGAGCCAGTCCTCACAATCAGCCTCAGGGTCAATCTCTCCCAGTGACATGTAAATAGTAGGGCACAGACAACCCACACAGGGACACACCTAGACCACCTAGCTCTGGTGACCAGGGAGATTGTGCTGCTGGGCCCCACCAGACACCGACTACATGAGGCCACTTTACTAAGACTGGGAGATAGAGCATCCCTACATAGAAATAAACACAGGAAGGCAGCCAAAATGGGGATACAAAGAACCATTGTTCCAAATAAAAGAATAGAACAAAGCTCCAGCAAAAGAACTAAACAAAATGGAGACAAGCAATCAACCAAACACAGAATTCTAAACATTGGTTATAAGGATGCTCAGTGATTTCAGGGAGAACTTCAACAAAGAGACAGGAAACATAAAACTGGAGATAAAAAACATTAAAAAGAACCAGTCAGAAATAAAGACTGCAATAACTGAAGTGAAGAATATAATATATTAGAGGGAATCAATAGTAGATTAGATGAAGCAGAGGATCAGATCAGCTATTTAGAAGGTAAGGTAGCAATCAGAACAGCAAAAAGAAAAAAAAAAGAATCCAAAAATTGAGGAGAGTTTAAGGGGCCTCTGGGACAACATCAAGCTTACCAACATTCTCATCATAGGGGTACCAGAAGGAGATGAGAGAGCAAGGAATTGAAACCTATTTGAAGAAATAATGACTGAAAACTTCTATAACTTTGTGAAGGAAATAGATATACAATCCCAGGAAGTGCAGAGAGTCCCAAACAGGAAAAACCCAAAGAGGCCCACACCAGACACATCATAATTAAAATGCCAAAGGTTAAAGACAAAGACAATATCTTAAAAGCAGCAAGAGAAAAGAAGTTAGTTACCTATAAAGGGAGCTTCTATAAAACTATCAGTTGATTTCTCAACAGAAATTTTGCAGGCCAGAAGAGATTGGCAGGAAATATTCAAAGTGATGAAAAGCAAGGCCCTACAGCCAAAATTATTCTACTCAGCAAGTCTATCATTTAGAATCAAAGGACAGATAAGTGTTTCTCAGACAAGGAAAAGCTGAAGAAGTTCATCACCACCAAACCTGTATTTTAAGGAATGTTAGAGGGATTTATTTAAGACAAAAAAAAGTAAAAAATATGAATAAAATGGCAATAACTGCGTATCTCGCAACAGTTATTTTAAATGTAAATGGATTAAATGTTCCAATGAAAAGATAGGGAAGCTGAGTAGATAAGCAAACAAGACCCTTACATTACTTAATGCAATTGACTCACTTCAGATCAAAAGACACATACAAACTGAAAGTAAAGGGATAGGAAAAAGATATTACATAAAAATGGAAACAAAACAAGACAAAAAAAGCTGTGGTAGCAATTATTGTATCAGACAAAATAGACTTTGAAACAAAGGCTACAGCAAGTGAAAAGAAGGACCCAGTAATGCCACTACTGAGTAATTATCTGAAAAAAACACACACAAAAAACACACACCACTTTGAGGGGACGTGTTCATCCGTATGCTCATTACAGCATTGTTTACAATGACCATCTTTGGGTGTCCATTGGCAGCCTGGATGTCCGTTGAGAAAAGACTGGATAAAGAGTGGGTAATACATATATACAATGAAATATTGCTCAGCCTGGGTAGGAATGGGTTCTTGTTATCTGCAGCGGCAAGGGTGGACCTGGAAGGTATTGTGCTGAGTGGAGTATGTCACAGAGCAAAAGACAGATGCAATGGAATTTAGCTTGTATGTGGAATCTAAAGAACAAAATAATCAAACAAGCAAAACAAAAGTAAACTCACAGATGCAGAGAATATTTTGATAGTTGCCAGACTGGAGGAGAGTTGGGAATGGGTGAAAAAGGGGAAGGGATTAAGAAGTACAAATTGATTGTTACAAAGTAGTCATAGGGATGTAGGTTATAGCAAAAAGGATATAGTCAATAATATTGTAATAACTATGCATGGTGTCAGATGGGTATTAGATTTATCAAGAGGATCTCTTAGTTCTCAAGAGATGCTCTATATAACCTCCACAGACTTCCTAGTGTTTTGCTGAGTGAAGTTGAAAAACCAGTTTGGTGGCCAACAGTCATGTTCCTTGCTAATTGTAATAACTAACTATCATACAAGGAATCACAAATTTGCTCAGTAAATATTTACTAGTTTTGCTGGGAATATAAAGTTAAAATAAAAAAAGGACAAATAACAAACTAACTGAACATTCCAACAATAAATAATCCAGTCTCTCTTATAGTTTGAGGAAGATTTGACTCAATTACTGTAATCCATTGTGATGACAGAGGTGTGATTCAGAGCTGCATGAAAACACAATGGAAGTTTACATAAACCAGGCTGAGGCCTTGAGGCATTCCATCATGGTTTAATTGGTAGCGTTTTTTTTTTCTTTTTTTTTTTTTTTCTTTTTAAAAAATAATATGCATATGCAATACGTAGTTTCTAGATTCGATGAAATACTGTGTTTGATGCAAAACAAAGAGTTTACAAAAACAAAGAATTTTTTGTAGCCTTCACTATCTTCTCTCCCCTCACAGATATGCATTTCTTTTTTCCTACTCAGAAGTATCCAAGAACAAGGAACAGATGGAACTGGACGGTCAACTAGCAAGTTGGCTCAACTAGTCCTCACCAGACCCCATTTAGACTCTGAAACTTGGAATTATTCATTGTGACTCTTGAAAAGTAAATTGATGACACATACATTGAGCATTTCTCTGTATGATCACCCAGCAGAGAAAAGAAAGATGAAAGAATAAGCAGAAGAGAGGGGAGAGAGACAGAGACAGAGATAGAAGATAGATAGATAGATAGATAGATAGATAGATAGATAGATAGATAGATAGACAGACAGACAGACAGACAGATAGATGATAAATGACAGAGAATTCTAATTTCCAAGGCATACGTGTTTTCATTACTCGTCTCAGGGAATCTAAATGACAAACTAACTGATTGCTCCAGGAGAGCAAAGACAAGCCTTTGGAACTTTAAAACAACTTTAGACCATGATGCTTTAGGGTAGACTATTATGCAGGCTATATAACCCAGAGTTGACTTTAAACAACTGAATATTTGCCAGGAAGCAGAGCTGCTGCCAGGACAGGGAAAATCTGAAGTGTGGTTCAGCCACACTAAGGAAATACCACAGAAATGAAATGTCTTGGAAGTTGAGAAATAAATGCAAGATTGTCATGGAACGTTGAAAAGAAACTTCCCTTGAAGTGGTACATGGGTTAAAAGATACAAATACCTCAGCCTTGGTATAACTGTTTTTGGATCTTTATGTCTTCCACATGGTAAAAAGTGCCAAGGAAAAACCAAGCAAAGCTCCTGAGCTTGTAATAGAAGGAGGATAAAAATAACTTTGTTCTATTGCAATTAGACAGATATCTGTTCAATGTTATGGAAACCTATGCATTTAGACAATGATCATAGAAAATTTCTACCAAGTGTTGGCAGGAAACATTTATTCATTTGCACATTTATATCCAAGCTCTTTAAGATCTCCTTCACCTTTGTGACACACCAGATTGCCTACTGTAGTTTGTATTACTAATACAGTTATTCAGGTACAAGAGGAAACATTAGAAGATAGAAATAATTCTAAAGAACAACTAACATGATAACACTGCATTTAAAGCCTGGCCAAACTGTGTATTAGTTTTCTATTGCTGTATAAGAAATTATGACAAACTTAGTAGCTTAACATTACACCTGTTTATCAGCTCACGGCTCTGCAGGTCAGCTGTCTGGGCACAGTGTGCATGGGTCCTTGCTCAAGGTCTCACAGGCTGAAAGTCAAGATGCCAGGCTACCTCACTGCCATCTGAAGCTTGCAGTTCTCTTTCAGCCTGATGGCCCAACTTCGTTCCTTGTGGTTGACAGACTCAGGCCTCCATTTCCCTGCTGGTTGTCAGATGGAGCCCAATTTCATCTCCAAGAGGCCATGTGGCCCCCTCCACCTTCAAAACCAGCAACAGAGAATCTCCTTCACATGGAATTCCTCACATTTCAAATCTTTCTCACTGGGAAAAGCCAAGTTCCTTTCAAGGGCTCACATGATTTGATCAGTCTCGGGCAAGGTATTCTCCTTTTTTAAAGTCAACTGATTTGGGACCTTAAATACATCTGAAAAGTCCCAACAGTAGTATCCGGCTTAGAATTTGACTGGGAGAAGGGGTGTATATACCAGGGCTTGGAATTCTGCCTACTACAAACAGATATAATGATATGTACACATATGAAAATGTGGTAGATTGTCTAAAAAGGATTCAGGTTAGGAAATTTTAAGCTCTCCTCCTTTAATGTCTTGGCAGAGTTAACTCGTCACCTTTCAATCAGGTTATCTCACATTTTTAACTTGAGTTAGGTTTTGATGAATCTTTTATCTTTCCCAATTATAGTGTGTATCTGGCAAGTAAATCTTGTTAACATGTGTACCATAGTTGAAAACATACAGGTAATAAAAAATGGAACTTACTAGCAAGACTTGGCCTGACTCAGAACATCGCTTTTCTTGTCTGTGCTCACAGATTGCTATAATCATAGTTAAGTTTCTGATATATATGCCTCAAGACTCAATATGTACAGTCAACTAATGTTTATGCAACAAAGGAAGAATTCTCCTCTTTACTTTGGTTTTAGGTCCCCAGGTCTAGAGCTCAAAAAACTGAGCTTATAGAATTTCAACTTCAGAGCTGTCCCATCACTAGGGGGAATAGAAGATATTAATGGGTATGTTGTAAGATAAGAGTAAGGTGTATTATCTGCATAAGCAATATTCTGACTTACCAAAAAGCAGTACCAGAGTCAATTCCTGAAATTTCAGAGATTTTCCCAAAAGGATGATATGTCAGGTCAGTGTTACAATCACTGTAAGTGATTTACAGTTATTATCTCATTTAAACTTCAAAAATCAATAACATTTTTATCAACATTTGACAAACAAAATTGAGCCATGTGGCTTTTAACAAGTTACATAACATGTGTAAGCCTCAGTCTTCACATTTGTTAAATGATTATAATAATCATACTTATCAAAAATAGGTATTATTTGATTAACATTTGTTTTCATAACTAGCCTGATAGAGCAAAGGTGCTGAATAAGTAACTCAGTACTAACTGTTGAGTTAAGGAATAAATAAATAAGTAAAAGAAAACAAGGGAAAGAGATTAATTAAGAACTATTTACTGAAGCAGTGCTCACCTAAGGAACAAATTGTCATGTGAATGGATTATGTTTTCACCACTGAGATTCCCTTCTGTAATTTTCTTACCATATCTGTGATGTCATTAACCTTTTGCTAAGTCATCCAGTGTCCTTCTCTTAC
This sequence comes from Rhinolophus sinicus, assembly GCF_057876585.1. NCBI lineage: Eukaryota > Metazoa > Chordata > Mammalia > Chiroptera > Rhinolophidae > Rhinolophus > Rhinolophus sinicus. Next base: position 39,229,502 of record NC_142504.1, read on the forward strand.
CACTCCCCTATCAAAAATTATTTAGGGTTTGTTCTGGGATCAAGTTTGCACCTCAGAATGAACTATATACATATATATATCAGTATTTTTACTTTGCATTGCACATTGAATTCATCTAATGAAACACTCTGTTGCTTAAAATTAATTTAGATATTAACATATGAAATTGATTTGAAAATCATTTTAAAATTATTTTGAATAATTATTGCTAACACTTAGTGAACTCTTACTCTAAAGCACTATTTACATTAAAACCTTTAAGGTAATAACTCTTTTATTCCTCACAACCTATAAGGTGATTATTATAATTTCACAATTTTATAAATAAAGAAATTAAAGCATACAGAAATTAATTTTAAGTAATTTGGTCAATGTAAGATAGTCAATTAGTCAAGACAGTGAACCTGGAAAGCTTGATTTTATCACCTATTATAATACACAAACTATATCATTCAATAAGTGCAGATATGTGTATGATTAATTAAAAAAACAAAAAATAAACAAACAAAAACCTCCCTCCCCTCTTGAAGTACATAGTTCCCTTTGTCAGATATTACCATTATCATCAGTTTTCCACATCCTTCCAGAGATATTTATACGCATATACATACATAAAATTAAAATGCCTGCACATACATCCTCCTTTTTTATGTAAAACAAATCCTAGGGATCTGAACATATTAATTTTGCATCTTAGGACCCATTGTAGTATATAAAATATGTACTAAACTACAAAACTGAAGAAGTCTTTGGCTTCTCTGCTTCACAATTTATTTCCAAAAACTGACAACTCTGAGATTTTACCATACTTGCACACTAACTAATTTTACCAGTTTATGGATGTGGCGGAATATATGAGACTCCAGGATCTAACAGTGGAGTTTATTATTAATGGCTTCATGTTCATGTCAGTTTCCTTTGTCCCCAGTGCCCGGGGGCCAATGTGAAAAGGCCCAGGTGGATGTGACAACAGAGTAGCTCGGCATCACAGCTAAGAAATATCAAGCTGAGGGAAGAAAGGTTGTTTTTTTTGTTGTTGTTTGTTTTTTATAATGGGATGCAAGCAAGCTTGCCTGACTTTTCCTTTGGAGGAGACACTCTTTCAATCTTACAAGCTTATTCAATACACAAGTGTTCTTGAAATCAAAGTCCAGAGGCAAAGGGAATTTAGTGCCTTGCTTCTAAGAAAAACACAAATGTGACAGAATCATGAACCATCACCCAAACTTACTAGTTGAAGAAATTTGCATACCTTTTAGGCTTTCTGAGTCTGCTTTCCTAATCTGTAAAATAATAGTATCTGTCATTTATTTGTCTAAAAATGAAATATAAAAATATACTTTAAATTGCACTGTGAACTGAAAAGTACTCTAAACAAGTATCACTGCTCTTATTCCTATCGTCTGTGAAATCACTTACGTCAGCACTCTTCTATGGTACATGACCAACTGGACAGATACTAACTTTGGCAATATGCTAGGGCATGTTTGCCTGGAGCATAGTACAAATTAAGCCTGAGTGGTAGATTGAGGGTTGTTTGGGGCCTAACCCAGGGCGAGTTATAATAAAATTCAATGAATTACAAGGCAAGATGCTAGTTCATGATTAAAAGGAGAAATCTAACTCCTAAAAGAAGAATAGCAGATATTTGTCTCCTGACAAATGCCTGTATATTTTCAGTATTTTATTATGCAGTTCATACCAGTTAATAATGATGTGAAAAACAGCTTAACTAACATATGGAGACATAAAGACGATTTACATAAATAAAATCAACCCGCTGATCTTATCCATGCATAAAATAAGGGCTTTTTCTAATAACAACTTTGATTTTGTATAAATAAATACTGTTTAATTATTCTAATTACTTAATTAGTCTTCAAAAATATGTTTATTTAATACATTGTTGCACATATTGGTTTAATATTTATAATTATCTTCATTTAACAGATTTGTCATTTTTAGTATCCATATTTGTACATTTAAAATTCTTTTTTAAAGGAACTTAATAAAATAAGGTTTAATTAAGTTATACCTTTAGTTCCATGTCTCTCTAGATTTGTTTCCCTATAGGAGAAATAAAAAAAAAATTAAATCTGATTTGTTCACCTTTCAAATGAATGAGTTACATGTTCACTCTGTTCTATTAATATAGAGACATTAAATTTATTCCTTTCTATACTATTTGAACCTAAGAAGGACAGTAAAAAGCTTTCTTAGTTATAATAAATTCCAGCATTTAAAAAATTACCAGAAGCTTTTTAAAAACGAAAAGTGAGTTTTTAAAAGATTTATATTTTCTACCCCTCTTCTCCACCACAGGAAGTTTTGACAATATTTAAATATATTAATCATATTTGTATTAAAATAAATATGTTTAAAATGTATCAATGTTGAAAGAACTGTACAGAGAAAGAAACACATTACTCCCTTCATTCAATTTAAAAGCTGATCAGACACAAGGTTGAGAAGAATGTGAAGCAAAAACAAAAGGGGAGTTGTGTGTGTGTGTGTGTGTGTGTGTGTGTGTGTGTGTGTGTGTGTGTTTTAACCACATCAGAGAAAAAGGACGAGAATAATTAAGTAAAATAAAATGGAACAGTAACGTTTTCCTTCTTTTCATTTTACTTTATTGGGAAATATAGCACATGTAAAAAACATTGTGCATAATTACAAGTATACTTTCAGCAATAATAATAATAAATAACCATCAGCATGAATACCACTCAAATTTAAAAATAGAATTTTTCCAGTACCCAAGAAGCCTCTATGGCTTTCTATAATAAAACATAATCACTTTCCAATAGGTAAGCTCTATTCTTAAACAGTTTGTTAATCATTTCCTTGTGTTTCTGTAACGTTACAATGTATACGTATTTCCTTAAAAATCTTTTTTTTGACCTGTATTTTAATTTTCTTACTTTTGATGAATGGGATTGTTCTGCCCACATTTTTCAGTGTGATTTATTTCACTCTGTTATGATTTTTGACATTTATCCATGTTGGCACACTTAGTTGTAACTTAGTATTTTCACTTTGAATGCTAATCCAATGTGCAATTATATAGCAAGTTATTTATGTATTGTTGATGATGGGCATTTTGGTTGTTGCCTGTTTTGTGGATGTTGTCAGTCTTCTGTATAAACACTGCTGTAGCTTTTTGTACATGACTCCTGGATCACATATGCAGTGATCCAATATTATACTTAATGTATATACCTAAGAGGATGCATATTTTCAAATTTAATTAGTAGTACTAGTTTTCTAAGGAGCTTACAGCCAATTTTAACTAACACCAACAGTGGATGCCATTCCCTTTGATCTACATTCTTGCCCAACATGACACTTTTTGCCAACCATTTATAATCTTCCAAAAGAAACGAAACACCTAGTCATAAATTTACCAAAATGTATGAAGGAACTTTATGATGTAAATTACAGAATGCTGAAAGAAATCAAAGAAGAACAAAATAAATGGAAAGACACACTGAATAAATGAATTGGAAGACTCCATATAGTAAAGATGTCAATCCTCTCTAAAACTAATGTATAAGGTTAACACGAAGACTATCAAAATCCCTGCAAGATTTTTTATACAAGTTTATTCTAAAATTCATATGGAATATAAAATGAACTATAATAGCTAAAATAAATTTTAGAAAAAAGAATATATGGAATAAATCACTCTAACTAATGTTAAAACTTATTATAAAACTATTGTAATCAAGAAACTGTGGTATTGACAGAGGAACAGACATATAGATCAATGAAACAGAATAGAAAACATGATTGAACATGAATCATGTATTTAAATACAAAACATAAAACGATAAAATATTAGAAGATAACAATAAAAATAATAAAAAAATCAATTGACCAGAGAAATGAAATTAGAAGAAACAATAAGAGGAAACCATGAGGCCCAGGGCTACATGAGGAGTCTTTAGACATGATACTGAAAGCACAATTGATAAAGAAAAAATCGACAAATTTGAATTAATCAAAACTAAAAACGTGTGCACTGTAAAAGACCCCTGTAAAGTGGATTAAAATCAAGCCACAGACTAGGTAAAATATATGCAATCCACATATCTGACAAAAAGTCCATATGTCTTAAATTATAAACTCCCCAAACTCAACAGAAGAAAGCAAGCTATCGAATTGGAAAGTGAGCAAAAACATGAACACAATAAGAACATGAAATAAGTATATGAAAAGATCTTCAACATTATTAGCCATTAGACAAATGTAAATAAATCTACAATGATGTATCACTATACATCTATTGGAAAAGGGAAAATCAAAAATAGTGATAATATTAAAAGCAGGTGGGGATGCATAGAAACTGGATCTTTCGTACATTGCTGGGGGGCATGTAAAATGGTACAGCCACTTATGGAAAGGGCACAGCAGTTTCTTACAAATGTAAACATGCATTCACTGTATGAATCAGCAATCATACTCTTTGACATTTACCACAGAGAAATGAGAACTTATATTCACACAGTATATGCATATATACATACATACAACACATGCATACGAGTACATACATATATAATGCTTGTACATGAATGTTCATAGCAGCTTTAATTATAATGGAAAATTTTTAACAGCCCAAATAGCATTCCTTTGTTCCTATGTGTACAAGCTCTGATACATCTATACAATGAAATACTATTCACCTATAAAAAGGAAATTAACTATTAAATATATCTAAAACTCTGAAGGGATCTCAAGAGCATTATTCTTAGTAAAAAAGAAAAAAAAACAATCTCAAAATGTTTCATACTATACTTACTGTATTGTTCCATTTATTTAACATTCTTGAAATGAGAAAAATATAAGGATGGAGAACATATGAATGGTTGCCAGGGGACAGGAAGAGAGAGAGAGAGAGACAGAGAGAGAGAGAGAGAGAGAGAGAGAGAGCGCATGTGTGTGGTGGGATTGTAGATACAAAGAGATACCATGCTAGAGTTGGTTTATGGTGATGGGAATGTTCTGTATCTTGATTTTGGTAGTGGTTACACACATCTATACATGTGATAAAATTTCAAAGAACTGTATATTCCCTCAAGTAAATGCAGATTTTAAAATTGTGAGAAGAGTTAGTCTAGTTAGCGATAACATGCCGTTTCCTGGTTTTGATATTATGCTGCATCTGTATATGATGACACTATTGGGGAAGGGTGGGTGAAGAGTGTACAGAACTGTGTACTGTTTCTGCAACTTTCTTTGAATCTACACTGCAAAATAAAAAGTTGTTTAAAGCTTATTGCAGTTACCTAAAAGGAATAAAAAGTATTTATTCTGGCATGATTTTTAATTATGTGATTTTGTGTGTGTGTGTGTGTGTGTGTGTGTGTCTCAGGGAAAGTGATCAAAATATAATATCTACCAAATCTTGTTATCCCTTTTTAGCCTATAAAGACTGTTGATAGTGAGTGTGTGCTTTCCTCTGTGTTCACATGTGCGTGTGTGTTCCTGTGTGTGCACATTTATTTGTGTATACATCTGATATCTACATGAAATACATGAAATCTAGCATCTATTTATTAATGTTTGGAAATTAAGTTAATCATATTAATCTATATTATCCCTTTGTCACTAAATTCAATATTTTGTCAAACTCCAAATCATCAAATTAAATATTCTGATTTCAAAGAAAGAATAAAACTAAATCGAAAGTTCTTCTCTAGGTGGTGTGATTACAGTAGAGTGTTCTGTCCTACTCACAAAATCCTTTCCTCACTTGTGTTTTGATTTTCACAGTATATTTGAAAAGAGACAAAGCTTTAGATGCACTTAGAATATTTAAATAGGAATAGTATTTGAGGGGAAATTACCAAGTCACTCACTCCAATATATACAACTTGCTGATATGAGCTTTTTTCTGAGAACACAATTCAAAGTGAGAGGCATGAGAAGAAGACGGGGGATCCTGAAGAAGGCAGAGAAGAGGAGTGGTGAAGACAGATGGTAAAGTGAGGAGATTTTTATGATGGAAGCTCAAGTGTTGCTTCCATCTCACTTTTGGCTACGCCAGTTTGTACAGCTTTGTGGTTTAATAAACTGGTTTAAATGTCAGGGCCCTTAAGCAATTGCTCAGGATCAAAATCCAAGGAAAAGGGCCTATGTAAAAAAAAAAAAAGTCACTAAAATGTAAACAGAAAGATTATGCTAACCAGATCCTTTTTAGGTGGAAGAATTATATGATGCTGGGGGAATTCTATGATAATGTATTTAAGCTGATGAGTAAAAAACTGGAACGTTATCAAGTATCAACAGAGAAACATTAAACTGCCTTCTGAATAATGGACCCCATTATTTGCTTTGCCAAGAATATGGGACTAAGGGCAAAATATTAGAGAAAATTGTTAAGAGACTGGTCATGCCCTTCAATGAATGGTCCTCCCTTCTTTTCTGTCACAATGAAGTCAACCTTCTTCTACATGAATGTACAGTAGAATAAATATTGAAATCATGTTGATTTGAAAGAACGCCAATTTATCAGCTTGCCTAGGGCGTCCACATGTCTCTGTGTAGCCCTAGTGCTATACATTATACATGTGTGTGGAAACACACCCACAAACATGTACAAACATACAGAGAGTCATTTTTCCAATGGAAGAGAATACTGCTGACAGTGCAATAACTCTCTTGAAAATGGGGGTTTGGGATTTCACACCCTCTCATTTGGCCTTCCTCCTTCATGTCTAACTCTACTCCTATTGATGGCACAAAAAAATGCTGCATGTATATACGAAATATTTAGATCAGCGTAGGATTTGGTATTCTTCTTTATCACGCTGGAAACATGCCATATGGCAAATAGACTCAGTGCTTATACAACAGAATTCTTCCCGACCTTTCCTCTTCCCTTAGTGTAAGGTTACATTCATTTATTTGCTTTTAAAAACCCATGTAACTCTGTCCACTATAAGTTGGCAAGACATTCCAATGAAGCAGAGCATAAATAAGTAAAAGTTTCAGGCCAGTTGCTGGGGACTAAATCCATTTTTTCATTACAGAAAACAGAATTCATTTGTTTTCTCTTTTTCTTACACAGAAAAGCATATGCATTTGTGTATGGTAATAATGCATTGTTTTATGAAAGACTGTTATGAATAAACATTCAAGAAATATTTCTATTCTCAGTGTCTGGATTTCAGTTTTTTTCCTTGGTTGCCATTTATTCTTGAGAAATTATATGTATATTTTATATATGCATAATTATTTATATTAGTGTAACTTATACATTTATTCTCAACTAGAAGCGCAACCATAATCAATCTTAAGAGAAAGAGATGATATACATTTGTTTAAGTTTGGAGAAAAAAGAGGCTGAGGGTAATATCTGTTTTTTTCTACTAACTTGAAAATACTCCTTTTTTTTATCCATACACTCCATAAATATTTATTGCCTAAATATTGAGCACTCTTTTAAATTCTGAATAGAAACACAGACAACGTCCCCATGAAATGTATGAAGTAGTAAATTAAGAGGCTACAAATAAACAAACACAAATACATAGAGAATTATAATGTAATAACTGCTATGATGGAGAATCATAAGTAATTGGATTCTACTTTGTAATAGCTGCCTTTTCTCTTATTTAAAACTCTCCATGGTCCCTTATCATTAGAATTTGGCTTCTCATGAATATTTGTCTACAGGGAAATAACATGTTTCTTTATAAGTTGAAAATCTAGCCCTCTTGATAGTTTTATTATGGATTACAAAATCATAAACTAATGTTTTGTATTTATGAAAAAAGTAGGAATTCTTAGCTTAATGTATATAATTGCAAGGGCAATACGCTTTTGTGCACTGATGGGATGTAAGCCCCATCTCTCTATGCTGCTCTTTCTGCCAACATGGTCTAGTGCAAGGTAGTCATAAATAATCAAATGTATTTGCTTACAAGTTCTGGAAGTAGACACATTAAAAAAATTAAAATGCAATGAAGATGGAACATAATTTATTAGGCTTTAATAAATAAACTTAGTAATGTGTCACCCAAATGTTTGAGCTTCAGAAATGTCAGCCATATTTTCTAGTTCTGTACATTATTAGCCACAATTCCATTAAGCACCTACTACTTAATTTTCTCTGCTCAAACAAATTAATCTACTAAGATCATGTGAATTATATATAGCCTGTAGATATCAAATGATGTCCTTTCTGGATTCCTTTAGAAAATATTCCTATGAAACGTTGATTAAATCGGAGTCAATATACTTAATGGAAACCTGTGCTATACTTTCATTAAATAGATATATTTTAAAAATACAAATGTAACCCAATTCAATTATGTACTTCCCTTTTCAACACTATGAGTAAGAATTGTCAATTACTTGGTAGCTACTTTTCATGTCTTAGTGGTATTTTTGTATATATATTTACTTATAGCTGAATGGTGTGTGAAAAAACAAACAAAACTGAGGTCTAGAAATGTTAACAGATTGATCCATATCCATTTAGTTGCTAACTGGTTGTGCAATGAAAATCATAATCGAATGCTCTGGGATCCTAGCTTATTGTAGTTCTTTGAATTATGCTACAAAACATTATTAGGAATAATCACTATTAAGAATTATATCTTTTATGGTCCACAATACTTTTCTTTCTTCTTTATATTCCAACTACAAATCGCATATATAATACAAGAAGATAAAAAGTTACTCTGATTTTTAAAATAATTTCTATCCTCTTATGAAAGATTGCAGTTATTTTTTAAAGGAAATTATTCCATTTGTGGTTTCTTCCAGAAGGGAATGGATGCAATTGTTTTCTTGCTGCCAAAGTGGCCCATCAAAACATTTCTGTTCCAAATAGAACAAATTGTATATTCAAAAATTCAAGTCAAAGTCTCAGAAAAAGGTTAATTATTTTTGTGCCATCCCTTGTGGAAGGAGGGATTATTTTGCTTAGAACACATATTTAATTTTCTATGAATAATTTAGATATGTGAGTCTTGCGGGAACTGGAAAGCTAACTTATTTGTTCATTGTTTAAGTATAAAATATTCTGAGTGTTCAAAAAAATTAGAATTAGTTTTGTTCTTTCTAGTAATTGAGTTTGAGATTTGGATTCTATATTTATTTTTTTCTTTCTAAAAGGAAATAGGTTTGCTGTTGACTTAGTATGGACTTTTTGTTTTACATTACGAGCATATGGAAGTTTATGTTTTTTTTAAAAATTCAATTTGATTAATAGTAAACTCTTAAAATGTCTTTGCATGATAAATCTGTTTTTTAAACACTTCAAAAAAATAAAGGAAATAAAATCTTTGCAGGAAACTGGCTTCAAATACATTGTGGATCTGTCTAATGGAGAAAGAAGTCATAAAAAAATACAGCAAAAGTACATCAGAAAGAAAAAGTAAATGTTTTATATGAAAACTCAAAAGAATATTTATTATCCTAAAATACTTCAGTTGTTTTTCCAAGGTCAGAAGTATGATTACAGGAGTACTCATGTGGGTATCTCAGATTTTTAGAGTTAGATCATTCTTAAATATTTTTGTTGATTGTTGCTATGTAACTAATTAACTTTGAAAAAGAAAGTATCTTACAGACTAAATGTTTTATTAAATTTTATATCATTAAATTATTTATTAAATTACATATTTATACATTTATTCAATTATATACTAGTACTCTTTCTCTGCCAATTGAGTCAAATTGTTTATGAACAGAGTTTCTCTTATTCTTTTATATGCGTTCAGCACTTATGAGAATGAAAAGTATGAAGGAGATATTTAATTAACCCATTACTTATTTTTTTTTTCTTTCTGTTTTCTTTTTTTACATGTTTTAAAGATTTGATTTTTTTTAGAGAAGTTTTAGGGTTACAACAAAATTGGAAAGTAGGTACAAAGATGTTCCACATACTCCTTGTCCCCCCACATGGAGAACCTCCCCATTATCAACATCACTCACCAAAATGGTACTTCTTTTCTCTCTCTCTCTCTCTCTCTCTCTCTCTCTCTCTCTCTCTCTCTTTTCCCATGGATGAAGGATGAACCCATATGGACACATCATAATCACTCAAAGTCCATAATTTACCTAAAGGTTCATGTTTGGTGCTGTACATTCTATGGGTTTGGAAAAATGTATCATGACATATATTCATTATTATTTTTTTCAGTACCTTAAAAATCCTTGTGCTCTGCATTTACATTTCTTCCCACTCTCTTCTGACTCCAGCCACTACTGATCTTTGTCCCCATAATTTCATCTTTTTGAAAATGTTGTATAATTAAAATCACAGTATGTAGATTCTTCAAATTGGCCTCTTTCACATACCAATGTACATATCAAGGTCATCCATGTCATCAAGGCTTGATAGTTCATTTCTTTTTAGAACTAAAAAATATTCCATTATCTGCATATCCTATAATTTATTTATTCATTCACCTACTGAAGGATATCTTGGTTGCTTCCAAGTTTTGACAATTATGACTAAAGCCACTGTAAACATCCATGTGTAGGTTTTTGTGTGGACATAAGTTTTTAGCTGCATCTGGAAGTTCCAAGAAGAATGATTACTAGATCTTATGGTAAGAGTATGTTTTATTTTGTAAGAAATAGTCTTCCAGAATGGCTGTATCATTTTTCATTCTTACCAGCAATGAATAAGAGTTCCTGTGCTCCACGACCTCTACAGCATTTGGTGGTGTCAGCATTCTAGATTTTGGCCATTCTAATATGTGTGTGATGGTATCTCATTGTTGCTTTAATTAGCATTTCCCTGATGACACAGCATTCCCTGTGGGACATCTTTCCATATGCTTGTTTGCTACCTGTATATCTTCTTTGTTGAGGTGTCTGATGAGGTCTTTAGCCCATTGTTAATTAGGTTGTTTGTTTTCTTACTATTGAGTTTTATAAGTTCTTTGTATATTTTGGAAAACAGTCCTTTATTAAATGTGTCTTTTGCAAATGTTTTCTCCCAGTCTATGGTTTGTCTTCTAATTCTCTTGATATTATCTTTTACAGAGCAGTTTTGTGTTTTGTTTGTTTGTTTGTTTGGGTTTGTTTGCTTGTTTTTCATTTTAATGAAGTCTAGCTTGTCAATTATTTTTTTCATGGATTGTGTCTTTGACGTATTCAAAAGGTATCACCATAGGTTTTCTCCTATGCAATCTTCTAGGAGTTTTGTAATTTTGTATTTAGGTCTATGAACAATTTAGGGTTAATTATTGTGAAGACTGTCAGGTCTCTGTCTAGATTCACTCATTTGTATACGGATATTCAGTTGTTCTAGCACCATTTGTTGGAAAGACTATTTCAATTCATTGTATTATCTTTTCTCCTTTGTCAAAGATCAGTTGACTATATTTATGGGGATCTATTTCTGGGTTTGCCATTCGGTTCCAGTGATCAATTTATCTATTATTTTATCAATGCCACAATGTCTTGATTACTGGAAGTCAAGCTTTATAGTAAATCTTGAAGTCAAATAACATCAGTCCCCCAACTCAGTTCTTCTTTTTCAATATTGTGTTGGCTATTCTGGGTCTTTTGCCTCTCCATATAAAGTTAAGAATCAGTTTGTCAATATTTATTTAAAAAAAAAAAACTTGCTGGAATTTAAATTGGAATTTAGATTGGAATAGCATTGAATCTATAGATAAAGTTGGTGAGAACTGATATCATGACGATATTGAGTCTTTCCATCCTAGAACATAGAACATCTCTCCATTTATTTAGCTTTTTTATTTTGTTCATCAAAGTTTTGTAGTGTTCCTGATATAGCTCCTGTACATATTTTGTTAAATTTATTTCTTTTTGGGGGTGCTAATGTAAATGGCATTGTGTTTTTAATTTCAACATCCACATGTTTATTGTTGATATATAGGAAAACAATTCACTTTTGTATGTTAACCATATATCCTACAATCTTGTTACTATCATTTATTAGTTCCAGGAAGATTTTTTTGTTTATTTTTTTGGATTTTCTACATGTCATTTGTGAACAGTTTTATATCTTTCTTGCCAATCTGTATATATTTTATTATCTTTTCTTGCTTTATTGTTTTAGCAAGGACTTGCAGTATGATGTTCAAAAGGAGTGGCAGAAGGACACAAACTTGCCTTGTATCTAATCTCAGTGGGAAAGCTCTGAGTTTCTCACCATTACATATGATGCTAGCTATAGGTATTTTGTAGATAGTCTTCATCAAGTTGAACAAGTTCCCCTCTATTTCTAGCTTACTGAGAATTTTTATTATGGCTAGGTGTTGGATTTTATTATTTTTTTTCCTGCATCTATTGATATTACCATGGGCTTTTCTTTTTTAGTATGTTGATGTAATAGATTAATTGATTTTTAAATGTTAAACATATAAAGGGGTTTGTCTCTAAAGTGTGAACATTTTCATTAAACCTTTGAACATACCAGAACAAAGAGTCAATCAACAAAGTTCTGATCTAAATAGAACAACTATTCTGCAGAAAGCTTTCAGAATGTCTTTATAGTGATATAGGATGTAGGATTATACAGGGGATACATTAGAGAATTTAGAACAGTACCATATAAGCTTGATTATTCTGAACATTTTAAAAAATCATATTATTTGAAATCAACTCCAAAAGAGGCCTAAAGTATTAAACTTATATTTATGTATTTTGTAAGTTCAGGATTTGGAATGAGGATAAATGGAGGGTGAAGGCACAGCCAATAACATGCAGTAAGTATATACTTTTTTTGAACAAAAGCAAATAATGAGTTTCAGGAAAAAAAAATTACATTTAAAAAAAAGAAATACAAGAAAATGTGCTAAAGTGTAGCTATTGCCATACCACATTGTTTAAAATGTAGGGAGAAACTGCTTTAGGTGCAGAATTAGTAGAGGGTATAGATAAATATATTAGAAAGCTGGGGTGGGGTGTGTTCTTAACTCAGAGGTTTTGGATGTTAGATGTCTAATGAGAAGGGTGAACTAGAGACTGGTGTTTATAATTTATGCCACAGCTACAGAAGAGAACAATGTGTTAGTTATTAGCAGTCAGAGAGTGCGTAGAAGGTCAAGATGCATTCAGAATGTATCAAACTTGATCGAGGATGACAGTTCTGCTCTCTTTACTGCTTCAGATAGGCTCACTTAGGGACATTCAATTTCACCTTCACCATGTAAAGTTCTTGGAAGTTGTTATTCCCATTCTTATAGCAAGAAAAAGTTGAACAAACTTAGAATCAATTACTTTTCTTGGACTTATCAGAGAACTGAAATTTAAGAACAAACCAACACCCCCAAATCTGGAGAGACAGGCATGTCAAGAGAGATACAACACCTAAATTCTACCTTACTTGGAGCGGAGACATTGGAACCATAACTGATAAGAATATTTAGAAGGCAATTTTAATTATCATTGGAGGCTGGGTATGGGCAGCAAGAGAATGAAAAACTCCTGGGTCCACAGTTAAGGGGACCAGCCATATTTTCATCTTTCCTTCCAGATACTCTGCCAGGTTCTCATGGTGAGGATTTCTGTAGAATGACCTCATGAGTATGGTGAGATGGGGTGGAGATTCTAAGAACGGTGAGAAATATATCCAGAGCCGTCTCCAGAAAAGAGACCTACTCTTCAGGAGAAAGGTATAATTCTGAATTCTTATTCCAACTAGCGACAGGTAATTCCTCCCCAATCTAGTCCTCTCTACCTCTTGTGTCTCATCTAACTGAAAAAAAAAAAAAAAAAAAAAAAAAAAAAAGATAAAAGAAACAAAACTCATAATAAACAGGAACTTAAAGCATACAGACATGCAACCTGCTATACCAGAGAAGAGACTAGAAAGCAATAGGAGGAAAAATGCTGTCACTGCCTTGGGATACATGCACTAAAATACTGAAATTTCATGATAAGATTATAGAACACTCATCTTCCCCTACGTATTATCACCAGGACTCCAGTAACAGTAGATGACAAGTAAAGAGGCATAATATACAAACTGTCTGAGAAACTGTACTTAGGGAAGCCTTAGGTGAAGGCAGGAGACAAAAAACAATAAAATAAATTAAAAAAAAAAAAAAAAAGAGCATTCTAAGCATTTGAAGCCTATGATACCTACAACTAAAGTAAATATTAAACACATCCTAGCTCCTAGCCTGATTAACATAAATTATCATCATGGAAGCCTATTTACCTCAGTTCCTATTACCCGATAAATCATGTCTGGCTTTCAAAACAAATATAAACAAAACATGCAAAAGCCAAGAAAAAACACAGGTGGAGAGAAAAAGGCAAACATCAGAACCAGACTCAAATGTGACACAGATTGATATTTATCAGACAGGCAGCTTAAAACAACTATGGTTAATACATTATAGGTTCTAATGGAATGAACAGATACAATAAAAGTACATATGGGTCATGTAAGCAGGCAGTGGAAACTATGAAAAGAATCAAAAGGAAAGTCCAGAAGTGAAAAAACACAGTTTTAGAAGTGAAGATGCCTTTGATGAGCTCATCAGTAGTGACATAGCTGAGTTCAGTGAACTTGAAAATAGGTCAATAGGAATTTGCCAAACTGAAATGCAAAGAGAAAACATTATGGGAAAAAGAAAAAAAAAAAAAAAAAAAAAAGAATGAACCTAATAATGGAGATCTCTGGAAAAATTTCAAAAGGTGTAAGTTGTACATAATTCAAATACCAGAAGAACAAAGAGAGAACAGAACACATAAATTATTTAAAGAAATTATGTCCAAGAAGTTTCTAAATTACAACAGACTTCAAAATTCAGATCCACAAAGCAGGTTGGAGAATATGATGCAGAATAAATATTTTAAAAGCTCACTCCTTTACATGTTACATTTAAATTGAAGAAAGTAAAGACAAAGTCTTAAAAGAACCCAAAAGAATAAAACATTGTATCTACAGTGGAACAATGATATGAATCGCATTTAAATTTTTTTCAGAAATCATGCAATGAAGAACTGGAGTGAAATATTTAAAATTTTAAAATAACTTTACCTAGAATTCTATATCCAGAAAATTTATCCTTCAAAATTGAAAGAGAAATAAAGACTTTCCTATCAAATTAAAAATGAAGGAATTCCTCTCCATCAGACCTCTACCTGTAAGAAATATTTAAGGAAATACTTCAGGCAGAATACAAATAATATAGATTAGGAACTTGGATCTATACAAAGAAAGAGAGTTGGAGAAGGAGCAAATGAAGATAAAATAAAGTTGTTTATCTTTCTTATTCTTAAAAAAATGATGTAAAAATAACTGTTCAAAGCAATGATAGTAACAAATGTATTGGGTGATTATAACATAGATAAGTAAATTGAATGACAGTAATGTCATGGGTTGGGAAGATGGAATTGAAAATACTGTTATATGGCATCTGTACTACATGTAAAATGATATAATGTTATTTGAAGATAAACCTAGATTAATTAAAAATGTATATGGTAAACTCTAGGGCAACTACTATAAAAATGTTTTAAAGAAGTATAATGGGTACACTAAGAGTGGAGATAAAATGGAATCATATAAAATACTCAAAACCAGAGAAAACAGAAAAAGAGAGAAAAAGAAACAAAAAAATGCACTGAACAGAAACAATCACAAACATGTTATACATTAGTCTAACTATATCAATAATTATTTTGAATGTGAATGGTTTAAATAACACCAATTAAAACACAGACATTGACAGATACTCATGAAAAAAAAAAGACCTAATTTATTGTCCATAAGAAATGAATTTTAAATATAAAGACAAAGATAGGATAAAAACAATGGATAAAAGTGTAGCATGACCACACAAATCAAAAGCAAGCTGGAGTATCTACATTAATTTCAGACAAATGTAATTCATAGCCAGGAAGATTATCAGACATAAAGAGGAGCATTGCTTCATGATGGAGTGGTCAACTACCCAAGAAGACATAACAAATCTGAACATTTATGCACATAAAAAGGATTGTCAAAATAGCTGAAGCAAAAATTGATAAATTCACCTTATCTTAGAACCTAAAAGGCCAGAACAGTAAATTACACAAAGAGATGCAATATCATGAGAAATATTCAACTTGAAAGGCTGAGAATTTTAGGCTATAAACTTCAAAACATGAAAAAAAGAAAATCTAATAAAAGTTATAAGGAAAAGATAATCTGGCACATATGCATGGATGCTGTTAACTTAAAACATCATCTAATTTTTCTGTCTCAGGAATTACCACAATGAAACATCTGAAAAATAATAATAAAGAATTGTCAACTTCCTCATATTCTACTGGATAATTAAACAAATGCAAAGCATCATTTGTTATGAATAATTTTAGAGACAAATTTTATATATTAACAAAACCACACACGTTGGATTAAAAAAATAATTTTAAGCCCTATTGTTTTTAATAACATGTTAATTTTGTTATGTTTAGATTAACATGTCAATATGTTAGAGGCAGTCACATATAATGTCAAAACTATGCAAGTAAATATTCTCTTCTTCCTATACTAAATATTATGTCTATTAACTAAAAGGCTAAACAAAAAAGATAATTAACCAATAATTACAAGAAGAAAATTCACACAATGCTGTGTGTGTGTGTATGTGTGTGTGTGTGTGTGTGTGTGTGTGTGTGTGTGTGTGTGTGTATCATGAGCAGAAAACACTAAGCAGGAAACACTACGCAATGAACAAAAGTAAAGGGTTAGGTAGATTCAGGACAATTTCCATTATCAGCAAAATATTTGGATATGTTCAGCCTTGGGCATGCTACAATGTATGTTAGCTAAATTTGAAATAATTTTATGTTTAAAGAAGTACAATGTACCTAATGTGTTTAAAGAAATCAAATGTGAATAAAAATTTTAAAAAAGTAATGAGAAACTATCAGAAATGACCCGATTTGGGGAGAAAGAAAGAGGGCAAAGCAAAACAAAAAAGCAAATAAAACTTCCAGAAAATAATTGTTTTGAAATGTAAAAATTCAATGGAATAACAGAACTGACTCAGTGAAAAGAGCATATCTGAACAGCAGGTTGGCTATAAAGATGGAACCCAGAAAACTGCAGAGAGAAAAGGAGGTGGAACAGATGAAAGAGGATGAGATATGGAGGAGAGATGAGAACGTCTAAACAAGAAGATAACAGAGCAAAATGAAAGTGAAACAATATTTGGGGAAAAAAATAGCTGAGATTTTCAAGAACTGATAAGAACCCCACCCCACAAATTTATAAAGAAAACATGACATATATCAAGTTGTATGAATAAAAGATATTCAGTGACATAATATAGTTAAGCAGTAGGTAACCAAATATATTGGGAAGATCTTAATAATAGATCAAGTTAAAATAAAGATCACTTAACAAAGAAACTGTAAAAGACTGACCGTGCTTCTCAAAACAACAATGGAAGTGAAAAATAAGTAAAATAACACTTTCAAAAGTTCTAGAAAAATTAATCACTATTAAACTGGAATTA
This sequence comes from Rhinolophus sinicus, assembly GCF_057876585.1. Classification (NCBI taxonomy): domain Eukaryota; kingdom Metazoa; phylum Chordata; class Mammalia; order Chiroptera; family Rhinolophidae; genus Rhinolophus; species Rhinolophus sinicus. The sequence continues at coordinate 39,246,955 of NC_142504.1, forward strand.
TATTCCCAGCTGAAATACCAAGAATGAGGGAAAAAAGAAGATCATGTAAGAGGATAAAGAAGAAGTTTACCACTAACGGTCTATAATAAATTCCCAAAAGATATGTTGCAGGAAGAAGGAAAATAACTCCACCACAAAGAAGATAAACATTACAAAATTAAATGATGGACAAAGAAATTGTTAAACAAGTGGATGAAATTTTAAAACTACTGCATAATAAAATAATAAGTTGTAAGAAAATAAAATATGTATAATAATAATGTTTTAACTTGTATTTACTTTTGTAAAGAGGACAAAATTAGAGCACTGGACAATATTAAAGGAATCAAAGTCGAATTATCTAAGATTCTATGTGTTTTCCAGTGCAAATTAAGGTATGAATTCATCTAATATCTATGAAATAGTTTAATATGCACACTAAATTTGCAAGCACAAACTTTAAATATTGAAATGGTTTCGTAATTTTCAAATTAGTACGTGTGATGAATAAAGCTAAATTTGACAAAGATTTAATCAACTCATAAAATTATAAAAGATGAAGAAAGGGCATACAAATACAGAAGATATAGAAAAAAAACAGCAACTACAAGTGTAAAAATAAAACAAAAATGGTGTCAGTGTAAAGACAGAGATTGTTACATTGGATTTTAAAAGGAATTTTTAAAAAAAGAACAAAATAGCAAAAAATCAACATTCAGCTAAATGCTTCTTCGAAATGATACGTCCATAAACAGTAATGAAAAGTTGAAAGTAATAAAACATGGAGGCAGAAAAACAAAGCACTGGGAAAATAGTAGCCAAAAGAAACTGTAGTAGCTACATATTATTCTCAGACAAAATAGATTTAGAACACAAAACATCTTTATTAGAAATGGCTCTATACAATAATTTTTTAAATGTTGAATTCACCAGGGAGAAATGACATGTCTTAACTTGTATTCACCTAATAAAACATTTAAAGCAAAAGTTATGAGACTGTAGGGAAAATAGACAAATCTGCTATTATAAAAGGAGGGATGTTTCAATACACTTCTCTGTTTTATTAATAGGGGAAATAAAGATACAGACTAGTGAATTTATGGGACATTTGAACATCACTGTGCCTTGGCTCCCAGTTTTAGTCAGAACGAAAACAAATCGTTGTAATGGTCCAGACCTTGGTTAAACTCACCCTCTTACTGTCTTTCCAAACTCATCTGATACTACTAACCCTCTAATTCAGATTGTTCCAGATTTTTATCTATTCACTCTAAAAATGGGACGCATGGTTCTGCACTGCAAGCCTCCTCTCTGAAGAGTGACCTTCTCTGAGATTACTCCTTGCTTTGCTCAGACATCACCTTCTCAGTGATCACCTTCTTTAAAACGCAGTGCACAACCCTCCCTACTCTCTTTGCTCCAGCTATTCCTTATCCTGCCTAATTTTTTTAAAATTTTTATTTAGCAGTTATATTTTTTTAGCATATTATTTAACGTTCCCATTTCTTCCATTTACTGTTAATGGTCTGCCTAGACACTCCATACGTGGATGTAAATTATATAAGGAAAGTCAATTGTATAAGGGATATATATCCTTCAGGCATACATACCAAGTGCTTAGAGCAGTGCATGGCACAGAAAATATACTCAGCATGTATTTGCTGATTGAATGAAAGGACTAGGACTGGAGTTGTGATGGGCAAAGTGAAGCAAAGTAGAAAGGATGGGAGATCAAGACAAAAATATTTCTCACAGAAATTTAATTTTGAGGAATGACAAGCAAGAAAAAATGCTGGATATCAGTTAGTAAAACTGGAATAATGCCAACATAAGACATTTAATGTGTTGTCATCCGACGCTCAGTTGTCAGATTAAGACTCCTTGAATGCTCCCTTAGTTAAGAATAATTCATAAGAGAATGGGGGACCTGAGGATTTCCATGTGGGGCAAATTAAATTTTGAATGCATACTCCTGGCCTTATAGAGAGGAACACATCACAATACCTCATCTGTAGGAACTTACAACCTTGTATGAGAGAAATCTCTACCAGAAAAACATATTTATGTGAATCAAAACAAGTAGTAATGTATATAAATTTATTTCTTGAAAATTATTTTTCTTACTAAAAGCATAACCTTATATTGAAAATAAGAGCATATCAAAGGGATAATACCTAGGACTATATCTATCTCAAATTAAGACAAATATTACTCAGATTCTACAAGTACAAAAGAAATAAAACATTGCTTTTGAGAAGAAATGTTCTGCTAAAACATGGGACTCTGAGTTAGAATTTACTAATAGATTTATTATTTTGCAATGCTGATAATTTCCGGAAATCTAAATCTGATTTTTGTTAATGTTATTGAAGTATCTGTGATCTTCTTTACTTATTGTTAATCTTTAAGTTCATGTATTTCATCTTGTTCCCAGAGCTCTGTTGTGTAGGCCCATCTGTTCTTCTAAAAACATTTCAATAGTTCAATCTCCTTCTCTACTATATACCTGGAAAATGTAACTGATGAAGTTAACTGTTTATGATTTGTAGCATCCAGTGTTAACATCCTTCTAATGCTAAAATTGTGATGAGACTACCAAGTGAAGAAAATGTGAATAGAGAATGTTTTAACTTTCTTTGCCCACCATACAAGACTTAATATGAGAGAATCTCCAGGGATCCAAGAATCATTATCTCTACAGAAGATTTCATAATTCTAGTAATTGTGTTCAAGTTCATTTGACAGTCTTGGCTTTAAGATATTTGTGGAATTAGACAACGATCACAACTGGCCAAATGCCTAGTTTTAAAACCACATTTCTTTTATCTAACCTATTAAGTTTTTTGCTTTGTCATCAATTCTTGCAGCTGAAAATTTCTATATTACACAGGAAAAGTGGTGATTTTTATTTATTTTAGAATTTACATGAAAATTATATCCTTCTCTTGGGTTTTTACCTCTAATGTGTTGTGAACTTGATTTTATCACATAGCGTTAGCTTCTGTCATTGTAGAAGATGTTATTTTATTGCTAAATGTTTCATTTGTTGTTCTCTTTCCATACACAGAGACAAACTCATAATGGCATCTGAGAAAAAAATGTTAAATTTTTTTGTGTCTCAATTGTCATTAGGTAACATTTTAAGAAGGTTGCAGTAAGATGAATGAAGTATAATACAAATGGTGGTTCATCATTATTAGAATATATATTTTTAAGTCTAAAGAACAGAAAGTGTTTGTAATTCCCTCAATATCAAATGAACATATGAAAATAAATTTTACATTATTTCTTCAAACCGAAGACAACATTATTATATGTGTCACCAAGAAATCCAAAAAAGCTGCCAATTGTTACAAAACAGCGTGAATTGTAAGACAAAATACATACCTTGAAGTTAAAATAAATCAGTCTGTCTTTCAAGTGATTTTGAAATGTGTTATTATATTACCCTTATTTTGATATGTGTATTTTAGTGTTAAAAATGATCACATCTGCCTTGTTTTATGTGGAGGTGGTTGCATGAAATTCAGCATATATTAATAGCAACTGCATATTGTTGGAAGATAGACATTTTTAATAGTAGTTACAATTAATAAAATGTTTCTTCTTCATAGTATTGGGCAATAAATTGAGAATATTTTGAACAGAACCATTTTGTAAAGAGAAACGTGTCATGAATATAAATGAAATAATTATTTTCTGTTAGAAATAAACTTGTTAGAAAATTGGATATGAAAATTTATGAAGTAGCGATAGAGTAGCTCCTTTCACACCTTTTCTCCAACAGACAACAATTATAATCTCTAGGGAATAAATAAATAAAAGAAGCAATTATCTGGAGGCACTGGAGAATCAGCAAAGCAGGCAGGAGATACTGAGGAGAAGTCATCATTTGGAAGTTCGAAATGACACTAGAACTGGATGATGTTCCCCCTTTTTTTTTTTCCCCTTCTCTTTCTTTTATTTCCAGCTTTTACCTGAAAGCCTGCCCCAGTCCATGATATGTGAAGTGGCAAGAACTGAGAAACTTACAAACTTACTGGCTTCAAGAACCATAGGAAATAATTTGGGGCTATAACAGCAGCTGGAAAGAAATGAGAAAATGCGAGAAAGGAGAGATCTGAGTTTAGAAAGCCTCAAATTCTGCACGTGAACTCTGTCCAAATCTGGCTAACACCTGAATTATGCATGCCTGTGGCAGACTCCAAACAGCCTAGGCCAGGCAGAAAAAACTAACCTGAAATTTCTCCTGCTGCCCATCTCAGGAGAAGTAGTATTGTATTTGAGTTCTTCCTAGTTAACTGTGTACTAACACAAAATCCAATAGTCTTTTGAAGAGTATAATCAAAACTGGAATCTCTACAATACCCTCATTCACAATGCCCAGTATACAAAAGAAAATTTGATCCATATTCAAGAGAAATTGCGACCAATCTGAGATAACCCAGATGCTGGAATTAGACAAGAATTGTAAAGCAACTGTCATAAAATCATGTTCATGAAGACAAATGAAAATGTGCTTGTAATAAAAATAAAAGAAATCTTAAAAGACATGAAAATTATTAGAAACAACCAAGTGGAAATTTTAGAACTGAAAAAAATACAAAATCTGAGCTATTTTATGTAATGTGCATGATCAATACTCAAAGAGAAAAAGAGAGGAGTGCAACTTAAAGAACTTCTAAAAGTGAATAAGGAAATTCATCCTTAATCTTCATATTATCCAATGGCAAGAATAAAGGTAAAATGATGGCAAGTTTGTGTTCATTAAGCAAAAACCACCAAAAGAATGGATTAAGCAATTCACTCTTTTGAGTTCTTTCAACACTCAAAGAAGGTAGACAGTTGTTCTTTTACAATGATATTTAAATTAAACATTTACTCTTTCAGGTAAGCACATTCATCCTAATAAATTCTGATACATTATTTATACTAAAATACAGTTGAAGAATATGTACAGAGCATATGTTGTTATATAAATTTTTGTTTGATACTCAGTAATAGAGTCACAGAATTTGATACAGGGTTACCAGTGCATGCTACCACAAAAGAAAAGTAAACCATCCTATCATCCTCATTGAGAACATACTTCTTTTTACCTCTAATCTTCCTGAGCCATATCAAAAAGATTTAATGGCTATAATTAAAATCTGTAATCTATAGAAGGGAGGAGGCATGAATTTTGTTGGAATAGTCTTCTACCAATTACTTTGATAGAGTTTTAACATGTGGATTAGAAAAACCTTGTGTTAGAAAACATCCAAAGGGATTCAAAATTAAACGATAGTGATAGATAATTTTCTAAAAGACATTATTGTTTATGGACAAAGTTCAAATGATACTTATTACCTAAGACATTGAATATGTTTTTTTTTCAATTCTGTGAGTTTCTCCAGTAATGATTATAATTCCAACTTTTATAATATAAAACATTTTAATAGAAAATTAGATAAATGAAATCAAGCTTTATGCATTAGTAGTGTGAAAGGTATCTACACAGTGAAAGATGAAGATACAAAATAAATTATGCCATCTTTGATTTGACTTATTCTAGGCATTTTAGATTATTTTCAACTTAGTTGTTATCCAGGCCTTGGAGATGAATTTTCTTCCTGTTACTGCAAAATATTCATGTGTTGCAGAATTGAATTTGGACATAAGTTTAGAACAAAATATTTTAAAATAATAAGTATGTATTAATAACATATATTTCAAGCATTAATTCAATTTGATAGTGTTAGTAAAATCATAATGATAAATATAAGTAACTAAAAGTAGACAATTACTTTACTTTTTATGTCCATAAACATTTTATGTCCATGAACAATTTGTTCAGGGAAGAAGAGCCCTTGTTTCTTGAAATAACATCCTTTTTTTCTTCCCTTAAACTTGAGTGGACATTTCCAAGACAGAACCAATTATCTTATTCACCTTTGTCATCTTCAAGCCTGCTAATGGGTTTAACAGATGCCAAATATACTAGCTAAATAAAGATTTCCTGTTCAAAATCATAACTATATAAATGAAAGAAGAAAATATTTAGTTTCTGAAAGATTTTACTCTTTTGGCTTTATATATAATTAATTTTTCAACTCCTAATCTACACTTAATTTGAAAATAGAGTGTATATATAGTACTTTAAATGTAACATTTTTCATTTATCTTATTCTAAATGAAGGGTATAAAGTATTTATTTCCATGAAAATTGTTTTTATAGATATGAATGTTGAGTTCAACAAAATGTTTATCCCATTATACATGCTTTGTAGATAAACATTTGAAAGTTCTGTAAAAAACTGTATTACCAGTTTTCTTCACAAGTTTTTGCACTTTCATAACACATGAATACTGATATTGTATTGAAAGAATAATCATCAAAGTTCAATTTCCAATTTTAAACAATATATATTTAAATTAAAAATTAAGCTTCAAGGAAATTATTCACTTCTGAGGGACCATGGTCTTTCATAGACTTAAACTAACAATGTTTAAAATTCAGAGGAAGGAAAACACTTTAATGACAAATCATAGAAATATTACTGGAGCATTTGATGTTCACATTCAATGTTTTCCTTGGCTGAACAAGGAAACCAAGATCTAACGGTGATTTTTTTTTTTTTACTTTTTAAACAACTTTGGAGAGTGTATCCCCAATGGGCAAAGTGGAAAAAGAGGAGGATAAAAGTAAGTCTAGTAAAAAGAAACCATTATATTTTCAAAAACTTTGATCTTTGCATGAGGAAGTACTTAGAGTGTGGAATTATATAACGTTACTTATACATATAATACTTGGAAATAATTATAAATATTACTCAAAAAACTTTCAGAGAAGTGATACTCTGTACCTACTCAAAATTACTCCAAATAATCAAAGTCAATAGGTGCATTCTCTGCTACTTCAATTTCTGTGATCCCTTAGAGATCCCTGTTTAGACACTGTAACTAATAAAAATACCATCAATTTAGTGATGGTTCCTAAGTAATCTCATGGGTGGGGATTATAGAAGAGATACAGAGGTACTGGTAAACCCGAACCCTCTGAATAAGCCTTTCTTAATATAACTGCAGGATATATATATAAATATATATATATATATATATATATATATATTTATATATATATATTTCTTTCTTTCTTTCTTTCTTTCTTTCTTTCTTTCTTTCTTTCTTTCTTTCTTTCTTTCTTTCTTTCTTTCTTTCTTTCTTAATGGTGTTAGTAGTGCCCTTCAAGTTTCAAAATTCTGAAGCTTTTCTTTCATGCACACAATCATAGGTAACCCATGAAGGTAAAGATTACCAAGTAGAAAATGAAAACTTAATGTCTTATCTTATGCCTAATCTATTATTTTCCAAGTAGAAGTGACATGCACAAAAAATAATTTAATATCATTACTATTGTTATCTTTACTAATTTTCCTTAACTATAATAGAGGGGGAATTCAATTTTAACAATAACAAATTTTAACAATAACAAAGATTTTACCGTTTTGGCTTTATACATAATTAACAATTTTCCTTGTTCTAACCTGTGCTTAATTTTAAAATAGAGCATATATGTATATGCTCTCTCTATATATAATATACATATATTTGTATACATATATATATATATATATATATATATATATATATATATAATTGATATATATTATTTTAAATGTAGCATTTTACTTATACGTTGCATAAATTGAATGGAATTCTGGAATCAAGGATTAAAAATTTTTAAAAAAAGAAGAAAAAAAGCAAAGCAAAGAAAGGAAAGAAGTACTAATAAACACTGGCGATATGGAAGTCAGCCTCCGCATTCCAAATGAAATCAATCTAACATGACATATTAAAACAAATTTAGACGGTAGCATGTTCAGTTCAAGAATTAGAAATATGATTTAAATAGTACAAAACTTCACTTTTATTATAAACAAGTAACAGTGTCCAAATTGTTTTGTATGCCAAATGAGAAAGAAGAGCTTTTTTACAGAAGGGCAATTATTGCCAGAGTATGATTCTTATTTCTCATAAATACAGATGCCTAAATAATTCTTTCCTTACATCTACTTGTCATATAATTATTGAATAATTTTGATAACTATATTTGCTAACTGATTATTCCTGATTTCTAAGTGAGCCTTGACCAGAAATTCATCAACATAATGGAACATTTGAACTGATAATTCCAAAACCAGACTTATTAGCAATGACTTCCTACTCCTCAACCAAACTTTGTTCCTTGAGGGCAACGGCTCTATTTTATTCATCTTTGCATCACACCGTAATTAGTATACTGTTGAGCATATAATAGTTATTTACTATTGATTAATAAAGGAAGGAAGGAAAGAAAGAATAGATGGGTTCGTAAAAGAAGACCATCACCACCGGTTGCTGCACACCTAAGCATTGTCACCTAGAGCCAGTGTATGAAGCAAAAACAAGAAGAAGTCACTGGAAATAATTGTAGCATAAAGTTAATTATATACTACATGCGTGTCATACATTTATTTATACATTACACTATTGCCAAGAAAACAAAGACCTTTAGCTTGGCATTTAGCAAGCTTCGTAATTATGTCCAATTAAATAATTTCTAGTCTTCTCTGGATTTCCTGCTCCCTTTTTCAATTTTCTACTAGATAAACTATGTAGAGAATTACCGAGAATTCAAACTCAATAGGGTGAAAGCCAAATCCATTCACATTTCTCTCAAATTATGAAAAACACTGTTGTGATACCAAGTCATATAATTTCTAGTTTGTCCACGCATTTCTCTCTTCCTTTCTGGTATTTTTCTCTACCTTATATTGTGTTCCTCTTTTTCACCTACCTCCCTCTTTTGTCTTTCCTGAAACCATTTTATTCTATCAGGACTTCTGATCAATTTTTCTAAGTCACACTTAGATCACGTTATTATACTGAAAAAAAGGCTACCAAATTAAATAAAATTTGCTCAAATGGGCATTCACAATGAAAGCCCGACTTAGTTTCGGTCTTTAATCCTAATAATTGCTTACTTGCATCCATCAGGCCAATCTACCTGGAAACTTCTCCTCCGGAAACAAGTGTGTGTGATGGTTCTTCTCCCTAAAAAGTCACCTTCTTCCTGAGCACTGAAATTATACAATTTCATGAAGCATAGATAGCATCAAGTTTACTATCTGTATTAAGCCTTCTTAATATTTCCAAACAGATGTGATCCATTTCTCCTCTAAGTCTCCCAAACACTCTTTGAAGATGTTAATTATAATATCGAGTGGTGTACCTATTTTTGTATTTTCTTATACTCATCTCATACCTATGAAGTATCTTATAGTAGAAACTCTTCTCTGTTCCACTTTTTATCTATTAAAGAACATAGCTTTGGGCCTTACACAAAATAGTCAAAAAAATCACCAAATAGAATTTAAAAGTCAGCAAACTAAATAAAACAGACACTCAAATACATACCTAAGAGCCTTTAGTGTCCATAGAAAACCCAGATACCTAGTTGGGGAATCCCTCACTCCAAGGTGCAGTAATTACTCTGTGACTCATAGTAAATATTTGGATGTCTGACTGGAACCATCTTTGTGGTTTGGCATTTTTTTTGAAACAATATATTTGAAGGGATGTTATCAGTGAAAAAAAACACAATTTTCATTCTTTTTTCATACAGGTGCTGACCACAGAGAGGAGTCCCAGATGACTAAAGTAGTGGAAACCTTTACTCTTCTCAAGTTATTTTTTGTCTAGAAGACTGGTGACCATCCTGTCACTCACGCTTGCTGCTGAATCATGGAAAAGAAATAAAAGGGAACCACTGGAACAGATGGGCAAGTGGCCCAGACATACGCCAACACTTACTGTCAACTATAAGATAAAGATGATTTAAGTCACCAAACTGGAAATTTTCCTGATAAATATAAACTGAGTACTTAGTAGATTACATATAAAGTGACAATAAGCAACTTACTAATTATATATACATTATCATCAAAATCATTTGGCTTATTTCACAAAAATGTGTTTTTAAATAATGTATATATGAAGGGAAAATCACATTGTGTGTCATAGTGATCTTAAAAAATATATCAAAACTTCACAGGAACTGTAAGTGAAACAAACATTAATTATGTTTAGTAGCACTAATAAATATACAAACATTTGGAAGAAATTACAAATTATAAATTGTAGCACCTACTAACAATTTTTGTAAGCTAATTGTATCCAATAAGTTATTGTTTTATATTTATAGATAGTTTGCAAAGAGATTACATGAAGCATATCAAAGCTTTATATCATCTTTTGTGAAGATATTAATAAGACAGATACTGTCTATATTCTTGCAAATAGAACAAAAAGAAAAAAGAAAAGAAATACACATCAAATACCTTTTTTCTTGATACATCATGGACAGTGGTTTGTGAACTTTGAGTTTGAGGTCTCTATCTTATTTATCACTGGATTCCTGGACTGAGCAGAGTGCCTGGAAACGAAGAAATACTTAATAAATAACAATCAAATGGGAATTCCATCTATCACATTTGAAAGTATAAATACTCTGAGGGAGTTCCTACTTGACTATAATTATGAATTCCATAAGACAAATTTCTTCAGTTTTTTTGTTTTTATTATACATTACAAACTAAAAGCCAAAATTGTTTGGAGTATACATTCTTGGGATAGGAATAATGATTTTTATCTTAGTAAGATTAAATAATATACTTGTCCAAAAAATGAGAAGCAGCATTTATGATCCACCATAGACAGGATTCAAGATTGATGCCTAAAACTTGTTTAGCACTTGGATTTAAGCATCACATTTTGTGAACTTGGAAATCACAGAAGATCCTGAGAGATACAGCAGCACTGAGGATCACCAATGGATATATTTTTTAGAGTATGTCAATTATCCATGTTATTTGCTTTGTATTATTATAGAATATTTGTTTTATTCCATATTTTGTAAAGCTATGTATGTTTAAAATAAATGCACATCTTATAAGCATGAATATTTACAAATACAAACACATAGACAGTCTTATACCACCTTAATCATTTTTACTGTCTCAATCACTACACTGTGATTTTTTTTTACAGGTTGGGGATGTATTCGTATTCAACACTTTATCAATTAGATTATAGCTATACTTTTAGTAAAAGAGTGCAATACATTGACAAGGTGATAAATGTAGGTATTGTGAGAGTGAATAGATTTTGTGTATATTTTGAATCTAGAGATGACAGAATTTGCTGATAAATTTGATGTATTGTGTAAGAGAAAAATTGGAGTCAAAGATAATGTCAAAGTTTAGCTTTCATAATTGGTAGAATGAGGTTGTCATTTACTTAGCTAATGGTGATAGGAAAATAGATACTTAAATAATTTTGTTGATAAAGTTTATTAATGTACTGTCAACAGCAACTTTTTCTGTTCACTCTCTGTAATCTATTTGTTCTCTGTTCCAAGAAACCTTAAGAAACAGACTAAAGCATTTTATAATCATTCAGATTCTCCCATTCAACACTGAATGATCTAGCATTAATCATGCTACCTACCTCTTGCCTATATAATGAAGACCAATCAGTCAGCTCTAAATATTTAGTCTGCCAATTGATTAACACCTGTTAACAGGAAGTCTAATATTTGTTAATTTTGCTGCTAATGGAAGTGCATAGACAGCTCTAAGTAATTGATTTGGTTGGACTAACAAAAAACAAGAAAATAAAATAATCGGTGCAAAGGTGCCAGCCCCTATTAATATAGTGATGCATAGAAATGTGATCCAGTTTTTGATTTAGTACAGTCACATGTGAAAAGGCTGTGGCAGTGGCCAAATAGCGTAGCAAAATTGGTTCTTCCTTTTTACTACAGGAAGTAGATGAAACTGACATGGACTGTACCCTCATTTCATATATTTTGACTTACGCAAATTCAACAACCATTCTTTTTTTTTTTTTTTTTCCTCTGGTAGTTTCTATATCAGAATTTAGAATACTACTGGCCACGGAAATACTATGAATACTGATTGTCATGCGTTCATAGAATACAAGAAATTTCAGCACTGTTCCTCTTGGTTTTGAATACTGGTACTATACTTCATGTTACTATTTTCTTCCCTGGTTTAGATGATAATATCAGAATATAACCTCTGTACCAGAAGCAACTAATTTTTACAAAACTAATGACAGATTTATACTTGATAATTATGTTTAATTTTCTTTTGCCTACAGTTATGAATAAAACCAGTAAGTGGTACAATTTGTATGTTTAGAATATTCTCACTACAAAATAAATGTATAGGGAAATAGATTAAAACTCAGTCACTTACGAGCATGTTTACCTGGTCTAAGCATTTCTGAATGGCACCATACAATGAAGAAAAGCAAAATTAACATTAAAAAAAGACTTTACACCTAATAAAAATAATGGAGGACATTTTCACATCTAAGAAATAAAACTTTAGAATTATCTCTACATGACATATAGCAGAGTTTACATCCTCTTCTAATATAGGTTAGTAATGAATATGCTGGCTTATCATAACAGATAAAGAATAAAATATTTCTATAATATATACCCAATATATTATATATTTTGGAGTATATTCATTGTCAGTTATCAATTTATTTCCTTGTTTATATTTCTATATAGTTATATATGTGCTTAAAAATAGGTTTGGATGCTGAGGAGCTATTTAAATAATAAATTGGTATTAAATAAATTAGTTTCTAATAATTAGATTGGTGCTGTCAAGATGAAGGAAGCTTCAGGAATTCTTGAAGTAGTAGCAAGGGATATTAAAATCCATTAAAAACATTTTTGTAGATTTATTAAATAGCATTTCTCATATTCATATTTATTTTTTCAAATGCCTGTAGATTTTATTGTAATTTTTAAAATATAAATTCATTTTAAAACGTCACTGACCCCATGATAGTTTTTGATAGTTATACATTTTCCTGATCAGGTGTTGCTAAAGTATCAGTACTACTTTATGAATATCTACAAAACATTTTGACATTAAAGACCAGGTCTTCAGACTTGAAAAAGTTTAGGTACTAATTAGTCCATCTTAATGAAGTAACTGTCCTTAACTGATGCAATCTAATCTTCTGCCCTTTTGTCTATAGTTCATGGGTGAAGATTGAAAACATCTGGTTATGATCAAATATTCATAATCCTCTCATTTAAAATTACACAATTGAGATTTTAAAAACACATTTGGAAAGAACTAAATATGTACAAAAAAGTGTGCAGAAGATCATGCTAACCCTAGATGATTTTGAATTTTGTCAAACTTCATTAGAAATACCAATGTCCTATCATTGTAATCTTTTACCCTTATTCTATTTGAAAAATGCTGGTATACAACCGTTGCACCAAATGCTGCATTTGGTTAATTACTAGTGTTTAGTTGCTGTTTAACACATGTCAAATACAAGTATTTAAAACTACAGTGCCCCCAAGCAAAACATTAAAATTTTTGCATTCCAAAGGGCCTCATTAAAACCAGATGACTAGCTTGGCTTTTAGAAAGACTTGGCTTAAACATATGCACTTCAAATCTGTACTGTCTTATTTGCTTACATCACAGAATCACTGACTCAAGAACCTAAAGGGTCCTCCAAAGTTTATCTAACATCTTTCCAAGCAGAATTTTATGTTAAATATCTTAGAGAGAAGTTGTCTTACATTTCTTTACAGATTCACATGTAAGAATATTCCTAGAAACCTACTGTCATTAATTTGTATAATTTCTCAGTGAGTAAAAAACCAAAGAAAAAAAACCTTTATTATTTTATTTTGCTAAAATTCTGTCAATAAAGTTTTTGGCTTCTCTTTTGTGAAATAGAACAACACTACTTTTAACTCTCATTCAGTAATACCCCACCCTGTATTATCTTCAATATATAGTAAAATAAAATTTTATAAATAAAATTTACAGTAAAATTTGTAAAGTCCATATTTGGTTAATATAGACTTGTGCTATGTTTGAGCAACATATAATTGAGTCAATTATTTAACCACTCATCATCAGAAAGAATTAAAGGAAATTATCATATTTTTTAAAGAATATCTGTTTAAAAACATATTATGTTATACAGTATAATAGGCCCCGAATCATGGCAATTTGAGTTAATAGTTAAATAATTTCAAGTAGCTTATGAATCAAGCATTGAAAATATGTGTACTATATTGAAAATAATCTTATTATATTAGATCAGTTAATAAATAGGCTTACAATTTTTGAAGCCCGTGATGGATTTATCATTTAGCATATAATCCTAAAAGCCTGCAAATAACACTGCTTATGCAAGCAGTTTCTTTCCTTCCAACAGCAGTGTACAAAAAATAATCTATACATACCGTTTCCTTTCTGCCACCGTATTGTGATACTCATTAGCGTATCTAAGCAGTTTAAAACACATTGCAGTGACAATGTACAGCTTTATGACATAACACTTCCAATTTTAATGGCATGTGAGGGAAAAGACAGTCCTTTGAAGTCCAGGTAAATATTGAGTTACATTCTGTTTCCTCCCACACCTGTTTGCTCTGGGCACAGTCTGTTAGCTGAGAACAGGATGCTGCTGATTGTAACTCAAAACATGGCTAAGAAAGTCTCATTTTGTCACTTCAGCTGAGAACATGGAAAAAGCAATATAATGAAGGCATTAGATCTTTAATGTGCTTCATATTACACATCAGCATTAAGGAAGCATAATGTCAATTTCTTCAATACATCATTTGGAAAATAATGTTATGTATTTAATATACTGCATTATTTCTTTTCTTGCTAAACTGGCTTAACACAGTAAGAATTTAATTCATACTCCAACCATTAAACACAGTTTTTAATATCAGTGTAAGATTCAATCTTAAATAAAATACAAAATCACATGTTTATAGTAGCAGACCATAAATCCCTTTTTTCTCCTGGGTGTTTATCTTTCTATGTATGTTATTAAGTGATGTTGATTGACTGGCAAGAGAGCATATTTCTGCTCTACCTATAACAATCATAACCACATGTGGTGCATAACATGGAGAGTCTAGTCCCTTAATGTAACACTTTTTGATGACAAAGCAATGACATATTTAATACATTCTTTCTTTTAATTTTTAATATTTGTTAATTATTCAATATCCTCTTAAACTATATTTAATTCATAGGCCAAACTGTATAGAAAACCATATATCAAGCAATATGCAGAGTTGCGTATCTAGTCATATAACGGAGAGGAGAATTTTAGTGTGTGACAAGCTAAAATATTTTTCTTTAAATAAAAAATTTGCAGATCCATCGTGACCATGATTTTCTAAATGACCACAACACACTGCCAAAATGCACGTGACTCAAGTTGATTCAGAGAGAGGTTTCAATCACTTCATGACCTTGCCTCTCATCCATGATGTCTTTATTTGATTAGTTCTTCCTTTGCTATAGAATTGTAAAAGGTTCTAACTCTGAGCATACTTAGAGGCTACCCAGGCTGGAGAGACTGGAAGTCACTGTCTCCTTCTTTCTCAGCTCTACTTTTTCTCTGTGCTGGTAATTTGGTTTTGCCATAGGTAAGGTTTCTCCCTGTCAGAGGAGATAGTAATAATATGTCCACACATGGCTCTAAATTACTTTTAGCAAAGCTTAGTGAACTCAAAGGAATGTGCTATTATCCCCTCTAGCATCTGTACATTAAATCCCAGGAAAGGAGTTTGTATTGCCATCATGGGGCCAATGATTATGGGTAATGTAGTGGGTAGTATGTAAGTCAGACCTAAATCAGACACTTCTCTGCTTACAGAGAGCAAAGGTAGCCGGGAGAGCAGGCATAACACTGGTCCCACCAGAACCACATCCAGTAGACCAGACGCGGTTCCCCACAAAAGCATGGAGTTGGCTATTAATATATGAAATTTGGGAAAACAAGCATATTACAATGCTGTCCACTTATTTTCACCTCTTAGCTGCCCACTTAACACACATTCAATAAATAATGCCACTTACCATAATTATTACACTTACAATAAAACTGTACTCATCCTTTCCCCAAAGAGCACAATACAAAGACACGTTAAGTCATCCTGTTCCAAGGCGAGCCTCTCTGGGTAAAATGCTTTCCTCTTAATCAAGTCCAGATGTGAGTCCTCACAATACCACAACAAAATTCTAATTATAAATGTAACCATTCCCATCTTACCCAACAGACAATGTTAGGAAAAACAGAAACAGTACCATAAATATTCTCATTTGGAAAGCAGAAAGGAATTGTCTCAGGCTCATACTTTTCTGCAAGTGGCATAAAGTCATTGCTTTGACCCAGTGTGAGTCTCTCCCTTGCTGTTGACTTCCCTGGCTACACTCATCAGGGCGTGGGCACAGAGTGTCCCTCTGCTCGAGGCTCTGTACCCTGTCTAGTCCTCAAATAGCACTAGATTGGTCTTGTAGGTTCTTGGGCAATCTCAGGTAGCTGATTTCCAAGTATGGGTTTTCCTAATACAATTCTCTTAAAACCCCAGGCTTCTATCCGTTGAGTCATTTCGGGTAATTCTATTCACTAGTACTCAAAAATAAAATCTTGACATGTTATTCTTCTTAAGACTGTACCTTGCCCTTGCATTTTCTATCTCTCAGCAACACTGGGAGTTCTAGTTAAGTCCCTACATTCCAACTTAATGGATTTTCTCTTGGCCTCCCCCTCAGGTAAATATGAATTTATAGGCCAGATTGGGGGAGGCAGAGACATACATCATCCACACCTGGATCCCTGGGGAGAAATATATATGTATACACACACATACACACACACACACATAAACATGTTATACAGCATCTGTAATCAGCTAAAGAAGAGCACAGCACGTCTTCATTTTCCTCTAGGGTTTCAATCTTATTTCCTTATCTGTTTCCCATCTCCCTTATTTGTCCACAACAGCTTAAATGTTGGCAAAAAATTGCGCACTTCACACTTCCGTGATGGATGCGACTGCCCTACTTCTGGTAACCTTGGAAGCAAAACTGAATTGCTTCACAGAGTAAGACTCTAGGCTTTAATGACTTTTCTCTTAAGAAGCGGGAAAAAAAAAAAAAGAAGTGCAAGAGCATTTTAAAGAGATAATACAGGCACGTAGTAAAATAATTTCAACAACATGGAAAATATACATTGAGAAATAATTCTCTTTACGTCCCTGACAATCAAATTCTAGTTTGCAACCAGGGCTATCACTGAAGTCCTATGTGTGTTTCCAAAAATGGCTCATGCATGTAACAGCATATATGTGTTTGTCACACATGAAACCACCGCACATATACCAGAGTGACTATAACGAGATGATTGGAAATGCCAATTGTGACAATAATGTGAAGAAAATATTTATACACCACTGACTTGAATGTAAATTAGCATATTAGTCCTTTTGAAAATGATTTGTCAGGGTCTGCTAAAGCTAAATCTGCGTATATTCTATAAGTGAACAATTCCACTCTCAGGTATGGAACCAAGAGAAATGTGTATGTATGTACTCCAAAAGGCATGAATGGGATTTTTCAGAGCAGTGTTATTTGTAGTTGCTCCAAATTAAAAATAAAATTAAAGCCTATCAAAAGCAGAATAAATGAACAAATGTGTTATATTCTCATAATGTCATGTGTGACAATGAGAATGAGAAAAAGTACCACATTTACAGTGGTACAGACAGAGATAACAAACATAATATCAAATGAAAGAAACTTGATCTCAAAAAGAACATTGTATATGATTTCATTTACATGAAGAATAAAATGAGATAAAACTATTTTATGCTTTTAAAAGTCAGGAGAGTGGTTACCCCTGAGGGTTGACTGCAAAGGCTGACGGGCATGTGCACTCTTTATATGCATATAAAACTTCAAGAATAGTTAAAAGAAAAGATGATATGGAAGTATTGCACATAATCATGAATAATCACATATTAATTAACCGTTAAAATGAATGAGGTCGAGTTCTATCTACTGATACAAATATAACACCAAAAGAGCACTGAGCTTTAAAAGAAAATAGAATAAATACAATAACATAGGATACATAGTTCTATTTTTAGCTGTATGTATAGATTTATAAGCATATTTAAAATATCATTGGAACATATATTGAATTGATAAGAGTGGTTATAACTTGGGAGGAATAATAGTCTCTTAGTAAGGGATTAACAAGATATTTTGCTTTACTTTCAAAACTGCATTTTTAGGTATTTATATATTTTATATATGTATATATCATATCCTAAATTCTCAAATATACATATATATACAACATATATATGTATATATACACATACATACATATTTATATGCAATATATATTATGTATATGTTATATATATACATATATATGCACACATTACTTATCAGATTTATATCCAATTAAAAAATAAATTAGCCAAGGAGTGGAAGCAACTTAATGTCCATCAATGAATGAAGGAATAAATAAAATGTGGTATATACATACAATGGACTATTAGTCAGCCTTAAAAAGGAAGGACATTTTCTCATAAGCTACAACACTGATGAAACTTGAAGACATTATACTAAGTGAAATCAGTGAGAAAAAAAAAAAAAAAGATGAATACTGCGTGATTCCACTTACATGAGGTATCTAATGTAGTCCAACCTATAGAAACAGAAAGTAGAATGGTGGTTGCCAGGAGCTGGATGGGGAAGGTGAAAGGGGAGTTGTTTAACTGGTGTAGAGCTTCAGATTTACAAGATGAAAAAGTTCAGAGGTCTGTTTGTCAACAATGTGAATATACTTAACGCTTTGAACAGTACATTTCAAAATACATGGACCTAGAGGGTATGATGCTAAGTGAAATAAGTCAGACTGAGAAAGACAAATACCATATGATCTCACTTTTATGTGGAATCTAAAGAAAAAAATAAATGAACAAAAAAAATAGAAACAGACTCATAGACACAGAGAATAAACTGATGGTTGCCAGAGGGATGGAGTATTGGGGAGTAGGGTGAAACATGTGAAGAAATTAAGCTACACAAATTGATAGTCACAAAATAGTCACAGGGATGTAAAGAACAGCATAGAGAATATAATATAGTCAATAATGTTGCAATGACTATCTATAGTGCCAGGGGTGTACTAGACTAATAGGGGTGATCACTGCATAAATTATACAAATGTCTAACTGCTATGCTGTACATCTGAAACTAATATAAAATAATGCTGAATGTCTACTGTAACTGAACAAAAATAATTTAAAGATGGTTAAGATGGTTACTTTTGTATTTTTACAATAAATATATTAAATTAAACCAGCTAATCCCGGAATAAGATAATAATGGTAGAACTATACAATAATTCTAAACTTTGCTCAATTTCTTTAACAACATGTCTTAAAGTTTATTCACTTAGTTTATATAGAGCTGCCTCAACTTTTAAAAATAGTACAGAAGTATGACTAATTAATATGTCAACTCCTCTACTGATGGCAGAGACTCCCAAGCATTATTAGTAGCCATGTAAATGGAGGAAAAAAGCCCAACAGAAAACAATTTGGTATTCTCTATCAAAGTAAAACATTTGTATTTTCTCAGACCCAGTTATTTTACTTTCAGGAATACAGGCTACAGACACACCTGAACAGGTATGCCAAGATATGTGTACAGAGGTATTCATTACAACATATTTATAACAGCAAGTTCTGGTTCTACATAAAAGAAGCAGGAAGACAATGAACATTGAATTTAACTGGTGAAGCTAATAATCTGACCGTATTTCTCATTGTAATAAGAGTTCCTTATGGGGTATTTTCCTGTTGTAACCCCAATCCAAAATACTCAGTTTCCTTGGCAGGATAGGCATTCACTGCATTTTGTTGTGTAACATTGTTTCCCTCAATCTAAGGAGAGCAGAGAATTATAGCTATGCTTTACTTATGAAAACTCTAGATTAAAGGTTTGTTTTGTGCTTTGGAACTTGGCCACACAGCATGAAAGTAGCTGGGATATACACATATACTTACATTGATAACTATTTCCCAGTTAACTCATTTCCACAGGTCTCAATGTCTCATCAAGAAAATGAGGAAAATGTTGTAATTAATTCAAAGGATTTGACCCCCCGCCCTACCTCGTTCTAGTGCCATAACTTCTAGAAGGTGTAGACCAAATTCATTTTTAGTAGCATGAAAACTGACTTGAGGAAAGAGATTGGGAAGTTGTGTTTATCTTTCATTCCTTGTAGCTCTGTTGTCTCACAAATGGTCATTCAACAATG
Source organism: Rhinolophus sinicus (assembly GCF_057876585.1). Lineage (NCBI taxonomy): Eukaryota > Metazoa > Chordata > Mammalia > Chiroptera > Rhinolophidae > Rhinolophus > Rhinolophus sinicus. The sequence continues at coordinate 39,267,175 of NC_142504.1, forward strand.
TCTTTGTTGCTGATAGTAATGGTAACAGTTTTATTTCTGTCTTCACAGTAGGACATGTAGAAAATGGTTATAGTATCACAATAATTAGATTCTAAAACATTTTACTAAAAGCACAAGAGTAGTTCTACTAAAAGCAATCACAACTATATATATATATATATATATATATATATATATATATATATATATATATATTTTTTTTTTTTTTTTTTTTTTTTAATTTTTTATACCAGAGACTGTGTTTGGTCTTTGACATGAAGTGTCTCAAAACAGTGAAATTAAGCTTCCAGGATAAGAAACATATTTTTAAATAATGAGATTAGGATTCATAGTTGACGAGAGTTCATCAAAGAACATACACAGAGCTACAGAGTAGCTGAAACACAAGTCTAGATCTCCTTGGCTTCTGTACTCTTTGACCATTATGTCATGTTGTTTTAGAAAAAGGTATGTCTCTGTACTTTCTATATATATCTTCTTAAATAATATCAACTCTTGATGTAAACTTCTGATGGTTTCCTACCTAACAGAATAAACCATTGACATAGTATCTCCCTTTTATTCAATATGTTGCTATTCAATAAGAAACTTAAAAATTAACTTGGAAGTTTAAAACATATTTAGAATTCTAAGTTAGTTGAAACTATACATTAGAAACTAAATGACCCAACCTCCGGTCACAGAGATCATGGACAGTTGAACTTTGAGTCAAGCATGTTTGCTTACCCAATTTGGTATATGTTAAGTGGCACGTAGCTCCCATAAATACAGAGAGCACAAAAGGTCTTCACCACATCAGAGTTTCGGTAACACTTCATTTCACCAAACACAAATATAATATAACTTCTCTATTCTATATTTATGGGGCAGGTGTTGACCATATAATAATAAGTTTACTAAAGTATTGCCAACTGGCAAAGTATACCCCATGAACAATATTGGTAAATACAGTAGGTTCATAAGGAAAATTCACTGTTTATTTCTGTTTTCCAAAGAGAGGAAAGGTTACAGCCCATAGCAATTACTTTGAGGCTTTTTGCTTCACAAAAGGTGGCTTCCAATTTCATTACCACAAAGCTGGAGAATGCAATCAGTGTGGGCACAGTCTATGCAGGCCTACCTTCATACTCTCCCTGCCAATCACAGCAAAGCATCCTGTTGTGGAAGGGTAATAGTTAGACCTTAATGCTGCAGCTTCCAAAAAAAAGAGTAGCACAATGAGTGAGACCATTTCCAAAACATAGATTTCTCATGATTTCTCATGTGGTAGCATTAAGTTGTCACTGACGACCCTTAGCTGCAAAGTAAAAAATAACCCTACACCAAAACAGAAATTTTTAACTTAAATAGAATTAACTGAGGCATTTTTATCCAAGGTACATCATTAAAACCAAAAATATTTATTGTTCACATAATATGTATAAATTGCTGTACTACTATTTTAGGGATCATAAATTATAAAATTGCCATTTACTTTTTCAATATTTTGTCATAATTTCTGCTTAATAAGCTAATATCCAGCAAACTATTCAGATTCAAGGGGATCAAATTCAGATTCTGACCTGTTGATAACTTTATTAACTGTATTTTAATCACACCCTTGAACTCTTCTGAAGCATTGTTTTATACAAAACCTAACAAGATTTCGGAGATTGATTACGTTCATTTATTCATCTAATTATTATTAAGTACAAAACAATGTTCTGTGTGTATTGTATGAATAAGATGATTGAGTACTATACTAGTCAGGGTTCTCCAAAGAGAGAGCACCAATAAAATAGATAGATAGATAGATAGATAGATAGATAGATAGATAGATAGATAGATAGATATAGATATAGATATAGATTATATATATGGATATAGATATAGATATATAGATATATAGATGTATAGAGATATATAGATATATAGAGATATAATTATATATAGATACATACATATCATTTATATGTCGTATATATGTCAGAGGACATTTGTTATTGGAATTCCTCATGTGATTATGGCTCATGTGATTATGGAGGTTGAGAAGTCCTATGCTCAGCCATCTGCAAGATGGAGAACTAGGAAAGCAGGTGGCATAATTCTATGCAAGTCTGAAGGCCTGGAAACCAGGGAAGCTGGTGGTATCAATCCCAGTCTGAGTGCAAAGACAGAAAATGGGGAGAGAAGCAATGTGTAAGTCCAAGTTCAAGTTTAAAGGCCTGAGAACCAGGAGCTCCAATGTCTGAAGGCAGGAGAATAGGAACGTTCCAGCTCAAGCAGAGAGAAAATTTGCCCTTCATCTGCCTGTTTGCTCTGTTTTGGGCTTTGGATTGGGTGATGTCCACCCACTCTGATGAGGGCAATCTCCTTTATTCTGTCTACCACTTCAAATGATAATTTCTCTGGAATCATCTTCAAAACATACCTAGAGATTGCATTTTAGAAGCTATCTACACATCCCTAACTCAGTCAGTTGACAAACAAAATTAATCATACAAGTACCAACAAAAAAATCTATGTGTAATAGAGAGAATTAAACAAAATAAATAACAAAATGAAATGACTGTTGTAATAAAGGTATAGGTGGGGATTATAGAATTTCAAAGGAAAACACGTAATTCTAACATGATCAAGAAATTACTTCTTGTATAATATTGCAAAGTGGAAAAAGATGCTGACAATTATTATTCAAATTACTGAGACTTGATTGACTTTAGGGAATTTCTACTCAGTGATTTTTTTCCTATTAATATAGGTCAGCATACCTGCTCAAATTACTATAGATATTTGTGAGCTTTCCCCTACTTGTATGCAGATATACAGATGTGAATGCAGTATACAGATTTAACCAGATAAATATATTTCAAGGCTGAAAGATGACCTTAACAGAAAAACATCATCTTAACATAAAAGTTATTTTATTCTTTATAACTTCAAAATTGTTGCATTTTGTCCTTATTGAAAAAATGTATTATATGACAGAGTTTCTGAAATTCATACAGGCATACCTCAGAGATATTGCAGGTTTGATTCTAGATCACTGCAATAAAGCGAGTCAATCTTTTTGCTGGTGGAGCATCTTTCCTTTAATTTGTAAAAAATGAGACCTCTGTGAAGTGCAGTAAAGCAAGGGACAAATAAAATGAGGTATGTCTATATATGAGAATGTCACATGTTTTAGAGTATCTTGAGAGAATGATAAAATAAACTCAACACCAAAATCTACTTTTATTATCACCTGCACTAAGAAGAAAAAAAAACAAAACAATGAAAACTGATGTGCTAGGGTCACTTACCTTCCCAGGGGAACGGAAATAAAAATCAAGACAATTAAGATATTTGATGCTTGTTTTTTCATCTTGTGTGATCATAGTGCCATGACAATTTATGGTAACAGCTGTGAGTAGGCGTTTAAAGGAATATTTCTTTCTTGTTTCTTTTGGTGACATGAGTCACTTTATATTTTCTTTTTTTTCTTTTAGATATTGATATGAAGGGAAGCTTTGTTCAGTCTAAATATTTCATGCTACCTGAAAAAAATAGCCTTATTTTTTGTGCATTTTCTAGAGAGATATTTAACCAGAGAACACATGAAATTAAATAATTTCAAATGTATGCATGACACTGGTATATAACAGTTTGGGTCATGTCTAGAATCATCTGAGGATGTCTAAAGCCCAATATAACATCTCATAAATTCCACTTTTATATATATTTATTGTGACTCCAAGTGATTCTGTTCTATGGCCATGGTTTTCTATTTAGCTGTGCTATTTTTCAGATGATTATAAAATAAGATTTTGAATTATTCAGATGTTTTACAGAGTTTATTCTGTTGTTCAATGGACTAAAATCCAGATAATAAAAAAAGATATAAATCTCAAAGTAGTTAAGGGTATCATATAGATGTCAATAGTGAGTGTTATACTTTATGGTAAAACTATTAGTGAAAATATATGTAAGTTCTAGATATTGTTTGGTTTAACAACAATGACAGTTTAAATAAACCTTGAGATCTGTTAATAAGAAGCATGGTACTCATGGGAACCTTTCAGGCTGCCATATATATCCAGCCTCTCTCATTTCCTGTGGGTTTTTAAGGAGTTGTGATGTTTAGGAAAAGCAGGATGCATAGTCTATTGTCAAGTTTTCACTTGGGCCAAAATCAAAATCTATGGGAATAGACATTCCTGGTTGCACAACATGCCGAGTCAGCCAAACAAAATTATGATGACATATCCTTTAATTATGCATGAAACCTATGACATTTTTCTAGGAATAAAATAAAAATCTATCTAGGCAAACTTTGTTTACAGGTAGAATAACTGCTTCAAGTAGTTTCCTCCCTATAACGTAGTGTTTGCATTCATGCTTATAATGAACATTCATTTGGTAGTTTATCTGAACTGTCAGAGGATTCAATGAATTCCTGTTGAGTGTAATGATTGGGTTTGCCCTTCTCATATATTTAAGGAATGTTTCGAGTTCAAGGAGGGGGGAATAACTCACATACGACTACTATAGTAAATTTTTCCAGTAGTGTTTATTCTGAGCAGACAGTGGAGGTACTTGAAATAAAATGAGTCTGACTAGACTTAAATGCCACAGCAGTGGGCAATGAAGCTGTTTTTAGAGTAGAGTAGTGAAAGCATGGAGACAGATGACTCTTTATTTTCTGAGTTAACTTACTTTAGTGACATGAAAGGAAACTGTGGGATGGTGACTAACACAAGTGGGAAGAGTGGAAAGGCTAGAGAAAACCAAAATAGAGTTGGTGTTTAAGACATTTCCTTAATTGTTGTTTCTTGACTTAACTCCCCCTCTCTTTTCCATCACATACCTTTCTTTGGATTGCTTTGAGTTTAGCTTTGAAACATTTGGCATTATGATAATTATTTTATATGCAGAGTACACAAATTTGGAGGGTTTGATTTTAGGGAACTTTAATATATTTTTAAGTAAATGTGAATTATTTACTGTAAGAAAAAATGGATATATTAAAGTAAGGATCTGTTAGAAACCAAACCTAATATGTTAATAGAAGATAAAATCAGAAGCATACATGTCTTTTCAGGTCTTTCAAATTTGTATATTTTAATTGGAAGAGTTACTTTTGTAATAGACTTCTGTGATCTATTCAGTTGTTGTTTTTAAAGCAGCAAGTAAAAATGTCCAAGAAAGCTGACAATTCAAGAACACTCTTGATTATATTACTTCCCTAGGTTAACCTTGTTACCATGTTCTCCTGGATTCCTCTCCTGGATATTTATTTTTATTTAAACTTCCTTACAGATTTTTTTCTACCTATAAATGTTATATTTCTTCAGATTTTACTTCTTGGCCCTTTTCTCACTCTATACTTTCTCTACCAGCTATGTCCCATAGAACTTTCTGTAATAATGGAAATTTTCTATAAGCTGCCCTGTCCAATGTGATAGTCTTCCCACATGTGGCAAGTGAGCACTGATTTGAGACTTAGCTAAGAGAATATTAAAGAATATAAAGGAAATATCCCTCTCTGATGGTGCTACCCAATATCACCATTAACTCCTACTTCCTTCCTTCTTTCTCCTTTTCCTTTTCCCTCTTTGATTTGTTTTCTTTTCTCCCAACTCATCTCCTTCGAAGATCACTCTCATGCTCAGATTGATCATTGATCATTGCTGTTGCTCTCCAAGTTTCCAGGTCACTACACATTCAGTGATTTATTTACCATATATTTATTCAGTAATTAGTAGGTTTTAGTCACTATATAGACATGATCTGAGAGAGAAGACTGGCATTGAAAAAAGCAGTACAACTGTGATGACTATTTCAGAAAATAAATATTTACCTACCGGAAATTTTTATGAGGATATCCTACAAATCCATGTAATTTAGCATGTTCATATGTGGGAGTCATTTAAGGATTTTAGGTAATTATAATTTTCCTAAAGCTGGAAAATATAAGTCCCAGTTGTCATACGTTTTCTTTGTTCTCAGAAAAATCACATGAATGGGCAAAAAAAAAAACAGTAATAGCAATAATGAAATCACCTTAACCTAATTAGATATTATGTATTGTGGCATGTTAATGTAAGTTTTGTATATTATTCAACTGTGCTTCTTGCGTTAAGAGAGAGTGTGAGAAGAGGAAGGAAGAGCAAGAAATAGGTCTCATCTCTCTGCAGCTAGCAAACAATATGCAAAACTCAGTTGCTCTTGGGGTGTGGTGGTGTGGCTGTTGGTGCTATAACTTGATTTCTTAATGAGGGAGTTTTCTTAGAATTTTGGGGGAGCAGGAATATTGCTTGCATAATTTGAATTGCAAAGGGTAAAACTAAGAGGAAGTGCTTCCTGCCCACCACTAACCTTATATTTAAAAAAAATGTCTATTCCATAGGAGACTTAAAAAAAAATAGTACTACTATGAATAATTGCAAACCCTTCACCTAGATCACCAAGTGTTTATATTTCTTATCATTACTTTAACTCTAATTTGTATACATTTTTCAACCATTTGAAACATAAATTGCAGGCATAATAATTATTCATAAACAATGGCAGCATACGTCTTCTATGAACAAAGGCATTCTCCTGCATAACCACAATATCATTACCACATCTAAAAATTATTTTAAATAATTTCATAAAATAATTGAACATACAGTCTACAATCATATATCCCCAGTTATCCCAGAAGTATTTTATAGTTCTTTTCTCCTGATATAGATCACAATCAAATTCCATGTACTGCATTTGATTTTTATTGCTATTTAGTCTATTTTAATCTACAGTCATTTCCCCAGGCACTCCTGTTGTTGTTTTGTCTTATTTTTAATGGCATCACTGCTTTCTGTTTGTTTACATTTTGTTTTGAAGAGTCTCGGCCATTTGTTTTGTAGAATGTCCCACTTTATGAATTTGTATTATTTTATTTTCTCATAATTACATTCAGCTAAAAAAAGTTTAACATAATAGCACATAGGTAATTTTGTGTATTTCCTACAGCCTCATATCGGGAGGTACATAATATCAGGTTATCACACTGTCAGTGAAACCATTTGATCATGTGGTGATGGGTAGTAATCTTAAGATCTCTTTCCTTTTTCCTTTGTAATTATTTAGTAATCTGTGGGGTGGTAATATACAACCATGCCCAAATTCCCTTTGCCAACAATTTTTAAGCTAATGTTTTTAGCAACCATTTATAGTAATAGCCTAAATCAGTTATTACATTGGAAGCTACAATCTGGTTAGTTCTCTAATGTCATCATTTATTCTACACTTACTATTTGACATTGTTCTGTAAAAAAAAAGACATTTTTTTTTTCTTTCCTTAGTCTTTTTTCATTTATGTTTTTGGTCTCATACTTTTTTTTTAAGTGATTGTAATTTAAGACTGTTATTATTCTATTAGATTCTCAAATTAACTCAAATGGTGGGAGTCCCTTTGGGTCAGTGCTGAGTCCTGTCTTTTCTTTCTTTCTTTTTTTGTTTCCCCATGATTCTTTTAATGTTTTAGCACTTTTTTGCTTCTGGCATAATAGCTATTCACCTCTTTTAATCAATTATTTTCTTTAGAAACCAAGATCTCTGTACTTGTTGTTTCATTGCTACTAAGTTATCCTAGACCTTTACAGTAGATAGAAACAAGAACTCTGCCTTGGTGTTTTCAATCAAGAGTTCAAGCTAATATTTCTAATAAAAAATTAACATTAACAGGATTTTCCTTACTTTTAAAAATATTGTAGTGGTACCTCATTCTTTCACTGAAAGTCAATCTTTTAATAACATTGACATATTTATTTACTCTCATCGACAATACACATGAAATAACATTAAAATGTTCCAAGATGAGTACTATTACTAATAATTAAAAAAAAAATCCTACTTAATAAATAGCTTTAGATTTTTTTTTTTATAATATTTTTAATGCTTAGAACAGCTCTTATTAAGATTGGACAGCCAGAGCACTGTGTATAAAAGTCACAAGAATTATTTTTTATTTCATGGTTATCTTATTAAGTTAAAATATAGTTAGCTCATTTTCTTTTTTGCTTAATTTTGCAGTGTGCTTTCAATTTTGATATTATTTTTCTTGATATGCAAATATTTAACTATGTTAAAAATCTCACTAAAGGAAATCTTGCTCCCACCATATCCCGCCTCCCACTTTCCTTCCTATCCATTATAAATAACCATTTTCATTAGTTTTGGTTTATCCTCCCCTGGTTCTTTTGGGGAAAAAATATCTTTTTGCACAAATGATAGCATATTAAGTTATTAAATGTACTTTTTGCACCTTGCTTTTACCCATAAAAAAATATCTTCTAGATATCACTTCATCAATTTATATAATATTTTCTCATTCTCTCTAATGGCCACTTAGTAGCGATTTTTATAGCTATTCTATAGTTTATTTAACCAGTTTCTTAGGGATGAGCATTAAGGTTTTTAACTTTAACAATTACAAATAACATCAAAACAAATAATCTTTTGTATACATTGTTCTGTATTCTTGAAGACTTTCCTTCAGGGTGAAGTCCCAAAAGTGAAATTTCAAGGCCAAAGAATAGATGTATATATGGGTTTTGTTATATATTGCCAAATTTTCCTCCATATGGCTTAACCATTTTACGACAAGGGAGAATCCCTCATTTCTAAAAATTTCATCTATATAGTATGTTATCAAGCCTTTGAACTTTTAGTCTGATAAGTGAGAAATAGTAATCTTGGTATAGTTTTACTTTATATTTTTATTAAGTGTGAAATAGTGCAGTTTTCATGTTCTATGAATTTTCCTGTATAAATTGTATTCATGTGTTCTGCCCTTTTTTTAAATTTTTTATTTCTTAATATTTAGAGTCATTATTAGAATATATTAGAGAGATTAGCTGACGTGTACTTTCAGAAGACACTGCGTGAAGTTTCTTGTTTGTGACCCCAGTGACAGAAAAGTTCTTGTTAGCTGGTGTTGCATTTTATCTGACCCGTTATAGAGCAAGTATTCAACTCTTCAGATTCAATGTCCTGGATAGAGACTTTTCTGAGTTCTTTCTCTTGCTTTTCCCCTAAGAAGTGAACAATATTTCCTTTCCTCCAGCAATTGGGAATAACAGGGGAAGAAGTGAGATAGAGTTCTTGTGGAGATTTGGAGAGAAAATCTCTATAATGAAATAAAGAGTTACAGAGAAATGGTGTGGAGGAAAGAGGATATGGATGGAGACTCATGAATCCCTTCCTCCTTATTTCTCATGTGGTGATGGAGTCTCTGGCTGATGGGCTTTGCACAGCCTGGACAGCTGGAACCCATTGCTGAATGGCTTTCAAAACCAACTTCTTTGGATACACCAAAGTTCCTTTCTAAACCTGCCTGAAATAAGGTAATGGAGAGGAAATGACAGACTGAGAACTCTTTAGAAGTTATAATTTTAGGATATGATGACTGATTGCTTTGGACGAGGATTTACAAAAAATTCAGGAAATTATGTCTCAATCATGGGAGACATCAGAATCCCTTTTCCAAAGTTACCTTTCCAAGGCACTACCCCATTCTTAGTAACTCAGAAGCTCTGTGACTCTGCCCACACTGCTGGCATAGATGCACTTGTGGAAAGATGAGGATATTGAGTACAAGGTATGACACGGTACCACTACATGTTCTGATAATGAACATCTTTCACACAGGTATTGGCCATTTAAGCATAGTCACTTTCTTTTATTGTAGTTTTAAAATTTATCATTGTTCTTTTTAAAGTATTTTTTGTATATTCTGATAATAAGCTTTTGCCAGCTACATGTATGACACATAACTTTCTCTGGTTATAGCTTGTCTTAGCATCTTAAGGCATCTTTTAATTTAAAGTAATATTTTTTTAATTTAATTTAGTTAAATGTATCAATCTTTATCTTTTGACATCTTTTTCAAGCAATATCTCCATGACCTGAACTCATAATCTCTATTGCTCTATTGTTATCTAAAAGTTTCTAAAACTTTATAGTTTTGCATTTTACATTTAGTCTTGACTATCTATTTAGAAGTATTTGTTTAATAGTGTGAAGTAAATCTCATATTTTCTCTCTCTATATATATATATGTATATATACATCATATATACTAAATGTATATATGATGTATATATTAAATGTACATATATATGTGTATATATGTGTGTGTGTATATATATATATATATATATATATATATATATATATATATTATTTATTAGCAGTCAGCTAGACTGCTGTTTCATAAATCTGTCTGTAAACCAAAGAAGACACTGGTTAATGCAATGCAGGAGGCTTTGGAAGCCACAGGAAGGGATTGAAAGCTTTCAACACATATTTACAGAAAATGTTCTAGGAACAAGGCTGACTTCATGGGCGATGACCTGTGTACTTACACAGAACCCCATGCCTAGAAGGGCCTGAGTTTACTTTAATGCTCTGCTATTTCCATATTGAAAATTTTAATAATTATTGAACACAGAGCCCTCTTTTTTTTTGTTTGTTTGTTTTTTGTTTGTTTGTTTGTTTGTTTTTTTAATTTTATTTTATTAAATTTATTGGGGTGACAATTGTTAGTAAAATTATATAGATTTCAGGTGTACAATTCTATATTACATCATCTATAAATCCCCTTGTGTGTTCATCACCCAGAGTCAGTTCTCCTTCCATCACCATATATTCGATCCCCCTTACCCTCATCTCCCACCCCCATCCCCTACCCCCCTTACCCTTCGGCAACCACTAAACTATTATCTGTGTCTATGAGTTTCTGTTTCTCATTTGTGACAACATGGATGGATCTTGAGAGTGTAATGCTGAGCGAAATAAGTCAGACAGAAAAAGCAGAGAACCATGTGATTTCACTGATATGTAGTATATAAACCAAGAGCCCCTCTTTTAAAGTTTGCACCTGGTGCATTGGGTCCTACAAATTATTCCTAGGGAACATTGGCAATATTTGTCATTAGTCTGCTCTTGTCATTTTCTAGCTCCCATTGGTTGAGGTCTTCTAGGTTTAAGTATATTCAGCTGCTCTTCTATTCAAAAATAAATTTTACTTTTTGGTTTTCCCTTCCAATATTAAAAATCTTTATCTCATTCTCCAGATAAAAGGCCAAAAAATATTTCCATGTTGGCCTTAGTGAAAGGTAACATTACTGTGAGAATTATTTTGCTATAAAAAAATTGATCAAAAGGATCAAGACTTAATCAGCAGAACAAAGGGGTGATGTAGAAAGGAACTGTGGGATTATCAGATGTGAAGTAAGATTGTCATTCAAGCATTTTCTCAGCCCACACTGACAGAACTCTTCCCTTCCTATTAAAACCCACCAATATTAGAAATAAAAATATAATTATATAATCTTCTAAACCACAAAAGCCCTATGGCAGAGAGCTATGACCCTACAGTTTGCTTCCTATCTTCATCTAGCTAAAATCAATAAACACTGTGTAACTGGGAATTCAGGTTGGTGAGGAGAAACGGAGAAAGTAATGGGAGGTGATTTCAACCCCAAGAGAAGGATATCCCAGGTCAGACACCACAGTGAGATTCTTTGGACAAAGTGAATGCATCCCCATCTTATAGGTATCAGTCTGTAAGTCACAGTAGAAACCGGATGATTGCAAAAACCGACCCCCCTTAAATTGGATATGCCTGGCAAGGTTGGACATCTTTTTATTTGAAAGTAGCAGTACTCCATTCCTCATAAAGGTAGAAGTAGATAAGTGAGGGGAATGATTGACTGAAAAGCCTGGTGTGGAAAACACAAGAAGGAGGAGAAGCTGGGGATGTTCAGAGCCATGAGGGTACGTAAGTTTGAACACATACTGGAGGGAGAGGCAAGAGCTTCTCTTCACTGAGCGACAGCTCTGGGAAGTGGAGGGAGACAGGCTTCAGATTATATATGAGAGATAACCTGATTTCTCCCTCAACAAGGTAATGTCCTCAAACTTTAAGATACTTAATTTAATTGTCCAACATTTTTTTCTGGAAAAGTGACAAAAAGGCATTCAAGGGCTAAAGTTAGTTAATCAAATCTTTATTATTTTCTTTGACCAGTAGAGGGACCCATGTCTTATCATAATATTTTTTCATTTCTCCCTTTTTGGAAGTCATTTTTTCTGTCCATATGAGATCTCAGGCATTCTAAATCATTCTGATTGGCTGGGAGGGGGTGGGCAAAAATGACGATGTTAAGGCTGTGAGCATTAGGAGTAGTGCCCAAGAGCAAGTGAGTAGGGCAGAGTCAACTGGGGTAGAAAAATGAATCTAGAAAATAAAACTGAAAGGGGGCTGGAAATAAAATGGATATTTGTCAGAGAACTTGAAAGGGACAGAATGACAAGGCATTGTACGTTGAAAAAGATGAAATAAACTGTAAATCAATTCAGCAGTCATAAGTGGTAAACAGGGAATCAAAGAAAAGAAGATCCAAAGGTAAAAGACTCATGGGATGACCTGGTCACAGGCTTAAAGTCTAAGGAGACAACATCTCCTCTGATTCAAGGGGAGGTTAGAATAGAGATACCTGCTTTTCTAGGAGAGAAGCAGAAAAAAAGAAAAAAAGGAAAAAATGACAACATTAATATGCATCTTAAGCTGTGAATTACTTTCTTCCTTGTACTGTGGAACAGACTTTTTCCATCAGTAGGTCAAAATCCAACAGCAAAATGTGAAAGCAATTTAGTAAGTGGTGACCAAATTAAGAGAGAGAGAAAGAGAGAGAGAGAGAGAGAGAGAGAGAGAGAGAGAGAGAGAGAGAGAGATAGAGAACCTGTAATAGAAGAAATTGGGAATAGAATAGAATTGAAAGTATCAGGACGCACTACTGACTATCAAGAATAAATAATTAATTTATGAAACTTGCTTTAATTATATATGTATTTCTATAGATGCATTTTATTCTGAATAGGAGTAAAATATATTTTAAATATAGACCGTGGAAAACTTCTAAATTTTCTTCCACTTCTAACATATCCAGATCATTGAATTTTGGGGTCAGGAACAACTTCTTTCAGGAGACTGAGAGTAGGGCAAAAATAGGGAAACCAGTTTATTTCAAAAACAAACTTTGCACACACAAGATAGCAAAACTGTGCTACAGTCACAAAGAACTTTATGTGTATATATTGTTTAACATTTTCAGCACTGATTTTATTTAATCTGATCAGGATATATATTTATTTCAATGTAATGTAAAAAACAACATTTTAGATTCATTTGTTTTAGACAGGCAGTTAGAATGGAGGACATAGGGAAATTTAAAAAGATGAAATAAAATTTGAAAGTTTTTTTTAATTCATAACACACAACAGCTACCTTTTATATCTACTATGGATAGAATAAAAAAAAAAATCTACTTTTCTTATTACATTCCTAGTATCCATCAAGTTGGAATTCTAAGGGGTAACAAAAGGCTGCTAGCTAAACCAAAACTTTGTGAAAGTGGTAAAACTAAATAAGCTTTTGCTAAAATATTATATACAATTCACAAGCATTTATGTTTCACTATACAAATGTTAATCCCTAACTCAGACACTGTCTCACCGAATGAGGGAATACTGAAGCCTGTTAAAACCCAGACAGTGCAGCTGAACCAGAGAAATGGGGAAAAGTATAAACAAATCAAACGCTTAACCTTGCAATGAAGACATGTCAACATAAACATAACCGTACTTCTCATTTTCCTCACATATAATATTGGCAACAATGAAAACTGGCTTTACACTGTGAACTGAGCCATGGCGTTGTCTGAACATAATCATTAGATTCTTTCCTAGAATTACTGAATAGTGTGAACATTCATATTTTTACATTCCTGAATATTTTATGTATGCCAAGAAGTGCTAGCCAGGTTTTCTTAAGGACCTATATCTACAATCACAATAACAAAGGAAAACTAGAGAATGTATCCATTAGCTTTTGTCATATAACAAGCTACCCTGAAACATATTGGCTTAAAACAACAAGCGTTTATTATTTCACATGATGCTTTGGATTTCTTAGGCAGTTTTTCCTCTCTAGGCAAGTTTTGCCAAGGCTTGATGGTCTAGAATGGTGTCGCTCATATGTTTGACAGTTACCAAGTTGATTGGTCTACAGAGTCCTCCTTCAAGGTTTCTCATGCTCTGAGGCTACCCTGGGCTTCTGCACATGGCAGCATCAGGGTTCCAGAAAGCAACAAGAGAGCAAGACCTAATGCATAAACAGTTTTTCCTGTCTCTGTTTGATTACACTTGCTAGTTTTCCATTGCTCAAAGCAAGTCATATGGATAAGTCAAGAAATGAGGTATGGAAAATTAAACTCTATCCCTTGATGGAAAAGTTGCAAATTGGAAAAGATATAAAGTTACATAGCATTTTCAGTTGATTTTTCTGTATGGTGTAAGATAAGGGTTCAATTGCATTCGTTTCCATGTGGATATCCAGTTTTTTCAGTACCATTTGTTGAAGAGAGCATTCTTCTCCCAGTGTGTATTCTTGGTATCCTTGTCAAAGACCAGTTGATAGTATGGGTTTATTTCTGGGCTCTCTATTTTTTCATTGCCCTATATGTCTGTTTTCTATGCCTGTACCATATTGTTTCCATTACTTTGAGCTTTCTCAAGATTGCTCTGGCTATTCATAATCTTTAGTGGTTCCATATGAATTTTAGAATTTTTTCCCTTAATTTTGTAAAAAATACCATTGGTGTTTTGGGGTAGATCACATTGGGTAGTATGGATATTTTAACAATATTAAGTCTGATAATCTATAACACGCAATGGCTTTCCATTTGTGTCTTTTTAAAAAATTTCTTTCATCAAATTTTAGTTTACAGCATGCAACTCTTTCACCTCTTTGATTAAGACCTGACACTGTAGAACTCCTAGTAGAAAAGATAGGGGAAAACTGTCTTGATATTGATCTTGGCAATGATTTCTTGCTATGACAACAAAAGTACAAGCATCAACCCAAAAATGGACAAGTGAGACTACATCTAACAGAAAAGTTTGTACACAGCAAGGAAATGACAAAATGAAATGACAACCTATAGTATGGGAGAAAATAGTTGCAAACACTATATCTGAAAAAAGGCTAATCTCCAAATATATAAGGAATACCTACAATTCAATAGCAAAAATAATATTAACAACAACAACCAGATTTAAAAATAGGCAAAGGACTTGAATAGACATTTCTCCAAAGAAGACATACAAATGGCCCACAGGTACATGAAAAGGTGCCAACATCACTAATCACCAGGAAAATGAAAATCAAAAGTATTATCTCACACCTGTTAAGGCAGCTAGTATCAAACAAACACAAAAGATAGAAAGCGCTTGTGAGTAGGTGAAAAAATTGAAAAGCTTGTACACTGTTGGTAGAAATGTAAATTGGTTCAGCCCTTATGGGAAAGAGTGTTGAGATTCCTCAAAAATTAAAAATAGAGCAACTATGAGTATATGATCCAGGAATCCACTTCTGGGTATGTATCCAAAAGAATTGAAATGAGGGTGCCAAAGAGATGTTTTGCTACCATATTCACTGCAGCATTACTGCAATATCCAAGATATGGAAACAACCTAAATGTCCACTGACAGATGAATAAAGAGAATATAGTATATACACACAACAGAATATTAGTCAGCCTTAAAAAGAAGGAAATTCTGCCATAAGTAACAACACGGATGAACCTGGATGACATTACGCTAAATTAAATAAGCCAGTCACAGGATAATGAGATATTTGAGATATAAGAAATGAGAGATTTAACATAGTCAAACTCATAAAAGCAGATAAATGGTCATCGCCAGAGGCTGGAGGGAGGGAGAAATGGTTGTTCAATGGTTATAAAGCTCAGTTATGCAAGACAAATAAGTTCTAGAGATCTGTTGTACAACACAGTACCTAGAGGTAATACAGTGTTGTGCACATACAAATTTGGTAAGAGGCTACATATCATGTTAAATGGTCTTACTACCATTTTTTAAAATTTACATTGCAAAGGTAAGTGTAGAGAGGGTGAAATGTGTGGCCATTTTTATAATTTACCACAAGAATTAGATGGATATGAAATTTGAAACAAAAACTAAACAAAAGTAGAGAGTTTACAATAGCATTAAAATATATATTTTCTGACTTGTCTTTTGAATTCCAACCAAAGTCTAATGTAGAACGTTTAACGTCACCCCTAAAATAGTATCTTAATTTGAAAAGAGAGTCAGATTAGATTTTTAAGATTTCATACAGCTAATATTATGAAATAATGTAATTACGTTAATGAAAGAATACCATTTTCTAGGACCTGACATAATTTTGAATTTTCAAGAAATATAGCAGTTTTATTTTTCCGTTTGTTATAACTTTTCTTCAGTGAAAGATAGCCTTCTCCCAGCCTCTGTGGATAGGGGTGGTGAGAACATTAGTTCAAGTCCAAACCTGTAGTCTCCTCCAACTACCAACTTTCTCCCCATTAGGGACTCTTCCATGTTTAGCTCATGCTGGTAGTTCAGATTTAAATAATGAATAGATAAGGTGTTTGATGGTGGGTAGTAGGGGGCAGTGAAGATGGAAAAGTAGATGCAGAATATCTCTCCTGGCACCTCTGAAATCAATTACGTATATAGGAAGATACTTATTTCCCCTGTAGATAAGACCCATCTTGGACTTGGTCTAATGAGTATTCGGAAACACACTGAGCTATTTATCAAATGGAAACTAAAGATCTAAATGTGTGAAGCCATGAGCTCACTGAGCTCTGTCTGTGTTGGTAATGACATGACATATGCAAATCTCCATAATTTAAGATATTCTTACAAAACAAACTTTTATTTTTTAGGTTACGTACTGACAAGCATAAAGGAAAAAGACCATAGAAAGAAAAGGAAGTCCCTGTCACATCCATATTCACTTACAGTGGAGTGTTTTTGACTGCATACTTATAAATATAATTGGATGACTGGTTCTCCTAATACACCCAAATGATTGAGTGTATAGTGCAGCAACTAATAAGAGCTTAAAATCTGGAATCATAATACCTGACTTTAAATTCTAGTTTTGCTACTTGTGAACTGGGTCACCCTGGGTGACTAATTATTTTACTACTCTCACCCTAAACTTTCCAATCAGTGAAACTATAATAGTAATAATAACAATATAATGAGCATGGTTTGGGAAAGATTAATATATGTCATGTAATAGCATATTTTATTAGCTATTATTTGTAGTTGTTAATTTTACTCAGAAAGACAATGGGATGGTTATTCTTATCTCTCACTGAACATAAACAACCACAATAACATCTCACATGCAGTGATTGAATCTCAGTGCCAAATATATTTCCACAGCACTAAAAAATCATGAATACACTTCAAGTTTAAAAGAATCCATAAGACTAATTTCAAAGAGCAGAGCTCTCCAAACTCTCCCGAACTATCCATGTACTTTGATTTCCAGTCATAATAATCTGGTAGCTTTTCAGGTGTTTGCTCTGAAGATTGGTGACTAATCCTGTTCTTTCTAATGTGAAATTAGATAATCACGCCAGATTCTGGAGGATCATCTTCTGTAAAGTCATTCCAAGCAGTGAGGCAGGGAAACAAGCAACTGCACATGTACATGGGGAGTCTGGAAATGAATTAAGTACTTTATAAGTTGCCATACTTCCCGTTTATTGTCCGAAATAATTGACCAGGTGTTCATGGAAGCCAACTTTGAGGTTTCTAAATTCTTTCCATCCTCTCTAAATCCTTGGGGCAATACTTACCTCAGTGAAAGATCAAATTCCCCCAGAGCACAGGAAGAGAGCTGTTTATTATAAGTGCTAAGTGCCAAACACATTATTGGAAAAACAGCAAAGGTTATTGCACCCTACTCCATGTGAATGCCTGAGTTTTCTGGTGTTGTTGTTGGAGTTTATCTGATTGCATTTAAGACTGCAATATAATACTGAACATTTTACATGAATATGAAAATCACAGTACATAAGAGCCACCTTTTCTAGATTAGCTACTTACTCTGTCTAATCAGGTAAACCAACAAAGGACAAAATATTACAGTAGAACACTTTCAGAAATAGCACATCATCCAAGGCGTGGTATCAGCCAAGTGTTAGAAGTTCACAAAGCACATCACTCTGCCAATATACATGATCAAGAAAAAAACAGTCTTAATCCTATGCTAATGAAAGAATTTGAAAGCCATTCAAGGTTGAAGAAATAAAGATGGAAAACAGAAAATCTTTACGTTTCTAAATGCTATATATTTTTTGTAAATGGATAAGGGAAAAATAAATTTGCTATACAGAAGCATTCATTTTCAATTACAGCCTTGCACTGATAACTCTTCAAAATCTTAAAGTTTTCAACAATAGTTGCTATCACTTTTAATAATATATCTAATAATGTAATTTGATGTAAAAAGACATTAAGTCCTCAAAAAACTCAGTCAAGATCATGACCCTTAATAAAGCTTATTGATGTATATTTCATTTAATCCTGGTCTAATTCAGTTGTTTTTTATAATTTGGCTTTGAAGGTAGGGTGATTTGAACACCATTAGAATGAGATTAGATTTTTTTTTTTCCTTCAAGATAGAATTGTCTGAAGATTTATAAAAGAATGACCTTAAAGTTTATGTTTATAACAGAATAGAAAAAGTGAACACTTCTCTCATAGTATATTTTGTTGTGCACATAATTTATTTAAGCAAAAATTACCAACATTGTAAGTGAAGGGGCAAACTTATTTTAATACCGTATTGTCAAGATAAGCTCTTTTTTCTATATAGAATTATCGAGAAAATTTTAAAGAATAAAGCTTTTTTAAAAAGTTTGCCTCCTTTTATCATAGAAGGTAAATGTCAGAAATTGATATTTACTATGTTTATATCTTTAAGTTATATTCTTTAAAGTAATATATTTAAAGGAAATAACTAACCTTTAAAGAAGTAAATGTAAATGGTTTATTGACAGCCTATCAGATTGTCTTCTTTTAAAAACAGAATAAAAATTTAGAAAGAGGGCAGAAATTTTACCTCATGCATAAGCTAGTCAATGATTTCTACTACATAAATCTTTTCAACTACAATCTACTTGAGCATTAGAAAGACCGAAAAAAAAAAAACAAAAACTGATTTAATTAGTGTTTTAGTAGTTGTTTCTATCCATATATAAAATACAAATAAAATAAAAAAATTAAATTATATCAGAGCCACAATTTTCAGCATCTTTTCATATGTTGTGTTTTACTAGGGTTATAAGTTTTATTAATGAGTGACTAAATGGTTGTGTTCACATGATAGGATATAGTTAGCAGCGCTACTGCTGATTAATTAACAATGGTGGTATATCATCCTAATCTTGGCTTAAGAAATTAGCAAAGAAATTTCAGATGGTGACCTTAATTCATAATAAAGAATTAGCCAGCACCCACTCTGATTAAGGCATATAGAGCTGTATGTGGTAAGAAAAGAGAACAGAATGATATTTATATTTTTGCATTTCAACTGAATTCATTAACATTTAAGAGACTATATTTGGGCCTTTTTAAAAATTTTTTCTTGTTGGATATTGAAGTTCTCTTATAAGATCAATTGGACAGCAACTAAACATCAGTGTATCAACTGACTGAGAGAAATCGCCTACAACAGAGGATGGTTCATTTAACACCTGATGTTAATTCATTTTAACACCTGATCTAAGGGTCTCCTGTGATTGATTACATAATTAGCCCCAATTCTTCAACTCTCTGTGTATTCATCCCATCACTATATGACTTTGCAGCTTTTCTCACCTAATTTAAAAGTCTTTACTTAATTATAAAATAAAGCACATATATAGAACACCCTTGCATTTAAGCATATTTGATTGATTGCAGTTTATTACAATTATTACTATTATTAAAGCTCAGATTGTCCTATGTGTGGTCAGTAGAAATCTATTTTTTTCTTTATTTTCGGTTATAGTTGACATTCAATATAATTTTACATTAGTTTTATGTGTACACCATACTGGTTAGACATTTATATAATTTATGCAGTGATCCCGATTAGTCTAGTACCCACCTGGCACTATACATAGTGTTGCAACATTATTGACTGTATTCTCTCTGTTGTACTTTACATCCCCATGACTGTTTTGTAAATACCAATTTGTATTTCTTAATCCCTTTACCTTCTTTTCACCCAGCCGCCCAACCACCCTCCCCTCTGGAAACCATCAGATTGTTCTTTGCATCTATGAGTCTGTTTCTGTTTTGCTTCTTTGTTTATTTTGTTCTTTAGATTCCACCTTAAATTAAATCATATGGTATTTGCCTTTCTCAGTCTGACTTATTTCACTTAGCATAATATCCTCTAGGTTCATCTACGTTGTCACAAATGGTAAGATTTCATTCTGTTTTATGACTGAATTATATTCCATTGTATATATGTACCATTTGCTCTTTATCCAGTTGTCTGTTGGGATACTTAGATTGCTTCCATATCTTGGCTACTGTAGGTAGCGCTGCAGTGAACAGAGGGGAACATATATATTTTTGACTCACTGTGTTAAATTTCTTTAGATAAGTACCCAGAAGTGGAATTGCTAGATCATAAGGTCGTTCTAGTTTTAACTTTTAACTTTTTGAGGAAACTTCAAACTGTTTTCCACAGTGGCTGCACAAATTTACAGTCCCACCGACAGTGTATGAGGGTTCCCTTTTCTCTGCATCCTCACCAATATTTGTTGTTTGTCATTTTACTGATGATGGCCATTCTGATGGGTGTGAGGTGATACCTCATTCTGGTTTTTATTTGCATTTCTCTGATGATTAATGACACTGAGTATCTTTCCATATGTCTATTGGCCATGTGTATGTCCTCTTTGGAGAAACAGAAATATCTATTCAGGTCTTCTGTCCAAATTTTAATTGTTTTTTTGTGGTTGTTGTTGTTTTGTGTGTGTGTGTGTGTGTGTTTAGTTGTGTGAGTTCTTTATAAATTTTGGATATTAACCTCTTAAAGATGTGTCAATGGCACATATCTTCTCTGATTCAGTAGGCTGTCATTCTGTTTTGTTGGTGGTTTCCTTTGCTCTGCAAAAGCTTTTTAGTTTGATGTAGCTCCTTTTATTTCCCTTGTCCAAGAAGATCAGAAAAAAAAAAAAAAAATCACTAACAGCGATGTCAGAGTTTACTGCCTATATTTTCTTCTAGGAGTTTTATGGTTTCAGGTCTTACATTTAAGTCTTTAATCCATTTTGAGTGTGTAGTGTAAATAGTATAAGAAGGTGATCCAGTTTCATTTTTTGCATGTATCTGTCTAGTTTTCCCAGCACTACTTATTGAATAGACCGTCTTTACCCCACTGTATATTCTTGCCTCCCTTGTCATAGATTAAGTGACCATACAGGCATGGATTTATTTCTTGGTTCTCTATTCTGTTCCATTGATTTATGTGTGTGTTTTTATGTCAGTACCATGCTGTTTTGATTACTATAGCCTTGTAGTATAGTTTTATATTAGGTAGTGTGATACCTCCAACTTTGCTCTTCTTTCTCAAGATTGCTGTGGCTATTCAGGGTATTTTGTAGAGCCATATAAAATGTAAGATTATTTTTTCTAGTTCTGTGAAAAATGGCATTGGTGTTTTGATAGGGATTGCATTGAAGCTAGAGATTTCTTTGGGTAGTATGGACATTTTAACAATTTTAATGCTGCCTATCTGTGAGCATGGTACATGCTTATATTTATGTGTATCTTCTTTAGATTTTTCTTCAGAGTCTCAAAGTTTTTCAAGTACAGATCTTTTACCTCCTCGGTTAAATTTTTTCCTAGTTTTTTCTTTGTTTGTTTGTTTGTTTTTGATGCAATTGTATATGGGGTTGTTTTCTTAATTTCTCTTCCTGATAGTTCATTATTGATGTATAAAAATGCAACCAATTCCTGATATCAATTTTGTATCCTATTACTTTACTAAATTCATTTATCATTTGTAATAGTTTTTTTTGATGGCGTCTTTAGTGTTCTCTCTACATAGTATCATGTCACCAGCAGATAACGACAGTTTTACTTCCTCCTTTCCCATTTGGATGCCTCTTGTTTATTTTTCTTGTCTCATTGCTGTGGCTGGGACTTCCAATACTATGTTGAAAGTAGGCATCCTTGTCTTGTGCCTGACCTGAAGAGTACTTTTAACTTTTCCCCCATGAGTATAATTTTAGCTGTGAGTTTCTTGTACATATACCTTTATTATCTATTCTCACTTTGCTGAGAGTTTTTATCACAAATTAATGCTGGATTTTGTCAAACACTTTTGCTGCATTTATCAATATGACCATACAATTTTTATCTTCCATTTTGTTTATGTACTGTATCACATTAATTGATTTGCAGATTTTGAACCAACCTTACATCTCAGGAATAAATAACACCTGATCATGATGTAAGATCTTTTTAATATATTGCTGAATTCAGTTTGCTAATATTTTGTTGAGAATTTTTGTATTTATGTTCACCAGGGATATCAGCCTATAATCTTTTATTTTTTATTTTTTTTTTAATGTTTGGTAAAATTCACCTGTGAAGACATCAGGTTTGGAGTTTTTTGATTACTGATTCTACTTTTTTTCTAGTGCTATTCACCAGGTTAATGTAGATTCTAGTTTGGTTTCATTGTTATGCCTGGAGCTACTCAGCAAAAGGCTCACGACACACGAGGACAGCTGCTACCTACCTGGGGCCCACTGATCCTAGAGAGTTGTCCAAGAAAGACTGTAGTATGGTCCAGGGCTGGCTGCTGGCTGGGAGTATGCCTCCAGTGGCACACAAGTTGAGGAAACTTGTTTGCTGCTGAAAGAGCCTCCTGGGGTTTGCAGGGCAGGATTGGCTGCTGGTGACAGAAAGTGACTCTGGTGCTGCATAGGTTGGGCAGGGCAGGCTCCCAGGAAGTCACCAAGGTGGAGCAAGTGGAGTTCACCAGGTCAAAGCAGATTCAAATTTGGTTGTGTCAGGGGAGGGCTTAGGAAAGATGGTGCCAGCCCACCGGCTGCACAGGCAAAGGTTTTACACAGGAAAAATGGTGACTGTCCCTCCAGTCTTTGCCCTGGGGTCCTTCCACTGGAACCCAGGGTGAGTGCCTGTGAGCAGGTCTGTGCATGGGTCCTGTAAGAGGATGTCTTGGACTCCAGCAGCCCTCCCTCTCACCCAGACAGTCAGAATCCCCACTGTTTTTCACAGCCTGATGTTTGGGGGGCTTTTCTTCCTGGCACCGGTACTTGGAGCTGAGGAGCCCAGTGTGGAGTCGGGAAACCTCACTCTTTAAGCGGGGAACCTCTGTGGCTGAGATATTCCTCTTGATTCTCAATTGCCACATGTAGGTGTGAGGCCAGCCATTTTTGTTTCTCCACCCATCTTACCAGTTGACATGGCTTCTTCTTAATATCCTTAGTTATAGAAGTTCTGTTCAGCTAGTCTTCAGATGGTTCAGATGGTTCTCCAAGTTGATTTTTCTGGAATTTAGTTGTAATTTTAATGAGGCTATGGGAGGAGGCAAACACAGCATTTATCTACTCCACCATCATGACCCACTCTTGCAGCCTTTTCTATCATGATATGTAGTCTGTTTTCCAACTTCTTGGTTCTGGGTTGTCCTGACTCACTTTAATCAGTAGAATGTGGCAGAAGTGGCACTGTGGCAGTTATAAACCTAAGCCTCAAGAGATTTATATGCCTTTGCACTGTCTTGGAGTCTTGTTAATTTTATATGACCAAGCATAAGCTACCTTGCAGAAGAGTAGAGACCATGTGGAAAATAGCTGACATTCCTCAACCAACAGCCAACCATCACCTGAAGGAGAGCTTCCTAACAGATCCCGGTGCCTGAGAGCATCCAGCCAGATCAGAAAGATGGGCAAGGCCAGCATAAGTAGCTGACCCATAGATTTGCAACAAAAATAAATTTGTTGTTTATTGCTGTATGTTGCTGAGCATTTTGGTAGTCACACAGTGTTATTGTGTCAATTGCTCATGGATATCCTATCTCTAGGTCTTGTTTTATTACATTCCTCCAAGTTCCTTCACATTGATCTCTCACTGTCTCAGGAGACTGAATTATGTAAATAAAAAAGCAGTACTGAGTAGGAAAACAGAAAATCAGGACTAGGCCTCCAAGTCTCCTATCTGTGTGACCAAAGGAAATCTATTACAACTCCCAGACCTCCATTTTCTCATCTGTATGATGTATCTGTGTTATGTGTTGTGTGTGGGGAGTGTGTGAAGAAATGTTTGATTTCTCAGGAGTCTATTGCTGCTCTAATATTCTGAGGTTGTGTGATTTATGTTCAATGTGTTTTATACTTCTCACACAATCTTTTCATTTATGCTCTCACAAAATAATCTGACAAACCAAAGTGAGCTGTTGTTAAAGGTGAATAAAATGTACTCTATCAATCCTTCTAGACCATAATATAAATACTAACAAAATTATTTATTGAAGCTCTTTACACCAAGTAGTGCTAAGTGGTTTACATACATCATCTTAAGGAATCCTTGCACTAAAAAAATAAGACAGTTATTACCATCCTGATTTTACAAATGAAGATATTGAATCTCAGAATGGCTAATTTACTTCTCTAAATTTACATAATAGAAAAACAAAGCTATACTTCAAGCAAATGTCTAGACATAATGACCATCTATCCATCTATAGTCAAACAAGTGTTTTTGAAGTTTGTCCTAAATGCATATCTGACATCTTGACAGAAAATGGGAAATACAATTTTCAATGATTCCAGCAGCTATGTATTTTAACTATGTGTATGCAAATACTCTTCCAGACCATAATTAAATATTTACTGATTCAAAGCTATCTTTTTGGTGAGGGAAGGCTATTTCTAAGCCAGATGAACAGGGTGAAGTGATGCAACAAACAGTGATATGTAGTCGCTCTCTTTAGATTTAAATCAGTCTCCAAATGAAAATTGAAATAAAAAAAATTACCCCCCCAAAAAAGGTTAGAAACTTAATTAAGTGATAGTTACCTTTTTACTTTTTAGTACAATATATACAGTACTATGTACAGTACTTAAGTGCTTTTTGTGATGATAATAAATATAAGTGTTTATTGATATCTATTCTTTGGTGAGTATAAAGAAGTATAACACATAAATCTATTCTTAAAATTTTCATAATTTCACAGAAACAAGTCACCCTTTGCATACCACACTGGTTCCACACATTCTTGACACAAGAACAGAGAGAAGTCAGACCATCACAATAACATGGGCAGTGCAACCAAAGATGGCAGTCTGATGTTGCCTGGGGATGGTGGCTAGGATTTAGAATCATAGGCCATTTCAGGAGAGGACTCTAGAGACTATAGTTTCAACTTTTTCTTTACAGATAGAGATTTGTACCCCTGCAATATGACGGCAAGAACAGAAGGAACAGCATGTCAAAGACCAACTCTATCAATAAAAGCAAGAGAAAAAAAGACAGCACTAATAGAGTAATCAACTTCATGACAAGTTAAGCAAAATGAGTAAACTGCAGAACAGCTTGGATTCATAGAATCTGTGTGTGTGTGTGTGTGTGTGTGTGTGTGTGTGTGTGTGTGTGTGTGTGTGTGATGTAGGCATATTATATAATATATAACGTAGATGAATACAGAAAACACTTGGATGTATACACTGATGTTTTAACAGGGGCTCAGTGTGGAGGCATTAAAGGCGTCTTCTCTTTGCCTCTTTTTGTTTAATTTTTTTCTGCAATGAAAAGGTCATTTGAAATACAATGATAATTAATAACTAAATAAAGAGGCTGTGAGTAACAATTAAGAACCCTACCCATGTTCATATGACTTGAATTGACCTCTACAGACATATTGTTACTTCCTCAAGGTTACTTACAACTTCTTAAATAATCATAGGAAGCAGTATATAGTTAAATGTTGAATGCACAGAAAAACACCTGAAGATTATCTGAGTTACTTCTTTCCCCTGAAATAAGCTGAATGCAAAAATTCCTGAGAAAGCAATTTTGCATAAACTTTTCATAGGAAACATTGCCAAGACTTTGCTAATAAAACCTTTTTCATTTCATTCAAACAAACTAACTAACCCAGAAATGCTATGTTGATAGCTAACCAAGATTATGCAATCAAGCCAAATCAAATAACATATTTTTATTTTGCCCATTCTTTGTTTCTTTCTCTTTTTCTTTCCATGAGCTTCAGAATTTCTGCCATCTTGCTGAAGTACTGTATTTACTACCAAGATAAAAGCTTTCTAGAGAGTAACTTCTATTTAAGCAACCACTATTTAAGGATCCAAAATGAAATCCCTTTCACAGATTTTTTAAAAATACATCTTCACTTAATTTGTTTGCAATTTGAAATATATTCTAAGAATACTCAGGTTTAGAAAACAGACTTTCTGCTTCAGATGTTTTCATATATATATAGTTTTTTTTCTTTTTTTTTCTTTTTTACTGTGGTAAAGAGCACATAACAAAATTGACCATCTTAACCATTTTAAAGTACACAGTTCAAAAGTGTTAAGCCTGTTCACATTGCTCTGAAGAAGATCCCCAGAACTTTTTTCATCTTGCAAATCTCAAACTCTATAGTTATTAAACAACTCCCCTTACTTCTTCCCCTCAGACCCTGGTAACCACTATTCTACTTTGTTTTTATTAATTGACTACTTTAAATACCTCATATAAGTGGAATTATACAGTATCTTTTTGTGACTGGTTTATTTCACTTAGCATAAAGGCCTCAAGTTCATAAATGCTGTAGAATGTGACAGCATTTCCTTCCTTTTAAAAGCTAATATTCCGTATTATATACCTGTCACATTTTATTTATCTATTCTTCTCCAGTGGTTATTTGGGTCACTTCCACTCCTGGCTATTATGAATAGTGTTACAGTGAAAATATCTCTTCAAAATTCTGCTTTCAATTCTTTTAGATATATACCCAGAAACAGGATTGCTGGATTATACAGTAGTTCTCTCTTTAATTGTTTGTGAACCTCCACACTATTTTCAATAGTGGTTATCACATGTTTTAATATATCAATATGGTAGGTTTGTGTTAAGAAAGGAAATAATAAAATGGAATAATTTTACACTTTTACTTCTTTCTTTAAGGAATACAGGAGTAAATTCCACAAACAAAGTTTGAAAAAGATATATATGTGTGTGTGTGTGTGTGTGTGTTTGTGTGTGTTTAATTTGTGACAATCAAAATATCTTAGTTGGTATTAAAAAAACAAACAAACAAACAAACAAAAAAACCCAGCAACAAATCAACTATTTTTCTTGTTAAATCATGCTTTACCGTTT
The DNA here is from genome assembly GCF_057876585.1 of Rhinolophus sinicus. NCBI lineage: Eukaryota > Metazoa > Chordata > Mammalia > Chiroptera > Rhinolophidae > Rhinolophus > Rhinolophus sinicus. The sequence goes on from NC_142504.1 coordinate 39,294,460, forward strand.
ACCTACTCTATAACAATTTAGTGCTAATATTTCTTTGTAGTAAATGTTTACAATACATTGCCAATAGATGGATAGAAGCCAGAAAAATATAATATCTGAGAACATTTTATAAAACAGTCCCTGCTCTTGTATATACTTTTTCAAAAATCACATTAGCAGTATAAGAATTGATTAGTAGTGTTTTAAAGATGAAAAATTCATATAAAAGAACCAAATAGACTATAAAAAATAAATTTATTTTAGAAGTAGATGTATAGAAAAATCAATATTCCTTGACTTAAATAAATTAATTTGAAATAAATGGACTCGTGCTCATCTAAGTTTTTATTTAAAAAAATCCTCTATTTTGAAAATGCCTCAATGATGCAAAATGCCTCTTTTGTCTTTCACAAGGACAACTGTAATTAGATTTAAGGCCAGTCTGGATAATCTACCTATATTCTTCCTGGAAAGCTTCTGAAGTTCTGAGTTTCCATAGCAATGTGCTAACCAGGCAGGTTGACTACATAATTGTGCTTAGGCCACAGAACCAAATAAAAAATAATATGCACTAAAAACAAGAGTATGGTTAAACATTGCTTAAAAATAAAAAGAGTGAATTTGAGAAGTAAATATATTAGACCATGCTTAAAATTATAGATTGCTGTTTTCAAGAGAAAAGGTTTAACATTGGTTTAAATGTATGGGTTTTCAGAGAAAACTTAAACACAATAACATACAATCAGTTGAAATGTTTTCATTCAGTTCTGTTTACATTCACAGATATATCTTCTTTTATCTATTGAATTAATCTGCTAAAGTAATGACACAATCAAGTAACTAAAAACATGTAATTCTCCATGCTGTTTTGGGAAGGGTCATTACATGATTGTAATTCCATTTAAAATTGAAAGATAGAAATGTATGACTTATTTATTTATTTATTTATTTAACAATAAACCAGATAGTCTTAATGTTAGGAGAAAAAAAACAAACCTGAAAAATCAGCACTATTCATTACTGGTAGTCTGTTTTTTTATCCTCCTGTATGGGGTGCATTTGATTTTCAAAGACTCACATTCCCTATTTCATCACTCTTATTCTCTTATTCTGTAAAAATGGTATTTTTCTGAATGTTTCTAAACAATCCATTCTAGTTCCTATGAGTATTTTAATCTGTCAAAGGTTTTAACTTTTAAATTCAACTTTCCTTTCCTTTATTACAAGCTAAATAAGGAAGTTTAGTAGCTCTTGAAAGTATCTTTAATTGAAATTCTGAATAAATGACTGAATTATAAATTACTTTGACCTAGAAGATGTTTCAGCAATGTTAAAAAGACCTATCTTGAATAGAAAACTAAAGTTAAATTTGTTTTTAAAACTACTACTTAAAGGAAATACATATATTTATAACTCATCAAACAATAGCTAAATCATTGTCTTGAGCTACTTATAATATATTAATATCAGAAATTCAGAATAACTACATCCCTTTGGCTTAGCAATCTTTTGCTTAACCAACGGAAGTGTATTTTTGTGAATGGACATTGCAATTTGGGACAATATTTTGGAAACAGAAAGTCTAGCCATTGTGTCTCTAAGACTGCTTGTTTATATGCTTGCACAGTTCATTAGTAAACACAGCTGAATAACTAACATTCAAAGCAAATTCTCGAGCAAATAAATTTGACCTTAGTTATCGTGACACTGTGTTCACCCTCCATTGGATCCATCTTCTTTCTCACCCAGCAAACTGAGTATTAAACTGAGTGGCGATATATTTATTAAGGCCTTTTTACACAAAACAACAATACGTGCACAGAAAACTATTGACTGCTAATTAACATTTGACCTCTGGAAACATCATATACTTTTGTCTTATTTGTCAATGCTTCAACTTTTGAAGAAAAGTATTCAAATAAAATTGTCAAGCTACATGATATAGGAAAAATATTTGTTGACTCAGAGTTAAATTATGTCAAAAAAAAAAAAAAAAAAACCACAGCAGGAAACTGTCACAAACCAATCTGGACTTTTTCAACTCTGGCTTCCTGGTAGGAGATTCTTTTTTTTTTTTTTTTTTTTTTTTTTAATGTATAAACCAAATACAGTTGGCAAATGAGTTGCATCCATGACTATTGGGTCTGGAAATATATCTACTCTAGCATATTTCTTTCATATTTTCCCCTGCTATATTTCATGTTCAAGTAATAATTCATTATCACAAGCAGATTTTAAAAAATCTAAAAAGGGATTAATAGTAGGAGGTTGTTTAGAAATCAAAACATTTTAAAATAGCACAGCTGTTCTGATACTGTTATCATACCAGCTATTTCTGATCATTAGGTGATGGGAAGAGGCAGCACAAACTTTCAATGCAACAATTTTGCTAACATGTTTCCACCATTGTGGTATGTATTTATCTTTCAATGTGAGGCACCCCAGATGCACTTACTGAAAAGATGCCAATGAAGTACAAGTGCCCTTCAAAAGATGTAAGTTTATGAATGCAATTCTTGATATTTCCTACCCACAGAGAGGAGACCAAACATCGAGCAAGCATTCTCATTCAAAGATGTGAATTATGCATTTTATATAGAATAGCTTACATTTGTTTTCTAAAGCATCTGAAACTAATGATATGATTCATACAAAGTCTCAGGAACAGTGGGGCTCCAAGTACTGTGACTGCATAACTATTTGCTCCCCTCTTCCACCCGGCAGCCTTACTTGCTACCTAGTAGAAGCTTAGATCTGACTCACAACCCTGAAAGGTTCTCCTTGGAGGGGATACAGCACTGCAACATTCTTACTCTGGGCGAGGGGGCATACGGGTAGGGACTAAGAACATGGACTCTTGAGCTAAACCACTTCATGTAATTATTTCTAGCTAGGTGACTCACTTCACTTTTCTGTGTGTGCTTCTTCACTACTTCACTTGTAAAATGTGTATTATAACAGTTTCTGCTTGTGGGGGGGAGGTGGGGGATGTGTAAGGATTACATGAGTGAATTAAGAATAGTACCTGGCCTGTAGCAAGTGTTCCATAAATGTTTTTATCATTGATATGAAACATGTCCTTGGCTTATCTTGTAACCACTGCCAACTTCCTGTTTAGACAGCCTTGTCTCTTGCCTACTTAATGGAAAATAAAGGGCTAACATGAAAGGCTACTTTACCACCACAACATTTTCCCACTTTTATAGTATTAAATGTTAAAAAAAAATAAATAAATAATAATAATAGAGGACTGATCCTTAGGTAAGCAGTGCAAACTACATAAACCTACTGTAAAAATCTGCGGGTGATTATTTTCCTAGTCTTTCATACCTAAAAATTAATTAATTGATTAAATCATAGCTTACAAGAAGCAACCTGGCCAAACTTAATCTATTCTTTAAATCTCTACTGTTTTACTAATCCATCTATTATTTTTGTTTATACACGCTCTCTCAGTTACTCATAACACCTAGAATATAGGAGCTGTATCTAAGTCATTTTGAATATGTATACCATATACATACCTACTCAATAAGTATGCACTGAATTAAAAATAAGGCAAGTCATATGTTAAAGAGAAAATCCAACAGGAACTATAGAGCTGTAGTCACAGGTATTATATTGGAAGGCAGAAACAGCTCTAAGATTCTTGGAGAGGGAAGGACTGGGCAGAGGAAGAATACATGAGGGGAGTTGATACGAATGTTCTCAAAACATTAAGTGTTGACAGGAGGGTATTTGGAGATTAGAGACATGGATAAATGTATTTACTTCATCTGTGGCAGTGTTGGCCTTAATGTTTCGCATTTTTTTCACAGGCGTTAATGTGACTTTGTTCATAAACATCTAAAACCATGGTGTCTAGGAAAAAAAAAGTTGGTGATGGAAGGAGAACTGACTCTGGGTGGTGAATACACAATGTGATTTATAGATGATGTAATACAGAATTGTACATCTGAAATCTATGTAACTTAAGAAAAAAAAGGGGTTCACTATTTAACATGATTAAGTTGCACTAAATGAAGTGATAAAAGAAAAGAACATTTCATGAAAAAGAGCCTATGATGGTGAGTCATCCGTCAATCAGAAAAAAAATATGTTGGTGATTGTTTTCTCAGTATTTTTCACATAGCATAGCTTAGCAATTGCCCTTTTGCTAAACATTATAGACAATCCAACTCAAGTTGAAAAACAGTCAGATGATGTACCCTGTGTTCAACATGAATTCTTCTCAAGTTCATAAAGTCAGAACTTCTTTGAATCCTCTAATTGTGAAAAAATATCACACCTTCTCAAAATTATTAGGTAATCATAAATTTATCTCCAGAAAATTAGTGGATCTACTTATATTTAAATGAAGGACAAGAAAACAAAAAATAGCAGAGGATACACTGTTGGATGGTAAATCTGGAGAATCAATCAATGTTATAAACAAAAGCATCTTTCAGCAGAGAATCACATAATCCTAATGGAGCAAGAACTCTAGAAATTTCACTACCCATACTCCCAGTTTTTGATGATGAAATTAAAGTCTCCTGAAGTGAAATAAATTATGTAAGGTTGTAAGTGTAGTGATGAAGCCAATCTAGAAGTCAAAACTCTGGACTCATAACTCAGGTCTACCCATTACAATATGCTACAATGAATGAAAAGAAAATATTGAGAAGCAAAAGAAAAGACATTAGTCTTCAAGAGACCAAATGAAAAGGTAGAGCTAAAATAACTTGTTTAACTAAATGGAAAAAAATAAAATGAGATACACACATCAGAATAGTCATGGCCCTAGTTGGCAACATCTGGGAAGAATTCAGTGGATAAAAAGAAAATACCAAGTAGGAGTTACTAAAAAGAAAACTTATATATTTAAACCTGAACAAGTGACTTATACTAACTTTATATATATTGTATAGTAATTAAGTATAGTTGCACATCTGAAGAATCTCTGAAGTGTGGGGACTACATGAAGTGGGAAATTACTACAATAGCAGTAAGAATAGAGAAAAAGACTGAGTTTCAAAATCTTGGGTTTGCTAGTAGTGGTAGCATCATAAAAGTATCATAAGACATATTTCATTTTCCCCATTATGTCAGAAGTCTCTTGGAGAAGTACCTTTGTACTTTAATATGGTACATTATATTCTGTGTAATAATTTAGAACAGGGAAAGACACTGTCCATTTAAATATACAGAGAGGGGACATATAGGTTTAACTGGCCTAGAACTAGACTCATAAATTGAGTAGAATGGACCCTTGGTTAATTAAGTAAATGGTAAGCTCTGCGGGAATTCATGAGCAGAAGAGAAAATATAGTATCCTGATAGTATATAGTAAGGCAAGTGAATACTGGTATGCATCAGTGCAATGGGATGAGGTTAGGGAGGACAGAGAGAGACTATATAAATAAAATATTATGTTTTAAGTAGTTAGTTGAAGATAAGAATGGGGACCAATGGATAGATAATTTGTAATGTAAGAAGGAAAATAAGTGATGGGCTTTATAACAATTATGGTATCAGGTAACCACATCTCAATCATCAGTTTGGGGTTCAAGAAAATGAAACCAGTTACTAGGTAGATTGCAGGAAAGAGGGAGAATTCACACATCAAATATTTACTAATGAGCAGATACTATTTTTCAGGCAGTAGTATAAGCTAAGTAGTATAAGTTAAGGTTTCAGTTTGAAAGGAACAAGGAAACCAGAAAGATTCTTAAGACCATGCACTGGTGCATGATGTAACCAGCAAATGCCTAGAAATCAATAAGAAGCCAGAGGTTCCCACCAATATCAATGGTGATATTCAGAGCGCTGAGGCCACACAGCCTCCTTCTACTGCTTTCAGACTATAATTTCTATTCCTTCATCATTTTTTTAAATTCTTAATTTCTTACAGAGAATGTACTATAAACTAGTGTACTTGTTTGTCTTATTTCTTTCACATATGTATAGCATACCTTCCTAGAAATATTGTGAGAAAACAGAAAATTGGCTGGATACAGAGTTGAAAAGTTCTGGATCAAGCCACAGCTCAGCCATATACTAGCACATTGGTTTTAGTGAAGGCTCTAAACTTCTCTGAGCCTCAATTTTCTTCACTTGAAAGCAGATATCATAATTCCCACCTCACATGTGTTCTGTAAGAATCTAATGATCCAATACAAGTACAAATATGTTATAAAGTCAAGCTTTCTATCAATGATTAAAAAAAAGTGACAATTAAAACTTTTTCTCCCCTGATGAAAAAAAGTTGAGTGGGACACCAATAAGAAAAATAACAATATTTAAATGTATTTTTATCAAGCATTTCCTGAATTTAAATATATAACATTTACTTATTTAAACGTTTATGACAAGAACATTGACATTTCAGTTTCCAATTTAGTTTAAATCGGTTGCACAGAATCAAGAACATTTGTATTCCCACAATGAAGTAGTTACAAATGACATTTCAAAAAAAAAAAATTTTTAATTACAACATTTACCACATTTTACTGTGCAGTGAATTTTAAAAGCTACAGGTGGCACATGGTAAAATTTTAAACAATAACCACGTTGTAAAAGAGTATGCAATGAATACAACACAACCGAAGCAAATTAAGTTTCCCTCCCACCCAGGACTGAGGACCTCTTACATAAATAACCCTGTTAACAGTTTCTTATGTATCATCCAGAAATAGTCTGGGTATTTAAAGCATAGTAACCAGAATAAGATCTCCTTGCAATATCACACACTGTTAAACTAAGTTGATCAAGAGCCTTTAAAGTGAAATAAACTTTATGTGCAAATTTAATCAAATGCTTTCAATCCTTAAATAAGTGTCAAAATAATATAAGAAACATGAAATGCTTGGAATTTCTAAATGTTAAAATGATGCAATATGATCACAATACAGTCTGTTATATGTTTACTTTTCACTGAAAAACTATTACTGTGTGATGACAGTGTGCTCCAGCACACACGATGGAGACTTGTTGGGCATATAATGGAACATGGCATACATGTGTTATGGTTGGACTCCGAAATACATTTTACATGGGTGCCTATGTGTAGATGTGAATTGAAATAAAGAGCCATGATAGATACATTATAAGAAATTCTAATGCATTATAATGTGGTTTTAGTAGGAGACATTTATTTTAAGGTCTGCACAAAAATGAGATCCAATGCATATGCCAGTTAACATTGTAGCAAAAGTTAATCTACTGGTGTTCTTTAATGTGTTCAGATTGAGAAAATTATTTGAGTATTTTCAATACAATTTTAAGTATTTAAAATAGATGTATTGCTAGGAAAATTCAAAGCTAAAGACCTCAAAATCCTTGAATTGCTGCTGGGAACCATAGTTTTCCAGTAACTTGGTTTGAAACCAATGTGTCTCCTTAATGTGGTTAAATTTCCTATGATTATCAAAGTTTCTGTGAATTCTGTTGTTAATTTTTAATCTCTCAAGCTCAGAGTCAATATTTTAGAGCTACATTGTATCCCTCATGATTTTTCATCATATAGGTATATTACACATAAATGTAATAGTTACTGAGTTAATTAATTCTATGTCAAGTAATCTAATAATCACATGATCTTTTCTTTCTTTTATTTTCTAGTATTGTGGTTCAGTTTCAGCATGTCTCTTTCACACATACCCAATCTTAGCAAATATTAGTGTACTATTTTTACAGTGATCTCCCTGACATTATAATATTAAAACAATCAGACAAATATGACGACTAAGATATTAAATAAATGTATGTTTCCTTATCTTTACTCAATATCTCAGTTAAGGAATAGTACCATATGAATATAATAATGAAAGCTAAATACTCATAATGCTTAATGTAGTAATGTCTTTATGTAACATTAGATACTTATTAATGATTCAGCCTGAATCCTGTTTGAAAATTACCATCTGAAAAAGAGACAATAAGTTTTATTATTATTTTTTTATTTTTTTAAACTTTTTTTTATAATTAAAATTTATTGGGGTGACAATGGTTTAGTGGTTACCAGAGGGTAAGGCGGGAGGTAGATAGGAGTAAACAGGATCAAATACATGGTGATGGAAGGAGAACTGACTCTGGGTGATGAACACACAATGTGATCTATAGATGATGTATTACAGAATTGTACACTTGAAACCTATGCGACTTTACCAACCTTTGAGACAATCAGTTTTAAATAACAGATTGGATCCTTTCTTGTAAAATAATTACCATAATAAGGAGTTAGAGTATTAGTGTGGTCTTTTATGTAATGTTAAAAGGGAGAATTCAAGTGTTGGGTCTTTGAGCATCTATGTATATAATAACTTAAAAGAAAACTTCAAAAATATTGTCAAGGAATCAGGAATTTCAGACAGCTGTAATTGACAATTGGTATAGTCTGGATTTAAGTGGTTCAAGATTCAGTAAGAAGGAAATTGAAAAAGCATGTCTACGAGCACATAAATCACTGTGGGAGACAATAAATCCTATCCACTAACACAGTTTCCTCCTTCGTCTCGTGGATCAGTCAGGATGGAGAGCTACCACAGAGACATGTGTAGGCCCTTCGTCCCTGCATTTATACATGACTAAACATCTTGTATCAGCTCGCAGATGGAAACTTCAACAGAGAGGCCCTGAAACATCATTCTGTATATGTAAGTTGATATTTCCTTGTCCCTCCCCAGAGGACCACTACAGAGCTGGAGCTAATCCCCTCCTTATATTAGTTTCCATAGTGACATGTACTACTATACAGTATAAGAGAGGTCTGTGGATCTGTGAGGTAAAAAAAAAAAAATTAGCAAACAAATGAGATCTTGGAATTGCAGTTTTGAATTAAAAACAGTAATTTTCCTCCTCATTATCAATTTATTGAATTCTCATAATAATTAGCACTCAAAACTATACATTTTATTAAAAGATATTGAATATATGTTACATTCAAGAATATTAACTTAGAATCACTGATACATAGTTTCAGATAATTGAAATAAAAAGTTTGCTCTGTGTGTGTGTGTGTGTGTGTGTGTGTGTGTACTTCTGTGTGCACAAACTTTCAATTTCTGAAATTGTATATTGGCCTATATACATTTTAGATATCCAAAGCACTTCTCTTGTGTTGTTACTAATAGTCTTACTTAATAGGATATGACTGGACAAAGTAGTGGGACATATTGTTTAATAAACTTGCTCAATAAAAAATCAAAAATAATAAAAATAGCCTAGAATAAATCAAATGGTAAAATAAATTGTATGCATTAATTCATGTAAATTAACTCAAAATAATAAAAATCATTTCTGTGATAATATGCCTGAGACTCTAGTGGGGTGTAGATCAGTCCAGAAATACCTGTAAACTTAGCTTGAGCAGTGTTGAGACAATTAGCCTTCTTTTCCAAACATTACATATACTTTTTTTTCTTTCTGGATGCATTTTGTTCTAAGGTACTTGGATAAACATCTAGCATTTTTAATACTCTTATATTGATTTGGTTAAGAAGTAATAATCAGTGAAAAGAGGAAGGAAAAGAGAGTGAGAACAAGAAAGAGAAGCAGAGAAAAAGACAGAACAGTGACAGAGACACAAAAACACAGAAGCAGAGATGAAACCTGAAAACGTTTGTGCCAAGAACCCCCATTACACCCCTCCAAATTGGTGAACCAGTGAAGTCTCATTTATTGTAAGCCTGCTTAAGTTAATTTTCTAGTACTTCTGTTTAAGAGAGTCTGTCTGGGTTATTACTGAGAGTTACTGAGGGATTTTTAACCAGGAATAATAGAATCAGATGTATATTTAGAATGACCAATTCTGCACCAAGGAGGAAGATAGACTGAAGAAGAAGGAGTTTTGCAATAATCACAGTGAGCAGTGTTATTGGCTAGGCTAAGGCATTGGTTCCAAGGAGGAAAAAGTGACAGGATTTCATTCATAATTGCTCGGGGACTAAGAGAAGAGGGAGAGGAAGAAATCTAAGGTAACACTCAGAATCTTGCCTTAAGAGTTTGGTTTAGGATACCACCATTTGAAGATGAGGCGTAAAGGAGCCATAACAGCTTTGAGCAAGGCTAATGATAGTTTATTTCCAGGACACGCTGTTTGAGGTATCTTGAGCCAATCAAGAGGAAAAGTAATAAACGGTTTAAATAAATATCTTCAGCTCAGGAGACAAAAGTCTGCTTAAAAAAAGAAACATATTAAGCAGATAGCAAAAGGTAACATATATTATACAGTGAAAAGTAAAGACATTAGAAGAGAGCACCAAAATTGAATGGACTTATAATAACTGATAACATGAAAACATATGCTATAATATTATGTGAAAAAAAGATTATATCTCAGCTAGAATAATTACAATGCAAAAGTACATATGCATAGAAAAATTCTGAATGAGAATACATAAAAAGTAAAATGTGAATTTTTGAGTATAGAGATCTACTTTTGTTTTTAGAATTGTTTTTCCTGCTATGTAATTGTCTTTTTCTTTAAGTAGCATGCAGAAAAACATTAAGCAGAAGTGACTCCCCGAGCTATCTTTACTATGTAAACAATCACGTGCAACCTATTAGCATCGCTGAAGTTACTTCTATTAAAGTCAGACATATCACCTTTTAGTTATTCTTTCCAGATTGTAGCATCTTAATGATTTATGTGTATCTTTATAAAACAAACAAACACCTTTCGATCCTTTGATCATCCTAATTGAAAACTTTCTTCTCCTTTATAGCTTTGTTGAAGTGTTAACAGCCAGTCATCAATGCAAATCATGTCCCTCCTCAGAAGGCAAAGCCCATGTCCTAGAAGTCATTGTACTTATAGGTAATAGCAGAATACCTGCCACGAACTAAGGTTAAATAAATGTTGGTTAAATAAATAAATAAGTAAATAAGCACTTAATTTCTAATAGAATTCCTGCTATTGCCAGCGTAGGATGGCCTTTTGGAGCTCATTGATTTATATTAGACTAATGCTGTCAGGAAACTACCCAGAATTATACCAATATTTTACTATAAATCAGGGGTTGGCAAACTATGGCCATTGTGTCAAATCTGGCCAGTTGTTTGTTTGTATAAAGCTTTATTAAAAAACTGCCACACTCATTTTACATATTCTCAATGATTGCCTTCTCACTACAATGGCAGAGTTCAATAGGCTTGACAGAGACCACAAGGCCCACAAAGCTTGATGTATTTGTTTTCTGACCCTGTTCAGAAAACGATTACCAATCCTGAATCTATATCAAAATCATATTGCAAGTTTGTCATTTATGTGTTCAATTACACATTTTTCCCTATATATGTAAGACTTTTGCCCATATAAATATCTTTCTTCTGCCTTTCTGCTCATAACTTTGTCAATACTTGATAGCTTAACTCCACTTATAATGCAAAAAAACCTGTCGCTTTCAAAAAAACAAATCACTGAATACATTTCACAGATCATTAATGGAAATTATATATAAATGTCAGTCAGGCAGCAGTTCCTAGGGGCTTTACATGATTGATTCAATTGCTACTACTAATAATTAATTGTATAATTTGTGTAATGTATACAAAATACTCATCATATATTATCTCACTTATCATAAAATTCCAATAATTATTATAATTCCAATTATAATTATCATTGCCTCCAAAATGAGGGAATACAAGGTAATTGTTATTAATCATTTGCCCAAGAATACACAGCCAGAGAAGGATGTATTCTCCCTGACTTTGATTAAGTCAAGAAATTCATAACTAAAAACCGCCCCTATTGCCATATTCTTTCAATATTAAAATATACCTTGGCTGAAATAAGTGTCAAAAGTGTTTCCATAGATAAAACCAGGTAAGTACATTGGTTTGCCTTTCTCCTATATTTCTCCTCTGAAGCAAGAAATAAGAACAGAGTATTCTCTATATTGCCACCCTGAAGGTAAACACTGTACATTTTGTATAAATGGGGAAAAATCATATCTGCTAATAATATTTTACATTCCAAACAAGAGAAAGACAAATAAGGTGTGCCTATATTCTGCAGAACCGGTATTGTACATAGGCTACTGTTTGCATTTGTGTGTGCCACCCCAAATTACATAATAGTGTGCAACGTTGAGTCCTGACTGTGACCCCAAGCTGGTGGATGGCAGTTATTATAAATAACAGCGATACTGCTTTTGATCGATTAGATCAACTAAAGAGCTGAAAGTCAAGAGAAATTTACTTCAGAATAATGCACACCAAGGCAAATTTAAAATTCAGTTACTTCTTTGACTCGTGCCACCCCAGAATGCGAGACAAATATAATTATGCTAGCAATAGCAAAAGGTTATATTCCAGTCTGGCCTCTACCTGGAGATTTCTAAAAATCAATCCATCTCAAATGTCCCTCAGATAAATCAAAGGATTAACTTTATAAGTTCTCAGGAATAGGAGGTTTCATTCCTTCACCTCCTGTTCCTGATGCTGCTGTGATGGCCCGAGGTGCCTCTGATGCATGGTTTCCTGTTAGTTCTCCAGTCTGAATTAGGCTGGTCTCACTAAACGATCACAACATCATCATCCTTTCTCAGGCCAAATCATTGAGTGGACTGCCACTTTGTGATACAGCTTCCAATGACCTCATTACACATGTTGATTAAGAGAAGACAATACTCCATCTCTTTTACCTACATTATGTTTATAGATTCTATCGCAGGACTGCCCATGCCCCCACCCCCTCATATCTCCCTAATTGTGTGTGTGTGTGTGTGTGTGTGTGTGTGTGTGTGTGTGTGTGTTTTCCAAATCTTTTTCCTTTTACCTCTTTTCCCTGGGGTTCTGTACCAAACTTAGCATCAAAAAACAATCTAAGCTTCGGAAATTAAACCCTGCTGTACTCAGAAATGTCTCCTCTCATTGATCTCTTGATTTTTATCTAGTTTCGTTGGTTCCTTCTTAGGATTAATTCTTTACTAAAAGATTCCTTATATCTACATGCACACGAGCCTCTGCTAAGCTCATGTTATGAGCCAGTCTTCCTTCTAGTCTACTAGCCCAATTCTGTTTTTTTTGCATCAAATACAAAAGTTAGATGAACTTCAAGTCCCTCTTTCATTTTCTGTTAGATTGAGAAGCTCTCACTTGCATTTTACTTCCTGTGGCCATTCTTTCCCCCTGATTCTCAACATAATTCAAACTTAGAACGTACTGTTTTTCCATAGTTCCTTGGAGAAACCATCGAAACATTTTTGCATGTATCACTTTCTTAAGATTTTGGGTGTTCTCACAAGTCGATTGAACACTGTGTCTCTTGGAATCTCATTCCACCATGATTTGCTGATTCTAGCCTCTCTCTGTGCTTCAGCCACAGTTTTTAAAATTCTTCTATCTCTCTGATTTTTTAGGCATCTTTACCTTCTGATACTCTTGAAAACACATTTGTCATCAAATTTTGATACATGGCTATTAACATCTTTTGCTCCTTCTTAGATTCAGCCTTTGCATATTTAAAGATTCGTTAATAGTCTCACTAAAATAAAAGACTTTCCACTCCAGATTTTCTTGCCTTCTAAAGGTAGAGCCCTAGATGACCTCTTTGTTTTTGCAGCACAGGAAAAAATAGTAAAGACTTTAAAATGTCAGTCTTTCCTTTCCTCCTTCCTTATCAGTTTCTGTAAGTGCAAAGAAAGGCTATAGATGTTGATTCTCATGAATATGAACTATGCTATCCCTTTTGAAAGCAGAAACAACGCCAGACAGTTTTATTTTTAATAATATTTTTAGCTCTTCTCCTTATCTGAGGGATTATCTTCCTTTTTGATAAAACAAAAATCAGGACAATAGTTGATGTTAAAATTTTTAAAATTGTCTTTATTTCATATCTGCAAAAATCATAATCTAAGTCCAATTAATTTATAAAAAATACGGTTACCGATAGCTTAGTTTTCTCTTCTACCTCTATTCTGTCAGAGATAATTGCTATAGTCTCTTGGCATGTCTACTTGAACTTCTCAGTAACGTTTGAACATAGGCAAAGAACCCGTTCTCACTGTCTCCAGACCCTTATTTATGCCCTTATTTATGCACATCTTAAATCTCATGATTAAAACAACAATGACATTTGAATTCAAAGACATTCTACCCTGCTTTGCTTTGAGGCTTCTTTAAATGTCTAATTTGCCTCCTGCTGCTGAAAATGAAGTTTGCCAAGAAGAAATATTCTGAAGGCCATAATCAAGGGTGAATACGTGGAAGTGAGGAAACAACAATTAAAACACAGGTATGGTTGCCCTCTTTCAGAGAACATAAATCAGCACTAAATACCTTTTATTTTCCTTTTGCTCTAAAGCAATATTTAATTAGTTTCTCTTTTGTACTGTGCTCAGCCTTTTTCTTTTTTTTAAACAAATTGATGTTTGCTAGAGACACTGTGTTGCTATTGAGTCTCATATGAAAAATAAACTGTGTGTTTGTGTGTGTGTGTTTTCTGCTTAGAAACAAAAGATACTACATTAAAAAGGCTTTCTGTTCATCACCCTAAAACCTACAAAACAAAGCCAGAATTATCCTCTAGAGTGCTAAATGGTAGTATAAAAAAAGTTAAAGCATAATAACAATATCTGCTGATTTGGGACTAACAGTGTAATCTGAACTCTTTAGGGGATAGTTGGGCCCTTTAAAAATATTTGACTGTAAGAAGTTTGTTCAAAATTATAGTAAACCTCTTTGGACTAACTAAAGAGATCTCATTTGAATTTTGGAGAGTTTAACTCTGGGAAATTTAAAATGCTTTAAACATATGGTTGGAGTTGGTAGCTATAAACGCGACTTTTGCGTGGGGGCTTGCCCAATGTCGTTCCCTGAGTAATATGGTCCACAGGAGCCACATAACAAATGAATTCTCTCTCTGTTCCTTCTACTTCCTCTCAGTAAATTTTAATTATTTTTCTGGGTAAAGAAAAACCTGTTCCATATGTCTGGGTAATGCTGCTTTAGAGGCATTCACATAGAGATGATAGGCGTAGTCTCTTGGTATATCCCAGTGATTCTGAGTAACTTTTAAACATCTGCAAAACACCCCATTCTCACTGTTCTCAGGCCCCACATTAGCTCTTGTTTGTCCACATCTTTAATTCATGATTAAAACAACAATGTGATTGAAATTTGAATTCAAAGACATTCTTCCCTGCTTCTCTTTGCCCTGGTGCCTACTTTCTTACAGTCTGTCCTGGGTACAAAGCACAATAATTAAAGACACAGTTCTTCAGGGTAGTTACAGTGTGTTGACGAAAATAGGAAACAAATGGAATGTTTTCAGTCTTGTGGAAAACGTATATTTCAATGGAGATGGAAACCTAACCCGTTGATAAGTGCCTTTGCTAGAAATGAATTGGACCGATCCTTGTGGTGTAATGTTACAGAAATGAAATAAAGACACTTTCTATCTTTTCATATCAACTCTTATTCTAATTTCAATTTTGCCAAATGGAAAGATAACCATTGAAAAAAGAGCAGCTTAAGAAAAAGAGAGTGCATAGCCTAAGATGACCTTAAGTATCACATTTAAATAGAATTTCAACAAAGAGATTACAAACTTTGTGAGTACAGAAACCAAGGACTGTGTTATTCACTGTTATGTTTCTAGTACTCAGCACAATGACAGAGAGAAAAAAAGTCCTTCTTTGAATATTTACTAGTGTCAGTTGCAGTAGTCCTAAGTGTTAATACTTATGTGTAAATTTGTTGAAAAGTAATCCTCAAAATTCTATTATGATATAGGTACTTGCATTATCTACATTTTGCAGATGAGAAAACTGAGGCTTAAATAAGTTAATTTACCCAACAGTCCCCATCCACTAAGTTGCAGAGTCAATACTATTTCCATCTGCTTATCAAAGTCAATTCCATCTGACTATAAACCGAATGTTCTTAGCTATCAGTCTATACCACAGAGAAAGTGAGATAGAGAGGAATTAGTTGAATTGAGAGACAATGAAAGGTAACATGCAAGCACATATAAAAACAGAATGTGTAGGTCAATTAGTTGTGGGGGTGGTGTTAAGGGAAAGAAAGACTAAAGAAGGGTGCTGGGTTTTAGCTTGGTTGGCTGATTGGATGATGATTCCTTTCACTGACCTTGGGAATATAAAGGCAGGTCAGGCTTTTATGGAGGAGGGGCAAAGAACGGGAAGGAAGGCAACCATTTCATTTTTAATATTTTAGGTTTAGTCTTCCTTTTAGGCATCCAGGAAGAGAGGCCATTTCGCACGAGGGTGGGTGGTCTGGGAATCAGTATAGGAGTATGAGTCAGTGAGATAGATTTGTGAACCATCTGCATATACAGTTGATTCTTATTGTTCATGGTAGTTATGTTCTATAACTTTAGCACAAACACTGGATTAGCAAATACTGAGTCATTGTTCCTAGGGGAAATAAAGGGCTTCGTTCCAGAGGACCTCTAGTCACAGTATTTTTGTCAACCCATTAATGCATACTCTTGTTTTGTGTGTTTCCATTTAAAGATACTTTATTCCTTCTATATTTCTTGCATTTAATTACATAAAAATTCTAGCAGAGAAAAACCTAACATGTTCCTGATCTTGGGTAATGTTACCATAAACTTCTTTGGCTTTCAGCCTCACAGTAATACTGTCCACTATGCTATTTTATTTTGTTGTGATGGTTAAGTTTACTCATATGTGTCGACTTGGATAGGCTCTGATGACCAGTGCTGAAATATTTGATCAAATATTATTCTGGATGCTCCTTCAAAGGTGTTTTCTAGATGAGATTAACACTTAAATCACTGAGTAAAGCAGATTACCCTCCATAATGTGGAAGGGCCCCATCCAACCGATTAAAGACCTTAATGGAACAAGACTCTCCCCAAAAGAAGGTATTCTGCCAGCGGACTGTCATTGGACTAGAACAACAACTCTTCACTGAGTCTCCAGCTTGCTGGCCAACCTCATCAGATTTTGTACTCAGGCAGCCTCCATAATCACATGAGTCAATTCCTTAAAATAAATCTCTCTGTCAACATATGTACACAGTATATTGGTTGCGTTTCTCTGAAGAACCACTCTGACAACACAGTTTTCATCTCGTGAATCCACAGATTTAGCTGCTCTCCCATCTTTTCCATCGCTTCCTCATGCACTACAGGTGGTACTTCAGCACTTTCCAGAGCTGCCTCACATACAGATAGGTGGATTTCGTCTGACTTTTTCTGGATGTTCTTTATTCATTAACACTGAACTCATGGCCAACAGCACTGTAACTTGTACCTGAACAAAGCTTATTTAAGACATGTATTTTCTCCGTAATGCACACCACACACTTCTTGCACTTGGGACCACTAGACAGCACTCCAACACTACTCATTAGCCATTTTAAACAGCAAAATCACCAACAAAAATCACAAAAATGGGGCACTAAATAAACCATGCAAAGGACACTTGTTTACAGTATGAGAGCTGAAATAAGAAGGCAAAGAAAGCATGGCCTTTTCTGACCTCATCTGGACACGTATCTGGACACATGTGTTGGGGACTCAGATTTTCCACATTCTGTACTTGTTTATGAATGAGGGTGAGAGCAGCAAGCATTGTTTAAGTACTACAGATAACTTTTCGGAAGTAGGTGATTTTGCAAAACAAAATCTGTAAATAAGGTACAGCTACTATATGGGGAGGGTTTTACACTTATAACTCTCCTTATTATCTCATTATGCACAAACTGATTTTCAGGGGCTTTAGATAGAATATATTAAACAGTAAATTAGAAAGCATATTAAAATATAGTATGCAGAATAAATAAGGTTAAGGAGAAAACAGAACATATTCATACCACAGGATACCATAGCGTTATTAAAACCAGGTCCCATATTTGGTGCTAAGTTTCTGGGTGTGTAGAATTAGATGATTTAAGGACCAAGCACAGTCTGGAAAACACTGGTATTGAAG
Source organism: Rhinolophus sinicus (assembly GCF_057876585.1). NCBI lineage: Eukaryota > Metazoa > Chordata > Mammalia > Chiroptera > Rhinolophidae > Rhinolophus > Rhinolophus sinicus. The sequence continues at coordinate 39,312,345 of NC_142504.1, forward strand.
GGAAAGATTAAAAAAAAAAAAAAGAGCATCAGTATGAAGCCAATTGAACTAAAAATGAGCTTTTCACTTCCTTACTGAGTGCCACTTTTCTGACCTATGTAAGATAAAGTCTTATTACACAATTTTTTCAAGCAAACGGATATATTATGTTAGAATATGTTATAGATGAATACATTATATTAGTGTCAAAACAACACTCTGCAACTCAATCATCTGTAAAATTGCTGTCCTAATAACTTTGTAAAGTGAAAACTAGTGTTGTAGATAGTGATTATTTCATCCTAGCTAAATATAATTCACAAAGTAGTGCAGAAATCATATTGCTGCATTAGGTTTTTGTGCCTAGATATACTAACCAGTAAGACATTCCAGGATAGCAAAGCATGAAAGGTGAGCTAAAATCAGCAGTTATTGGAGTAGATCCGCATCTGTTCCTGAGACCCCATTGTCAATGCACATCTTTTCCTAACTCTGCATTCAGAGACGCCATGCTGAGAGTTGAAAAATGGCCATGTTGGAAGTATTTGCACCATAGGAATCAGCAAATCATCAGAAGCATTTTTACCCTGAATAAGCAGCCTGACTAAAATTCACAGTGCACTACCCTGTTTCCTATAAAATATATCTTATTTTTGAAATAATAAAGTACATTACTGTAGTAAAATGTACACTTTATACTCGTTCAATATATATTATAGTTGAAGATTTAAGGAAATGCAAAGAACTCAATGCCACTGACGTTCTCTATCAGTCACTTATTTTAGGTTTACTCTTTTACTTTCAGAACATAACTTACTTTCTTCTATATATGGTGTTGCAAGATGTTAAAAACTTTGAGTTCTGGAATTATTAGTAGCATTATGAAATGCTACTGATAGATGAAAGAAAAAAGGATTTTGTTTCAAACATGGTCTGACAATTGTTATCACCTATAAAATTACCTTCTCAGGACTGATACCACTGAACAACAATTATCTAGACTCATTCCTAAAATACATCAAAAAAAAAAAAGAAAAGAAACTCTAAAATATAACGTTCCACATGCTTTGTCTTACTTTATTAAAATTTCTGTCCTATTATAATTTCTTTCTAATAAAGAAAGTTACTTTAGTAAAACATTTTCTATGTATTTTCTTAATTTCCATAATCAAGGCATTATTCCATGTAGGAAGACTTTTCTGTACTATAGAGCTAAATTTATAATTTTACAATATTTTCTTGTTCTTGACAACTTTTAAAAAAAAGATATTAACAATGTTTTATTTTTTTAAAGATTTTTATTGAAAAATAGCTAACGTATAATGTTGCATACATTTCAGGTGGACACCATAGTTATTCAACATTTACATACCTAAAGAAGTGATCACCATGATAAGTCCAGCAACCATCTGACACTGTACTACGCTATCACAATATTATTGACTATGTTCCCTATGCTGTACATTACAACTCCATGACATGTTTTAGACCTGGAAATTTGAACTTCTTTTTCCCCTTCACCTTTCTTCCCTTTTTTCAATTTTTCAGTTAGTGTCCACTGACACTAAATAACTTGGCTGTCATTTAATTCACTATTATTTTGCATTAGTTTCAGGTATACACTTATAGTGGTTAGACATTTATATAATTTACAAAGTGATCCCTCAAACTAGTCTAGTACTCACCTGGCACTATACATAGTTATTACCATATTATTGACTCTATATCCCCATGACTATTTAAACATTTTTTTTCTTTTAGAAAAATAATTGAACCATAACACTATTATAAACACAATTCATGGTTCACACAGAAAATTGATAGAAAATGCCACCAGATATATTTTACATTATTTACTAAATGTTTTGCTTAAATTTTCATTTATATCCAATCCTTTCTCATACTGACACACAACTTTAGGTGACTCTACTTGATTTCTTTTGGCCAATTGGCAATATAGTCTGTTTTACTCTGTCTCTGAAACTCCTTGCCAGTAAGTTATCGATCTGTAAATGTGTGTTTAAATTAACTTAGGTAATTAGTAGTTAAGTTGAACCATAAGATGAAAACAAAATTTTTGAACATAACTAATGACAATATCAAATAACAAAGCCGTTTCAATTTTTTAAATTACATTTATGTGTTCTCAAAGTATATTATGTGAGGATATATTCTCCACTTAATTAGGGAGTTATTTTGAGTTTATAATTTTTTCTTTTTTTTTTTGTAAATCAAAGCTACAGAACAGATAACGTGGCTGTTATTTAATCCTGACCCTACTGTGTTAAGAAAGCATTACTAAACAAGCCCTAAGCTTCCTATTTTGGCTCCTCAGGTTCTACATTTCAAATCTAAAAAAAGAGAAAAATATGACATATAGCAGTGACACATGCCTCCTCTTTCCAACTCTTGCTTTTCAAGCTGAATAAGTACGTGTGTGAATTTAAATTATGAAAAAGAAAGCTATTTTGAACAAAAATATCAAAATTTTGTTTTTCTCAAATAAATTCAATATAATTTTTTTAAGAACACAAATAAATACTTTGGAAGTTGGCTGTGGTTTATGGCAAAAGGAAAAGATACTCCCACTCTTGAAAAACAGGTTTTTTCTTTTTAAATATAAATCCAAAAAAGCCCAATCTTGTAGCAAAGTGGCGCCACAGGAATGACAAGATTATACTAGATAACAGAAAAGGCCCTGAATAGTTTCCATTCATGCAATGAGAGAATATTTTATAATTTATTTTAAAAATTTTCAATGCACCCTTAGAAGTTCTGAAATAGTTGCTGCCGTTAGATGATTTTTATTTAAATTGGAGAGAACATCTGGTTTTAACATGGTTTGATTCTCTTGTACTTCACCACTATTTATAAATTAATTATATTTTCTACAGGCATAGAAGAAGTAGAACCTTCTTACCACTCTTTGGCCTCCATCATGACTGTCCCTTTTTATCTGAGGCAACACATGAAGAGAGATGAGAGCCTTCCCTTCAACAGGGGCACTCACTAGAGGTATTTAGGGTGATTTATTATACTGGTGCTGATTTTCCTTGAATGGAATTTGAGATCAAAGGATACTTAACACTTTCATACTTTAATACCATTTTCTGATTATGCTTTCCAACAATTATCTAGGCACCAACCAATTCCTGTTATTTCTTTCTCCTCTTTTCAAGTTAACTGATTTATTTAGCACACATTTACTGAACTATCCATTTTCTTCCAACTCAGATCCCAAGATAGCCCTATTTTGAGTTAAATAACACTCCACATTAATAAATGTCTTAGAAAATCCTTTTTCTGTACCAAACAACTACAAAGAAAGAGAGCGAGAGAGAGGAAGGAAGGAAGGAAGGAAGGAAGGAAGGAAGGAAGGAAGGAAGGAAGGGGAGAGAGAGGGAAAGACATGGAGTTACAGAAACAGGTATAGCTGGTATCTGAACTGAGAGTCTAGTATCCATAATAAACACTTTGATAAACTAGAATGTAAAGGCACAAGTATAGGACAATACTGGACTAAGTTTCTGAAGAATTCTTTGCTATAAACTACTTGTCCATGTGCTGTTATTTCTCTTCAGTAGAAGTTTTGGTAAAATTTAATTAGTTTTATACATTTTTATTAGAATGTTAAAATGTGGTCTTTTTATACTGATTGTCTCCAGTTCTTTTACTAGGAAACCACAATGATAATTATTGCCTCTCTGGTCAAGTAGCTATATCTTTGAGATTCTAAAAGAAAAGAAGACTCCTCAATTATATGGTAGAAATTGAGGCCCAGAAAAGATTATATACTTCGATGTATCAATATTCTATATCAATAATTTTTAAAGGCTAAGAGACTACACATGTGATTTGTCCTAATCTAGAGAAAAAACAAACAAACAAACAAAAAACAAATAACAACAGAGAGTATACAAAACCAAAATTCATTAATTTCAAGCCAATCAGGTTTGATTTACAAACTAAAAAATGGTGGAATTTTTACCTGAAAACTTTTATTGTCTGCCTCAGAAGATCATGGTTCTCTGTTTATAAGTAACTAAAGGTGGTGATGTTTGAGAAGGAGTAACTATTGGAGCAACACAAATCTTATTAATTTTTAACTGAAGACATTATAACTGAGGTGAATTGTGTGTTTTTATTATTTTTTTATTCAGCTCTCTCCTTTTAATGAACTATTTTTTTAATCATAACTTTGGTCACTTGGTATTTGATAACTTACATAGCATTTTAAAAGTGTAATTATAGATTACACTTAAAGATTGATAAGAGATTACTAAGCATATTTACAAGAAATTTGGGCAACCCTGTAACTTTTCTTGTTCTCAATTGCTTGATAAAAGAAACAAATCATAGACCTTAATGATCTCTAAGTTCTCTTCTAGTTCTAAAATTCTATAATTTGTTTGCTAATCAAATAATCCTAATCTCCTCTACATTTCTTCAGATAGTATCTCCAAATTTCTGGATTTCATTCAGAGTAGGAAACTACAGTGAAATGTCTTACACTGTCTCTAAATCACTGCACATACATCCAGATGTCATTGCACATGAAAACTATTTTACATTAATATAAAATGTTTACAGTGCTATAAAATACTCATTTTATTGTATTTATTTTCCTATTAAATATACAACCGTAGAACCAATTGAAATGACACACCTGCTCTCAATCCAGCATCACACTTGCTAAAATCAGAAACAATGTACCTGTTTGTTATATGGTGCAAGAAAACAGCACAGCACTGACTTTCTTATTCATGAATAAAAGAGAGATGGAACTTCTCTTCAGTTAAAAAAAAGTCATTGATTTCCAAATATGTGCAAAATATTTTGCTGAGTACTATAGCAAATAGCATACAATCGAAGCTTCAAAGGATTTAAAAAGTGATAGGTGGAATAAGGAAAGCATCTATTGATTTCTTCCTCCATTCACTCATTCATTCAACATTTGTTGATCCATTATTTACTATTGTCCATGGAGCTTGTATTCTAGGGGTATAGGCAAAGAACGAAACAACCACAGACAATTAACAGAGTATAACAAACGCTAGTTAGATAATCCCAAATCAGTAACATGATCAACAGTTAGGTTCAAGGCAGTTCCTTTAGACTGTGGTTAAGCCTCACTGAAGACGTGTCATTTAAGCTTAGATTAAATGTCAAAAGAAAATAGCTTTTTGAAGATCAAGAAAAGGAGTATTTGAGAGAGAGTGAAATCTCTTCAAAAAGAATTTAAATTTTTGAAAGTGCTTAACATGTCTGAGGAAGTTAGATGACCAGTGGTCTTGTGATATGATTTCAGGTCAAGAGGGAAGGCAGGGGACAGATCAGGTAGTGATTCATATTTGTAAAATATTTAGATTTTATTTTACACACTAGGCAAAGTCACTGAAGGTATTTTACTAGGTGAGTTCTATGATAAATATATACTTAAAATAGCATCCAGGCTTTCCTGTAGAGAATGTACTGACAGGAAGGAATACTGTTAGGAGGTTTCTTTAGTAAATCGGGAAGAAATTCTGAAATGATGATGAAATAATAAAATAAGGATGATAAAACAGGATGAAATAACGATGTCTTTGGGAATTGTTATTAGAACTAAAGTAAAGGGGACAGACTTGGGACATGTTTTGAAGGTCAGTTTGATTTGATGGTACTTATTTGGATGTTTAGTATGAGAAGAGAGAAGAAAAGAAAGGAAGAAGAAGGGAAGGGAAAAGGTAAAGCTTAATGCTAATAGACTTTGTTTAATGTCTGTCGTTCTGATATATGTATCAGGTAAAAGTCTATTTTATGTCATTGAAACTTCAGGGAAGTTTTTCAACGCATATATGTTTTTCTAACTTGATGGAGGAATAAGCTAGGATCATAGAGGTTGCAAGTTTGCTGAAGAATACGCAGTTAGGAATTGGAGAAGCTGGGTTTAGACTGCTTGGAGCTTAGCCACATACCCTTTTTCCACTCCACCCAGAATTCTGTCTGCTAGCTTCTTCACACCAGCTGGTCACAATTTTAATTGTGACCTCAGTTCTTCCCTTCTTGAGACTACTTGAAAAAGCAATTTGTGATTCGCTGTTTCTTAATTCCCCTTTGCTTTTGAAAGAAGGAAGAAACAACAATGTGCTTCATAAAATTTTCTTCGACTGAATGTGCAATTAGTTCAAAATGAGTAGAAGGAATATTTTTACTTAAAAAGAAAAACAAAACTGGCATAGAATTCATCAGAAGGAACTCTAATGAACAGAATAGAACACAACCAGTTTTGAGCATAAGTATAATAATATAATATCCTAAAGTTCTGAATTGATATTCCTTAATTGCAAACATAGGAGGGTAATTTGTCATTCCTCCTTTTTTTAAAACGTAAAGAATCCTCTATCCTCCCAAAGCATATTTTTGGTTATGCTGAATAAATTAAATAATCAGCAAGTATTTGAGTGCCCACTTTGTGTCCAGTGAATCATATAATATATGTATAGTGCATACTACACAAATATTATTCTTTTCAAAGCATTTCTTTAGCAAGGGCAGCAACTTGCTTCCAAATTTTTTAAACTATTTTTTTAAGACAGCGCCTCTGATAGAGTTAGTATGCCTTGCAAAACCAACTATTTTAAGCAAAATATTTAAACAAGAGTTTTCTGAATATTGACTTGATGTGCTTTCTTATCTTACCTTGGCGAAAAATCAGCAAAGTTGAGTCGAGGTTGATAGATTTGACCATATTTATATCTAACTTAGAGTTATAAGGCTGTCTTTGAATACATTTTATTAGAATATACATGAACAGATTATATATATTGATGTATTTGGAAAGACTTGTAGAACAGTTGCTATTAATGGGAGACAACCTCAAAAACTCTATATCAAAAACGTTATTATACTTTGGGATACAAATATTAAAGTTTTTGAAATTCAAAAATTTCCCAGAATCAGCTTTTTTTCCTGACGTAGGGTTTTCCTGGAACTTGTCTTTGAGAGAAATGAATGACCTACAAGCAAAGTTACCAATAATCAGTTTGTGGCCAATGGTGAAAATTAAAGCACGTGGCACTGCGTAGATTCTTATACAGGTCTACAAATAACAATAATCAATTGATTTTCAAGCTTTTTTAGGTTGTCATGACCAATATGAATCAATTCTTGAATTAGGTTATTTGGAAATCTCTTTAGGGGAAAGTTTATACTTAACCTAAAGAGAAATTTGCATGTGGGTGAAATCCCCAGTCTCTTCGACATACCTGAACACACTGGATAATGGTCCATCCAATCCCCCTACACATTCTCACACACACTGCTCCAGGGAGGTAATGTTATTCTTTGAACTTACACTTAGCTTTCCTATATTTTATTTAATACTACAAAAAATTCTTAAATATCATTGCTTTGTCACCAGGATACCCAGCAAATCACACAGAGTGTATTCTACTTATGAGAGTAAAATTCATATGATCGCAAAATTGCCAGAATGATAAACATTTGACAAATATTCTGATGCACTTTCTTCCATCTAAAAATTTCTACATAGAAGCTTTCCACTCCCTATGGCCTTTTTGCTTTGACTAATATTGGCCACATATAGATCCTGTATTTCAATTAAAATTTTTATTTTATAACTATGTGTTAAGTGCATTTTCTGTGCTTTGCTACTGAATTAGGAGCTAGGTATACAAGATAAACAAATTATACTCATCCCTGTCTTCATGGAATGTATACTAAAGACAAAGGCACAAAATTAAAAAGGAAAAAAAAATATATGTATGTATAATTAAAAACAGTGATAAATGACAAGAGAAGCAATCAGAATGCTATCAAAGCAAATAATAGAGAAGGTACTATTTAAGACTGGGTAGTCCACCACGCCCTGTTTAAGAGGATGATATTTAAACTAAAACTTCAAGGATGTAAACAGTTCACCCCTTCAAATGTGTGTAGTTGGGGAGAAGAGGTTGGTGGATAATCTTTCAGAAAGAGATAATTGCATGAGCAAAGACACAAAATAAGAAATAAAAAAAAATGGGAGAGGTGAATGGGGTGGAGCACAGCAATCGAAGGAGTGCAGTAAATGACCCTTGAGGATTATCCATGGAGTCAGAAGTAAACCAGTGTCATGGGAGCCCACTGTTGGACTTTAAGTAGGGCAGTGACATAACTGCTAGTGTTCTTTTTATTTAGAGAGATGAGTGAGTTGTACTGAAGTGATTCAATGTGGCGTCCATTCTAGGTAGGGAAAAATAGTGAAAAATAAAGGAGACTGATGTTCGAGAACACAGGAACCATCCAGATATTCATTGATTCACTAGAAGGACTCAGAGAACTTGTACTCACTATAACACAGTAAGCATACACAGCAGGATCACAGTAAGGGACAAGAACACAGGCAAAGTCTGAAGTGTCCATGTGTAAGCTTTCTATGCTCTCCCTCTGGAGAGAGGCCGCTCCAGACAAGCCCTACCTTCAGCAGTGAAAATGATGTGTCTTTTTGCGCAGCAATGTGTCTGCCTAGGAAAACCTGTTTGAGATTCGGGGTTCAAGGCTTTTATTGGAAGATAGTCACAGGGGCACAAACGAAGAGCCATAAGTAATGAAATTCCAGACTTTCAGAAGGAAAACAGGTTCAGTGCCCTAGGCAGGCAAAACAACCTTATCAGCGTATCAGACATTTCAAAGGCTAAATTTCCAGATACCAGCCAAAGGCCAAACCTACAACCAGGCCTTCTATAGATAAGTGCCTCAGGTCTGCTATGCTAAGTCTTTTCTACTCAGCTAAAGCTGCTGAGATAGAGAGGGTCCAAAGAATCAGAGAGAAACAAATTCAGAAGTTGATTCCCCAAAACTGGAAGTGCCCTATCTTTTCCTACAAAAGTCTGGTCAGAATTCAAGCCCATCTCAAGTTCTACCTCCTTACATAGTCAGCCTTCATTCTCTGCCTCCATTCTCTCATTGAACTCTCTAGTCCCTGAAACTCTACAGCTATTATTTGTTTCATTCTTATGATATTTTATACATTATCGTGTATTGTACTTCCCAATTGTCATAACCAATTTATCATCCTAGATTGTAAACCTTTGCATGGAAAGAGTTAGTTTTGATGGTGGCTTTGCAGATTCCTCTCTCCCTGTAAGAGCAGAGGCCATAGAACTAAGTGTAAGTTGAATGAGTAAAAGAAATGAGAAAAATATAAAACAAGTAAGCAGAAATTTGCATTCTTTTTGCATTTTTATTTAGCTCTATGTGTTTAGAATACATCAACACTTAAATCTTCACAAGGAACAAAACCATACTGAAATCATTATCATGATCTGTATTACCCAAGATCAAAGTATATGCTATAACATTTGTACCCATTACCATTTTCATTTTCACGATGTCTTTTGTTTGTTGATTCAAAAAGATAGAACTATTTCAACAAGAAAAGAGTTAAATTTACTTCTGAACGACAAATAGCCATGTGGAGAAGCATCATATTTAATTGTGCAGTTGGTTTTGTTATTATTTTATCTCCTAGTAGCAATGTGAGCATTTTTATTATTGTTTTAAACTTCACCAGCCACCTCAATGGTTTCCTATGTTTGCTTATTTTGGGTTGCGGTTATGATTCCTACATAAATGTTTACAGATCCCTTCAAATATCAAACTTCTGTTGGAAAGGCTATCGCCTCTAAAGGTAAGAATTTATATCCCCGTGGGCTTATTCACAAAATAGAGGAGCATGTTTGACATGAGAAGAGACAGAAATAGATTCTGTTGCAATGAAGTTTATCTGTATCTACCCTATTTTTGCTGAAAGCATAAATACCAAGCCAGGAAAAAAATAAAATAAAAAATAGTGCCTCTTCCTAGCATACCAGATCTTGAAATTACCACGAAGTCTATAACAATAGCAGTGGGTGGACACATGACAATTAGGAAGTGGATTTCAACCACTAACCCACAGAATATTACATCAAATGCCACAGAGAATGCCTTCAGGCACAAACCAGGTTTCTCCCATCAAAGACTGGATGCAAAATTTGGACATTCTGCAGCACTTCTGACTATGGGCAAAGAAGAATTTCAAAACTGAATAAATGTCAATCAATTTGATCTGTTTAGATACCTATATAAATAATTTAAGCAATACTGCTCCTTTTCCTTTAATTGCTAAACATTTTTCTGTTTTATTTTATGAAAGTAACTTTGAATGCTCTCCTTGCCTGCATCTGGGTTGCTTCCTGTATCTACAGGGTGGTTGAATAGCATAATTGTTAAGAACTTGGTGAAATCAGGCAAAGTTTTTTTCAAATCCTTACTACTCTATTTACAAACTACACAAGTCTGGGAGTTGTATGTTATCTCCCTAACCTCAATTCCCTCATCTTTAAAATGGCAAAATGATATCCATCCTGACAGGTTTTGTGAGAATTAAATATAACACAAAATGTGTAGCAGAGTGCTTGGTATTAGTAAACCCTAACTAAGCATTTCAGAAGGTAGTATCATTTGCAGTTTGACTAGTATATATGTTAATATTGAACTGGCCATGTCTCTGGCACAATGAGACTTATTTTTCTTATTTCAGAAGTAAGAATTTGCTGCTGTTGGCTCTGCATCTTAGATGTTCTGGCTGAGGATTGAGTTATTGCTTTGATCTTGCCCTGCTTCAGCTCCAGCCAGTGTGTGAGCTCTATATAGGTTGATAAAGGGGAAAGAGAAGGGCAGTATTAATCTCAACTATTCTCTTAATCAGGAAAGTAAGTGATGTGTTGACATCTTCTGTAGATCAACAGATATCTCTAAATGTAAGAAAGGCTGAGAATGAATTTTTGAATTTCCAAGCTCTGTAGCAAGTGGACAAGGGACTGAGACTGCTTTCTAGCTACCTAGACAGATAGTGTTTCTTCAGTTCCAGGTACTGTTTTAAGAACTTTACTTACATTAACTTATTTAATCCCCTCAACAACTCAATATGATCCCAATGGGTTATGCACTACCATGATTTTCATTTTCTAGATGAAGGAACTGCAGTATAGAGAGGTTAAATGAGGTCCCGAAGATCACATGGATTGTCTGTGAGAACGGGCTCAAATCCAGCTATTTTGACTTCAGAGTCTGTATTCTTAATTGTATTTCTATTGCCTCTCAATGAAGACAATAGTGGCACAGTTTGCCAAGTAGTTGCAGCAGCAGGAGGATCAGGCCCCTCTCAAAGCAAACACTGCTGACAGAGTAGTGATTGCTGTGACAAGTCAATTTTATGAGTATAGATCCCCAGCCACAGAGATCCTGGAAATTTAACTCTCACTCTCTGCTATGGTTCCTGGATGGTTGCTGGAAATACAGCTTTAAAATATGACTTGACCTACAAAATATTTTATCTACTTGGGGGGGATGTTTTAAAAAAAGGATGATATGAGTCCCAAAGAGGAAGATGTCATGAAGAATTTTGAAATTTATGAGCTATAAATGTTAGATAACTGTATTAGTACTTACAACATTTTTTAGTATGAAAAATAAAAGCAATGCCCTTCTTTCAGTAATTGATGGATGAAGGAAACAGAAAAAAACTAGACATAGTTGAACAGAACTATCAATCAAATGGAGCTTTCTGATATTTACAGAATATGTCAACCAATACGGCAGAATACTACTTTCTTTTCAAGTGTACATGGAACATTTACCAAGATAAACCACATTCTGGGCCGTCAAACACACCTTAACAGACTTCACAGATCAGCAATCAGGCCACAAGAAATTAAACTAGACATCCATAACAGAACTGTAGCTTGAAAATTCAAATATATGTAGAGATTAAACTATATGCTTCTAAACAACACATGAAATGAAGAAGTCTCAAGAGAAATTGAATATTTTCAACTAAATGTAAATGAAAATAAAACTTATCAAAATGTATGGGATGTAATAAAGCAGTGCCTAGGGAGACATTTATAGCATTGAATGCTATAACTCATAAAACTCAATAATAAGAACTTAAACAACTCAGTTGAAAAATGGGTGAAAGATCAGAACAGAACCTTACTAAAGGAGAAAGGCAGGTTGTGAAGAAGTGTATGAAAAGATACCCAACATCATTTGTCATTTGGGATTTGAAAATTAAAACAACAATGAGATACCACTACACATGTTAGAGTGGCTAAAACTCAAAACACTGACAATGCTGGTAGAAATGAAAAATGGTGCAGCCATTGGAAGTTAATTAGACTATTTCTTTTTTATAAACACATACTCTTACTGTATGATTGCAGCAGTTGTTCTCCTAGGTATCCAATTGAGTTGAGAAATTATATATATATATATATATATATATATATATATATATATATATATATATATATATATATATATATATTCAAAAACTTACACAGAGATGTTTATGGCAGCTATATTTATAAACAATCCAAATTGGAAAGAACCAAAACGTCATTAATAGAGATAAACTGTGGTATGCCCAGACAATGGAATATTATTCAATGATAAAAAGAAATGAGCTATCAAACCATGAAAACACATGGAGGAAACTTAAATGTATATTGCTAAGAGAAAGACAACAGTTTGAAAAAGCTACATATTGTATGATTCCAATTATATGACATTCTGGAAAAGGCAACACTACAGATGCTGTGAAAAGATCAGTGGTTGCAGATATTCATGGGGAGAGAGAGACAAAAGGTGAAGCACAGGAGAGGTTTACGCTTGTGAAACTCTTCTGTGTGATACTGTAATGGTAAATACTTGGCATTATGCATTTTCAAAATCCATAGATCTTTATAAAACAAAGAGTAAAGTTTAATATATGAAAATTAATGAAAAATTATTTAGGAGGTCAAGAGATCCCAGGAAAGAACACAGGCTGTGGCAAGAAAATCAAATTCCATTACAAAAGTATGAAATAACTTGACAGAAGGGGGGTAGCTATATAAATATACTATAACATAAAATTAGATGCAATTGTCTTGATCAAACTCTGGGCAGCCTTGTGGTATATGTAGCTTTAAAGTAGCCTAAGAACAATTTAGCCATGACCTCTGAAGGGGCAGGGTGAAAGGGAACAGCTTGTGGAACAGTCCTTTCCACTGTTCCAGAAACTGAGAATCACTGGACTCTGTGATCTTGACTCAGTATGTTTTGATTTAAAATATGAGAAACGAAGTCATACTAAATAAACCTCTTTTACATTTTTTCATCTAGAAAATCGTGATGATAAAGTACCTGTCTCAAAGAGCTCAGTGGGAATGACATAATACCATTTACACAATAGGTATTGTAAGGAGTTCCTAAAATAGGAGTTGCTTATTCTGATCAATGTGGCAAGATGGCAAGAGAGTGTTTTGGTTTTTCATCACCCAAGGACTTTTTTTTTTTTTTCAGTTCTGTTAGGCATGAGCAGAGTTTCAGGATCAAATCTTTCTAAGGCCCATACTTCTTTCTTCTCCCTTTCCCATTACCACCTTCCAACGCCCAAGTTAAAAAGAACTATTGATAGGACTGAAGTAATTACTTTGCCAAAATTTCATAGTAATGGGCGTACAATCAGTTGTAGTTCCCAGGCAGTTGCTCATTGTGACTCGCTTGCAAAATCCTGGTTTACCTGCTAAATATGAATTAAATCAAGCAGTAGCCTCTTAAAAAGGCTCTACGTTCTCCAGCAGCATGTGTGTGCTTCTATGAAAGTCCACCAAATTAAAGAATAAAATGATTTTTTTAAAATAATCAGGCAAATACTAAGTAACTAGAATTCTAGAAAGAAGTATCAGAGACTAGATGAGAAAACTACGATAGCTATTAATACATATAATCTTCTACTCAAGAATAAAAGATAAGTCTAAAAGGCCATTTTTATTTAGGTAACTCAATCTTCCTTTCCTAAGAAATAGATTGTAAAATATATAATTGTCCCATGGATTTTTTGCTCTATCAATAATTTTTTTTGGTATTATTTAGTAAACGTAATATAGGCTGTTTCACGTCATTCATTTATAAATTGAACTCCCCTTAGAATCACAACAGTTTCCATTATGAATTAAAGTGATTAAAATTATAGGGAGAAGTCACATAAAGTTTTGAGTTACTGTGCATTCCTAATATTAATACATAGTGCCCTCTGCTTTGTAGGTTAAAATAAAAATATTGCTTAAAAACATTTAGAGGTCTTAGATATTTAAAACTGGTATTTTTTCTTGATTGTCTAATTTCTATAATAGACACTATTATTTCCAAGTCTCAAAACTGCCCTGAATGATTTGGTTCATCTGGAGTTAGAGAAATTCCTAGAGTCATCCTGTAATGACACTCACTGCTTATGAATAAAGATCTTCCTTTAGCTTATTCCTTATTTTCAGTTTTGACTTCATCACAGCCACCACCTAATGAATAATTTTGGATAGTCACAAGAAATGAACAAGATTTTTTAACAAAATGACTATTCCGAATGTATTTTTTTTTTTTTAAATCAAGATAAAACAGGATGAGAACTTGTTTCCTCCTTAGGCAAAAGTAGTATAAAACATATTCATTGCACATGGAGATGTTTAAACTAAAACAGCACACATACTATCATTTATAAAATGTAAACATATAAAACATCCAGCTTCCTGAACCTAGCCAAGTTCCAGAAATGTTCAAAAGTTCTTTAGAAGGTTGGTTTTTAAAGGATCACCTCTTTTGTCCTATTTTGCAATACCCTAAAATATTATTTCTAAAGCTATGCATTACAAGTAAGACTGTTTTCTCAGCCCTTTTCAATCTTAAGACCACAGTTAAAACCAGGTTTGGGGTACCATCGCAAAGTGTATTTTAACTCACATTCTTCTACTCTAGGCTAACTGGCATATACAAGGGAAAAACTAAAAGCATATCTATCAGATAGAGTTGACGTAATGACCGTTCTTGGCATAGAAAAGTCTTCATTAAACATGTTTACAGAATTATTCTCTCATACACCTTTACGTTAATTGCCTTCCACTGAGATTTAAAACTAAATATGGAGGGATTGCCCTGGTCTATGTATATCACAACATATTCTAAGAAAATGTCTTGTTTCTATATGCCTGGCTGAATTTTAGATCTGCTTTCTGTCCAAAAGAAGTTTCATCAAAACTTTCATATATGATACCATTTTTCCCCAGGCCACACCAGTCTGAAGGATATAAACATGGCTCCATTAAAAGTAATAAACTATTCTTCCTATTCTCATATAGATTCAGCTTAGAGGAATTACAGCTTTCAACAAAGTTTCACATGGGATTTTTTTTTTTCTTTCTGTTAATTCATGGATATGTCACCAAATGATATGTCATCTGATACCAAATGGCCACTATTATTTACTCCTTACCCTGTTTTAGTGATCTTTTGGAAGATCACATCTGAAGGCCTTTGTTCTCTAAGAATCTATCTCATTCATTCATTTAAGTGTTTATTCCACAAATATTTGTTGAATCCTTACTATGCCTCACATTCTTTTTATATTCTGTGTATTAAATAAAACAAACAGAATTCCCTGTCCGCATGCCTCTTATATCCTAGTATAAAATGATAAATGGTTAGCAAAGTAAATAAATTTTACGTATAAGATACATACACACACACACACTACTAGTGACAATGAAGAAATGTAAAGGAGTAAAGCAGAAAAGGTAAAAGAGAGTGCTATAGCAGGAAACTATGAGTTGAATCTCTCTGGTGTCAAAGGTGGTGATATTTACTTTTGTACCAGTAGATTATAAGTTCTAAAGATAAAACTTTTCTTCTGTTTTATTCACCATAGTATTCCTAGCATATATACAATTGTGGTGAACATATCATATATCTTGGTGAACAAGTATAATAGATGATAGATACGCATGTTGCATGAACAACTGGTGCAAAGGATACTAACTACAAAAATTGACATTTATCTAGTTCTACACATTCTGCCTGGTGTATCCATCCCCAAAGATTTTATCATGTAGTACCAACACCATTATTTTGTAAATAGAATGGATACTTAACATGTCATAATAGAAATGTATTTCCTGGAATTACAAATTCAGAATAGTGAAGAAAATTATTGGGGATACAAAGCAGCAATCATGTGGGTCATCACCTCAAATCCAGATGAACATATTTATTCACTATTGGTGTTACCGGCTAGAACTGTTAAATTTTAATCACCATAGAACTTAGAAACAAATCGAAAAATGTTCCTGTTGACCAAGGGTTACGAAACAATTCTAATGGGTCTTTTGTATTTCTGTACATCTTGCAAGCAGAAGCACTGATAGCCTGTGTTCTAGAATATTTTTTTCAAGAATGTTTATACTGTGAAGAGCTTTGGAAGAGAGATAGTATACCCTCTTGAACAGAAAGCAGGTTTCTTTTCTTTCTTTCTTTCTTTCTTTCTTTCTTTCTTTCTTTCTTTCTTTCTTTCTTTCTTTCTTTCTTTCTTTCTTTCTTTCTTTCGTTCTTTCTTTTCTTCCTTTTTCTTTTTTTTTAATGTGTTTTCAACCACAATAAAGATAAATCCCTCACCCCAACTACCACCACCACGAAGGTCAAGGTCAGGCAGTTTTGTAGCTCATTATAAAATATTCAGATTTCCTAATCTTGAGGTTCCTCGGCTGTGATACAAAACTACCACATGCGAAGCATCCACCTGTACCATTTGTGTCACCCCTGTGTGACATGAGAACAAGAGGCACCAACACAAAACAAAGCTCATGTTGCTTATTGTGACCTGAGTAATAAGGTTGTTTGTCTCTGTCCCTGGTGTCTTGTGTGCTCTGCTAGCATCCATGAAACTGTGACCCAGCTAACTTGGTAGGATTCAAGTAGGGTAAATACTCAGACACTTCACAGCTCTGAACACCAATATTCATTTTAAAAGTATTTAAGCAAACTGCTTTCTCTATATCTAGTAATGGTAGAATTAAGTTCCAAAAGTATCGACTGCGTTGGTCAGTCCATGATATTTTCATTTTATTCTAAGGTCTTCAGACAAATAATTTACTTTTAGGAAAAAAGCAATTTAAGATATTTTCTTTGCATTAACTGCAAGCAACAAAGGTCAGTCCCTGTAGTCTCCTATGGAAAGCCATGTAACTCATACAAATATAGTTAATCCATGTAATTCATATTAATTGTATAGTTTACATTAGTTTTAGTTCAGGTAGAAATCACGTCAATTATAATATCCCCCAAATATAGCTGTATTTACAATACACTTATTGTAGTGTTTTGGCAAATATGAAAATGTGGCTGTAGGAAATAGAAAGAAATCAGCTGGGATACAAATAAAGTATAAGGAAGGAACAAATTCAGCACAAGAAAAGCAACATTAGCTACTGATAGTGCATGTGCTTTGTTAACCTGGACAAGCCAAAGAGAGACTAGACTTGAATATTAGATGCAGCTTAATGGGAATCTTGCCTGTCTTAAACCCAGCCACAAATAAAAGTGGAGTTGGCACTTAGATGCTGGGGGCTATGACAGATGCTTTATCTCTATTTTTTACAATAGTAGTATAAGACAGATCATAATAGTTATTACATCCCTGGAGTCAGAATCAGCTGTGAGATGTTAGCAAGTCAATTTAATGGAAATCATGGCAATCCCTAGATCATTATTATTCTTATAAAGAGCTAGGTACAGTGCCTGTCCATAAATTTAGTGCTTCATTCATATAATATATTTATACATAAACTTTCCATATCTCTACAACCAACTCTATATTAATTAGATATTAAATCATAGATTATTATTTCTATCCTCAGTTTGAAGATGAAATAAATAAATATCAATGAAGAAGTCAAGCAAATTGGCCAAGTCAAACATCTATTAAGTATCAGAACCAAACATTGAAGCCAGACCTGTGATTTCATTACACCACAGGCAATCCAGACGGGCATACAGAGGCTGGGTTTGGATTGAATAATAACTGAAAATATTAGGTGGAAATTAATCCAGAAACAACTGGCAAGACTTTCAGCAGTTGATCAGGGAAGCTTAACATTCTCCTAGAAAGCTCTGGAGGTCCAGACATGCAATGAACAGTATCAGTGGGCTGAACAGCAGATAAAGAGGTTCCAGTGATGGGACAAGAATAATGAGGACACATTTCTAAAGATCCAAGGATACACTTATAAAGATAAGATGAGATTCAAATCTCAGAGGAACCAGTATACCAAGTAAAATAGATTATAAAGTCAAGGATTGACATAATAAACTAGCATGAAGCTTACTCAAAGAGAGGCTTAGGACAGGGGCCTTATCGTAGCAACAACATACGGCCCAGATAGTCAGGCAGACGGACAAAGCAGGAATTTTTAAAATGTGACTTGATACCGACACAGCTTAACTACTGAAGCAGAGTACTTTCCACTTTACAAAATACAGGAGAAAAAGTTAAGAAAGGTAAATTGTGAGCTGCAAAGAATGCCCATGGTCTAATTTAAGGAATATGAGGATTAGGAGTCAAGTAAAACACTGGTCACAGGTTTATTTACTTGCCAATTTTCAAAACCATCTGAATCTTAATGTTTTGATACGGATCGGTGGAATTTTGTTTGGGGAGAGAAAGATATAGAATGTGATTTTGAGATTTGTAATCCAAATATGTTTATGTAATCCATTGTTTTCAGATTTATTCTAGTAGTTAAAAGTACGAAAATCAATTTTGATTTATATTTTTATTGAAGATAATGTTTGATGCCAGTGTGCTTTTTATTATATTCGAGTACTTGACTCCAGATTCTACTCAGGCTTCCACCTTGCCGAGCAGGACCAAAGCACATATTATGTTTGTGGGTCTTTCTTCAAGTTGTATCTTAAGATTCTGGCTGGAGTCAGATACAATGGTTACTTCTACGAGTGTTATCCCTGGGACTATACTGTGATCCTTTTCCTCCAGGACACACAAATTCTGTGGCAAAATGACTAATAGAGTAAGAGCACATAAGATAGAAAGAAGCAGAGAATCCTTAAGCCAGACATCCTCCATTTTTCTTTTTGTTTGTTCCACTCTGTTCTTTCTTATCATTCAAGGGGAGAGGTAAATACTTATTTTAAAAAGGAAAAAAAAATAAAAAATCAGACTCTATATTCCCATATAAATCACATTGGAGAAAGTGATGCAAAATGTATTTCATATAGAAGAGAGCTAAAGAAAGAAAATGTATTCATAGTTCATTTTTATTTATAATTCTGCTATTAGTCTCACTAGAACCTAGATTTTGTGGACTAGCAATCTAATTGGATGTCCCAAGTACTCTAATCAGAGCATTTGAATATCAGAACTCTTTCAGAGCTTTTTTTTCCCTTACAAGTAGAGTGTTTGATGGTTGAAGCTCCCTGGAGGTTAAATAATATAATTAATAGTGTACAAGTCAAAGAAAAATAGTGCTAAAAGCTATACAAAACAAGTAGTTATAGGCCTTCTTTGCACCAGAGATCATTCCCAATCAGTCAGAAAATTAAAAAAACTTTTTCTTAATTATAGTAGTTAATAAAAACATTTAAATGTATTTTCTTTTATAACAGCAAAACCTACTCCTATACGTGGACCTATGCCCAATTGTTTTATGCCCAATTAATATCTACCATTTTGCATTTTAATTTTACTTTTTAATACAAGCAAGAAAAATCTGTATTAAAGAATGCCATTTTTTAAATGTTTGCAAAAAATATAAAATATGTTCTTCTGAAATGATATCTATAAAACTAATTAAAATTACTTTGAATTCTTTTCTGAACATCACCATAAAGCATTATGCTCCCATTTGCTAATATGTAAGTCCTTCCAAAAATCTCTACCAAGAAATGTGCTAAAAATAAGGCATTCCAATATATAATGATGCCCTACCCAATCTCAACATTCCTGGCTAGAAGACAGATGAGAAGCTCCAATTCTGTCAAAAATTGATTAAAAAGCACATTCCAAGTCTCATGTGTAGATATCTTTTACTCAGACATTATTCATAGCATCATAGCTAAATAATTCACAATTTGCCTACCTTCCACACCTCATTCCAAATGAGATAGAGAAAATTCATCTGAAATACTCTACTTGATTAATTTTCCAAGACTAATTTAAAGTGATTAGACTTTGCAGTTTTCTAATTTTTCAAATTTCATTAAATCTTAGTATACACATCTTGTTATTTTTTGGAAAAAGCACTATAAAATACTAGATAGTGTTTCTCATAAATATTTTCATGTCTTTCTTTCACGAAGATGTTGAGTTTTCTTTGATATGGATAGAAATCATCTAAATGTATATCCTAACTTTTTCACTTATAGGTAATCTTTTGCAATGAATATAACTTCTGTGTGTCTGTTTCTTAGTCTTTGAAGTGAAAATAATACTGTATTTTAACTCAGGAGTATTATGAATGTGTGAGTTAAAGTATCAAACATATTAAAAGTGTCAATAATTCTGTTATACATAGTATATGGGGTAACTCAATTTCCTCAAGATAATGTCACTCTTCCTCCCAGCTTGACAGGTTTATTAAAACGCAACCCAAAATTTACCAGCCACTGTAGATTAATTATATTCCAAGTACTTGTTTTTTTTTTTTTTTTTTTTAATCTCAGATAAATTGCTTTTTCAAACAATTTAAAAGATGGGCCAAAAGAAACTACGGTGAGTTTCCTGAAGAATATGTATCCACTTATTTCTTTAAAACATTGTTTTAAAATAATTGTTCATTTCAGTTATTCCATACGATTTTTATAGGTGATACAAAAAAAAAAGAAAAAAAAAAAGAAGGCTCTATGATCAAATACTTCAGGAAACATTGGTTTAATTGAACTTTATAATCCTCACAGGTAATAAATATTCTTCGAAACTCACAGCAAGGTATACTTACACAAAAGTCTCCAAAATTTTACTTTATCTGAGCCCTCTACTGTGAACCCAAGATATTCAAAAATACACGATCAAGCCTGAATTTGTAAACTGCCCCTAACCATCTTTCTCTTCCTCATTTGCCACACTACAGAAGAGGAATCTTATCAAAATATACATTCAGTTGTCATTTTTTTTCAAATGTCCCATTGCTTCTTTTTCCTCTTAGAACAGGAAGCAGCATTGTTCCTGTGACCTAAATTACTTGGGTTCTCTCTCTCTCTCTCTCTCTCTCTCTCTCTCTCTCTCTCTCTCTCTCTCTCTCGCCTCCCCCAAACAATGCTTACCTTGTACTACTTCTTAGTGTATGTCACAACCATAACTCTCTCTTACTACATGGCCTTGATATATTCTGTCCCCTCTACATGCAATAATCTTCCCTCTTTTCCAGCTAAATTTAGTTGTCAGCTCAAGGGCTGATACTTAATCTTAAACTTTCACCCCACCCTGCCATGTAGGTCAGATTTCTTTTCCTTCTTTCTTTCTTTCCTTTCTTTCCTTTCCTTTCCTTCCTTCCTTCCTTCCTTCCTTCCTTCCTTCCTTCCTTCCTTCCTTCCTTCCTTCCTTCCTTCCTTCCTCTTTCTCCCTTCCTTCCCTTCCTTCCTTCCTTCCTTCCTTCCTTCCTTCCTTCCTTCCTTCCTTCCTTCCTTCCTTCCTTCCTTCCTTTTATGAGTGAACTTGAGGAGCAGAGTTGATTAAACATATTACACAGTTCACAGCACATTATCATCATCTATGATTATACAATTGCGATATATTGTATTTTCCAAAGATGACCTCAACAATATCTCTAATTCCACATACTATTCTTGCCATTCTTATTTAGAGGTGGAGTCTATATCTTTACTTCTCATATAAGAGTGGGGTTGTGACTTCTTATACCAATAAAGCATGGTAGAATTGATACTATGTGACTTCTGAGATAAGGTTAGGTCATTAAAAACCATGCAGTCTCCACTTGGTTCTCTTGGAACACCCATTCACGGGAAGACCCTTTTAGGATGCTTCCTCTCAGAACACAGTCATCAGGTTGAGAGAAGCCTCAGCCACATAAAGAGGCCATGTATAAGTGTTCTGATGACCACTTCTAGTTGGGCCAGTCTTTACTTCATCTCTTCTCCTATTCAAAACATGTGAGTAAAGACATCATCTTGGAAATAGATCATCCAGCCCCAGATGATTATGTCTCTAGCCATTAGAAATCTACTAAGCTGAATCCTCAGACATTGTGCAGCCATTCTGAATTCCTAACTTAGATATCGTATCTGTGAGTATAATAAATGTTGTTGTTTTAGTTTTAATGTGGGGAGGATTTATTACATAGCAATAATAGCCAGGACAAATACCCATTTTTAAATTGTATTCTATTATTTGTTATTTTTCCTCTTTGAGCCATAATTCCCACCTTTATTTTTCTCTCTTGTTTCACTGACAGTTAACATTACTCTCTTCTAAAATGTGCCCTTGGACAAGTACACATGTTACATCTACAAGAAATGTTAACAGTTATTTTTGTATATATGTATCCATTTGTCATTGAAATAAATGATTTTGTGTTAAGATTTTTTTTCCCCTAACTTTTCCCACTCAACAGTTTTTCACAATCCATTGGGTTGGTATATGCATATTAAGTTTACTGCTCCAAAATGCTTCATACGACACCATGATATACAGCCCTCCCAGCTTTATTATCTAGCCGTCTTGCTCTAACTACCTTGATTACCTCCAACACCCCTTTACAATAAGAAAAAAAAAAAGAAAGAAAAAAAAAAAAAAAAACAAGAAAGAAAAGAAAAAACAAAAAAAAAAACAAAAAAAAAACTCCAGTATGGACGAGTGAATATATAACAATATACAACAAGGGATATATAACAAGGAATATACAACAAAGAGTGAAATTATTGGTTCAGAGGTATATTCATTTAAAAACATGTGCTTAGTTTCTTTAAAGCCCATCAGCTACCTGGAACAATTTAAACTTCTACCAGCAGTACACAGAAGCACAAGTGTTTCCATTTCATACATATTTACAAATACTTTGCGTTTTTTTTTGAAGTCTAATGATAATCTTATGAAATCCTCATATTAAGTTTAAATTTGTAGGTTAATAATACAACACAGCACCTTTTCAGCCTTGTCATGAGAACTATTTATTTTGCCCATTTCATTTGGATTTCCTGGGTCTTCCTTTTGATTTGCAAAATTTCTTATATTTTCTAGATATTCTTTCTTTTAAGCATTGCAAGTATTTTTGCCCAGTTTCTATTTCTAATGAATTTTCTTTAACAAAAAAGCCTGACATTTAATATATTCAGATATTTTTGTTTAGCTTTTCTGCTTGGGTTTTATATTTTACTTTTCATATTCAGGTATTTATTCCATTTAAAATTTCCCTTTATATATAACGTAGGGACTGATACAACTTTGCTTTTTCTCCACAAAAATGAGCAAGTTTTCCCAATGCCATCTATTAAGTTCACCTTTTCTCCCCTGAAGTTCAGTACCTCCTTGATCATACGCCAGGTATAGGTGTGTGTATAGGACTCTGTTGTCATATCTCTCTGTTCCTGTATCAGTACCATGATGCTTCCATGACGATGGCTCTGTGACATGGTTTAATATCTAGTGACATAAGGCCTCCTTTATACTTTTCCATTTTATAGTTTTAGTTAGTCATAGATTTCAACTCATTTATACAAATGTTTAGAATGGCTTCCTCATAGTTCTCCAAAGTCTTTGAGTTTTATTGGAATTATTTTGAAGTTATAGCTTCATTTGAGAATTAATACCTTTGTAATGTTAACTCATCTCACTCAGGATTATGCTATTTCTCCCATTTATTTAAGTCCTGTATTATGGCCTACCTCATGACAGTTTTCTAGATTGCTTCCAGCTAATTCCTAGCATTCTATAGTTTTTTTGGGGGGAAGGGAGTCTTATATCGTTTTGCTGTTTTGAAGGGTATCTTATTAATCTTAGCTAATTTTCTTGTTCATTATTCATAGTAGAATGGAACACTATTTATTATCTGAAGTAGGTATTATGTAAGGTAGTTCTTATTTCTTTAATGGGAGCCAGTATGTAATTTGTTAATCATATGTTACCATGTGGCCCAACTCCTTGGTCTATTGTTAACCTCTTATTTCTGGTAGCAGGATGTCAAAACATACAACTGAGCCAATAATAAGTTATTCAAAGGTTTATTATTCACTTTGGCATAAACAAATCACTGGGTAGGGGACAACCACATTTGGAGTCTCTGACTTCAGTGCAGGAAGAAAAAGTCTAGTCTTTGGTACCTATATCATTGTTGGTTAATATTGTGAGCCAACCAATTTCCTGCTCTCAGTGGGCGGCCCCGCATGAGAACTTACAGGTGTGGTGAGTGGGCTGATGCCCTGGCTTGTCGTAACGTGTTGACTAAATGTCATTCTGCTGGGACAGACTTATTAATTATACCCATATCTCTTTTCCACATTATATCATCTGCAAATGAAGATCATTTGATCTCTTCATAATCCCCACCACTGTTTTGGGGGTGGGGGCATCCTACAAAACTATCTTCTATGTTAGAGGGGCAAACTAGCTGACTCTAGAGCTGAAGTTGCTTATGTCTGACTCCCAGCATTATCATTTATTAGCTGTGTGACTCTTTTTTTCTGTGCCTTAGTTTTCTCATCTGTAAACTGGGTATTGTTGTAGTACTTCATTCACAGGATTATTGGGAGAATTAAATGGATTAATACATATAAAACATTTAGAAGAAACGTGGCAGATACCAGTGACAGAGTATTCTTTACAGAGCACTTGCATTAGTTTGTAATTATATCTCTGTCATTAAGCGTGAGTGTCATTTTGTTTGCCCTGTTTCAGCAGAGGGTTTAGTAGGGACTACCGGCTTTTGCACGAAACCTAGTGAAAACCTGCTCTCCATTTTTGGCATTTTATTCCTGAATTAATTCAGGTTATTCAAGAACCACATGCCCAGATTCCAGTATATTAGCATCCATGAAACTGTATTCTAATTACGTTTCAGTATAATGCCCCAAGCTTATACTGAAGGACTTTAGAAGGCCAGTTCTATGTAGCACTTCAACTTATTTACTATAAAGAAGTCACTGAGAGTACGTTATTAATGGTACAGGAATTCCTTGTTCAGAAAAGCTTCCCTTTTCTGAACAAATCTTTTGCTTTAGTTGTATGGAAACCACATACTTTCCTCCCTAATTGCATTTCTTTGATCATAATACCCACTAGAAAACTTAGCATCAAATTTATATATGCCCTCTAATATAAGTTTAGGGTTTCCATTCTAACTCCCTGGTTTCATTATAATTTTCTACTTTATTTTTTTTTTCTCAAATATTTTAATTATTTTACCATACTTCATTGCTTTTTAAAAGTACTCCTTTGCCCTTTATAAGACAAAGTAAAGCATAATAAACAAATGGGCAATTTATATTAACAGTATAGTGATAAAATCATTTACAAAAATATATATTGCTAAAATAGCAGAGAGAGAGCAAGAAGAGAAGGAGGACAAAAAGAAACAATGTACATTACACATCTGTTGCTATTTTGGAGTGGTAAACAGTTCTTTGTTTGGGGCACCACACCTCTCCCTCTTCCTCCCTCAGTAGCTCCAGGTATCAAAACCTTCCATACCCTGGAGAGTGACTATGATGAGCTTGTGATGTGATGTAAACCCGACCATGCACCACAACTGGAATTTTTGGTGAAACTCTTGATAAAGAAGGATGTGTTTTGTTGTTGTTGTTGTTTTTGTTTGTTTGTTTGTTTTTTAAATGAGTTTCCCTTAGATGAGACATTACAAATTAGGAGTTATTGGTGGTATGCTTGACACTGTGTGGGAATTGTCTACCTAAATGAAATGACTTAGATGAGAGCAGAGAAGAGCCATGGAGCTAAAAATCTTCAAGGAATTATGTAGGCCTGTGAATCCAACTATGCCTGATGCATCCTAGGGCCTGTCAATTATGAGTAAAATTTAAATAAAACTAATTGTATATGAAGTAGAGGTGTCTTAAGCCAAATTATCCTCTAGAAAGAATAGCCTGGACAAGTATTTGAGGGCAGGCCGCATATTTTAAGAAGTAATCCCCAGAATCAACATGGGGGAATAGGAAGAGCAAATCAAGAAAGGGAAGAAACCAACACAAGGGGGCTTTCTAGAGTCGATCATTATGGTAGTCAACACGGGCTTTATCCCAGCATGATCGTCTGAGAAACACTGAAGTATATGCCCAAGGAGTAAAAGAGGGGCACATTTTTCTCCATCTCTCATCCTCATTACTAAAGAGATTTCTCCAAATGTAATCCCCTTACACTTCTATATTCCATGGGCATGATTGCAAGATGGTTTTCGCCATGGTCATCCATGCCAAAAGTTAGAAACATGAAGCATGTTCATATGAGATGCTGTCATCTTACACCTGCACAAAGTGTTTGCTAAAATATGGCCAGAGTAAAAAATGGGCTGAGAGTATAGGAAGCAGGGTAAAAGAGAACTACTGTTAAAGCTCGACTGCTAAAACAAACGTAGAGTTGGGTGGAGATAAATGAGTGTCGTTCTTCCTTAGCTAGGAATGTGACTTTCTATTTTATAGATGCAAAACAACCGTATGAGACTCAAACTATGAATTATAAAGTCTGGAAATAGAGAAAAAGACTAGACTTTTTTGTAGGTTTATCTCTGTGGCCTTCATTAAAGTCTTATTCCTATGGCAGTTGAAGCAGGCCTGCCTGGAAGCATAAGGGACAGAAAACTCCACTTTGTTAAGAAAAGTTCTTTCTTCCAGAGATCAGAAGTCCAAACTGGATGAAAGATAAATAATCTGGAGCTTTATAGGCTTAGAATATTTGTGTTTTCTGCTTTAAGTTTATTCAGTAGAGTCATAGAGATGGAAGCAAAGCTGGAAGTAATATGGAAACTCAGAAGGTGAACCACACCCTAATGTCTCTCCTCTAAGCACCTGCCTGCCACACCCTCTCATCCAGACACAGGTAATAATTCTTCCCACTGCTATGCATTATCCACTGGAGCCACAGCTTTTGGTGGGCAAGTACTGATTGGTTCATCATCTTCATTTCTGGCTATTAGTTCAAAATTTGTTGAAAAAGAGAGCTAAATCATTAGCTGAGGGTGAGAGAGATACACGATACACCAAAGATTTTTCTGTAAGAGATGGAATTCCCAGGTCAAAGTCTTGCTGAATGATCTATGATTCCTCACTAATCTTTGCCTTTGGAATTTGACCACAGGCAAAGACATTGACATTTCCTCACCTTTAAAGGGAGTTGTTTTTTCTTGAGAGACTTTTTTTTTTTTTTTTTTTTTTTATTGAAAAGGAGGCTATCAGACCTGGTAGCTGAGTCAGAAGATATACCCATTTTAGAGAACATGATTCTGTCACACAAAGGCAATATATTGTCACCTAGTAGCTTCCATTTCCAAGTCTTCAATTGGCCATTCTGCTTCAGGCAAATTTAGCAATATCTTGCCATTCTTTTGTGTCTGTGGTGACATCTCATAGTTTGCACTGAGAACCTGACATACTGTGATTTCCTGGGACTTGAATTTGGTTATAAGGCTAGGAACAATGAGAAGGGATGGGGACAGGTCCTCAGGAAGATCAGCAATCCCCTGAAAGGAAACTGTCTTAAAGGAGGCCATTTTACCAACTTTTCAGGCAAGGAGAGGATGGTGTACTTTTACTGAAAAAGGAAGCTCAGAAGAATTTAAGGGTTTAAGACCTTCAGCTTCATTCAAATTTCATTTACGCATATCATCATCCCAAATTTTAGGCTCCCACTGATTCCCAGTAAATGACCTAACTTTTGAATAAAAGATAGTGTAAGATTGAGAATTCAATTTGTACTGTAGTTTTTGCTACCTACAGGATTAGGCTTCAGGTTTGATTTTCATAAACTTCAAATTTGTGGATATAGGAGTTAAGACTTTCTTTTAAGGAAGACTTAGAATCTTTCTATTTCCTTACTCATGCCTTTAACTAGGAATTTAAAGGCCTGAGTTTATCATTTTCTTTCACCAAGTTCTCCAGCACACTTAGAGGCAAACAAACACCAAGTCTTCAATATTCCTATGTTCTCTGAATATTCTATAACAGCAACTTGGTTTTCACCCAAAGCCTTGATTCTGTAGGGAATTGATTACAGGTATTATAAGTGATAAATAAGTAATTATTTGCCATTACATGCTATGGTCTATGCCAGTGCTCCCTTTGCCACTGCCTAAAGGGTCATGCATACCCATAAGTCTAATCAGATCAGATAACTAATTCCACAGTTCGTCCTTAAGGTTATATTGACAAACAGGCTGGTATACCATAATATAATTATTTCCAACTATATTTTAATAAGTGATTTCAGATATGGACAATACTTAACACTTTTCAAATGAATCACATAGGCATTATATCAAATTTATCTTGAGGCAAAGAAAATGAACTATTTATATATTTTATACTAATTTATAGAATTTAAATACAGAGAGTGCCCCAAAAAATGTATACACATTTTAAGAAATGAAAACACTGTATTAAAATTGTAATACTCAGTATATACCGATGACAAAAGATGAATGCAAGTCAGGTGCATACATTTTTTGGCAACCCCAGTATATATTTTATTTTATAAATGTATAAACATATTTGCATTTTGAATTTTTGGAATGAGGCAACATTGATATACTCCATTTTAGGTTTATTATCATAAGACAAATGAAAAAACATATATGAAAAAAACTTCAATTTTAATACAATTTTATTTTAAAATACTGTTTTGCATATGCACACCACTGAAATATAGATAATATCCACTTCACTTATCAGAGCTACCATTATCTTAAATGTATACTTTTCTCAACTATTGACACCCCAGAGACTTTTCAACAAAGAAGCCAGAGTAATTGTTTCAGATCATATGTTACATTATTTTATCTTACTCCTCAAATCCCTGCAACACCAACCCATTTTATTAAGAACTACAGCCAACATTCTCACACGGCTTACAAGGTTCTATGAGGTTTGGTCCTCTCTTACCTTTTTGGTATCATCCTTACTCCTCCCCCTAACTCATTCTACTCCAGCCACACTGGTCTTGTTGATGGTTCTTAAACATTCCAGATGTGATCCCATGGCTAGGCCTTCACAGTTGTTTGTGCTCTGATCAGTCAGAGCACACGGTGACCACACTGATTAAACTGCCACTCATGCCTACATCAGGATTCCTCAAGGCTGCTCTAGTTATTCCCCATGCACTTATCACCTTCAAACATACCAAATAATTTTATTATGTATATTATTTCATATTGATCTTCCCCACCCTGAATATGGGTAGAATGTAAACTCCATCAGGACAGGATTTGGTCTCTTTTGTCTGTTTTCCCCCAGTGATGTAATCCAAGTACCTTGAATAATGCTTAGCAAATAGTGAACACTCAATATATAATTTCATTAATAAATAAATAATGGTGAAATTCATCTCTGCCAGGGATCTAGTACTTTGCTGAACAAATAAATTATCTCTCTCTCTCTCTCATATATATATATATATATATATATATATATATATGTATATATGTATATATATACATATATATATATATATATATATACACACATGTATATATATATATACATATATATTTGTATTTCTACTTTATAGAAATGTGGGCAAAAGATAACATTGTATAAAATGCTTATGCAGATATAATAAGAATTTTAAAAGATATTACTTTTAACATTGATCACTATCAATTTCTTTTGTGAAAATTATACCTTATAAATAACAATAGCAACAAAGGTTTAATCTCTCAAACTTTCTAAAAAAAAATTACAATAGCAATAAATGATTAAAAATGTATCTAACCAAAAGGTCATGCATAACTTACTTTCATCTGTATTGTAGTTAAGTCAAAATAAGAAAGGATCTTTAGAATGATTTTGGAAACTTAAACAAAGGTTTCTTTAGGACTTCCTCCTTCATAAATGCCAACTATATTTAAATTTAAACTAACCAGGAGCAATGGGGAGAGTTGACTCCAAGAAATCTATTCCAGCACCAAAAAGAAGAAAGAAAAAAGAAAGAAGATTAGCTGGGATTGAACTGCCTGCCACAGTAGGGGGAAAAAAAGAGAAAAAACTGACTGCAAAAACCACATCTCAGGAAGCATTTCCAAATGTGATTGAGGGTGCAGTCTGGTGGTTTATGTAGCAACGTGGAACAGAAAGTCCATCAGAAAATCAGAAAAACAGATGTGACCATGAGCCAGTGACCAATAAGTCAAGAGCACAGCCTAGGGACAGCCAGCCTCAGTCTAATGTTTTCAAGACATTGGAAGAGATCTGCCTTTTATGTAGAGCAAGGCTTTAATGATGTGTGGAGTCTACTCTTTGATTTCAGATGTTTTTTCTTCCTTCTAAAGATTCTGTTCATCTCCTGCTTCTTTCACATCAGCAACAAGCAGCTATCTAATCCAAAATAAAGAAAACAAATACTAGAAATTTCTACCTGTTTTAAGATGATAAATTTTCCTCAAAGAGAGCCATTTTAATTTTGAGAAGTACTTTGCAAAAACAATCTTCGCAGAGTTAAGATTCTAAATTAAGTATATGCTTGACAATTCAAATTTTACTTTAATATTTAATGTTCTACTTAGTAATTCAAAATGACTACATTCACTTATCTGCAAATAATATTTACAGCATCATTAACTTTATTGTCCATCTGGGTAGTTTAGAGTACATCCATTTATATAGTTCAGAGTGGTGAATAGATAATTAGTTTTAGAAAGAAGGCTTTAATTAATAGTGATTTGAGAGAAATATATATTTATGTATCTTCCAGAAATGAGTATGAATGGCCCCAAATCTTGCCAATAAATGCATGCACCAAAGAAGTACTATGATCAAAGTAATATACATAACCATGGAATTGGCTCTGTGAGATTTTCCAAGTCTAATCACAAAACAGAACATATTATTTTCAGAAAAAAAAAAAAAATATTAGTTGATAAAGATATTTATCTCCATTCTTTTTTATAAATAATTTTCACCACTTATAGAAAAAGCTTTGTTTAAGTATCAGGCAAGGATGGTCGACCAGCTAATCACCATTTACATCTAAATAAATGGAGACAAATCAAATGTCAGTGATTTGTCTGAGTAAATCCATAGCGGAACTGTAACTATGACCCCTTTCTTGAGGCAATGCATCTTCCTTGGACCATTGCACATTCTACTGTGCCTTGCAAATTCAGAAATGGAGAAGATAATTATTTATTAAGTTGGAAGTGTAAATATGATTTTTAAAAAAAGAAATGCAGAATTTATTTTTTTTCCCTCTCCAAAAGACTTAAATGCTTTATAAATCCTCAATTGTTAGTTTGTGGTTAAATGAAACACAATTATCTGATAAATCTTTGTTGTATGGTCTGATTTTTCCTGTAGCAAATCCAACAACCTGAACCAAACTAACACATTTTCTGGCGTTCTCTTACTGAAAGAATCTATAAGAAAGTGAGCCAGCCTTTCTGTCCTAGGGCAAATTTTTGTAAGAGCTAAAGATTAGTTTGCTAGATAAGGAAAAAATAAATAAAACTCTCTTGGCATTTTTACAGTTTTAAAGCCAAAGACAAGATATTGGTTTTCTTAAAGCAGAAAACAGAACGGTTCCTGTCCTCATGTCTGTTTTTATCTCATAGCCATCAATCTGGTAGTAGGTCAGTTGTGGGTATCTAATTTCTAAGGCAGTGA
Source organism: Rhinolophus sinicus (assembly GCF_057876585.1). Taxonomy (NCBI): domain Eukaryota; kingdom Metazoa; phylum Chordata; class Mammalia; order Chiroptera; family Rhinolophidae; genus Rhinolophus; species Rhinolophus sinicus. The sequence continues at coordinate 39,344,007 of NC_142504.1, forward strand.
TGTGCAGGCATTACAGATAGTGGGGACCTCATAGGTAGAAGTGGCAATACACAACAGTGTCTAGATCTGTAACTTAATCCTACCAAGTGACATTCTACTGTCATGCCATACAGCTAAGGAAAAGCTAAAAAAAAAGTCAAAGTACAAAGAAAGTCACCAACATCAATCTTAAAAATTCAAATAGAAACGGGACTGACAAGTGGGAAGGACAGTACTGAAGGAAACCTGCCAGGTTTCTTCAAGTATGGAAGATCAAAGTATAGAGATTTACTTTGAAAATATTAATGCCATTGTGAAAAGAGTTGGACCATGGCCCATTCGTCTCTAATTCTAAAGACTTAAGAACAATATAGGTTATAGATACGAAATCCCTGTACACAAGACAAGTTTGAATTTCCAACTGAGACGTTAGGAATCTCCTTTGGCAGTCACGCAAAGTGCAGACATCAATCAGACAGTAATGGTGAAATGCCAGCTTATGGAGTTGGGGAATAGAGTAAGTGACCTCCATGGTTACTTTTAGTCTGCGGATTCTAAATGTAAAGGCACCACAAAGTCAACCGAAAGGAAATTTAGTTATAAGTAAATAATGGCATTTGGAAACGGAGGACTGCCTCTTTCATGAACCCATACTGATTTTATTTATTATTTTCTTTTGGTTTCTGTTATTTTAATTGCTTCTGTTAATGATTATAAATTTTCAGAGCCTAGGTGGCCTATAACTCTGGGTTATGAAGTAAAAATCAAGAATTTGTGAGTTCTTTGTCCTTCCATAGATTAGTCACCTGGCCCTAGGCAAGTTGCCAAATTTCTATAATACTGAGTGATGAAACTAAAAACTGAAATTGGGAAAAACTAAAAGTCGGTGATGAGCATATGTGGGATACAAAACTGGAAGCATCAAATGAACAAGACAAACAAACAAACAAAAACTCATAGACACAGAAAGCAGTTTAGCGGTTACCAGAGGGTAAGGGGGGGAGGGGAGTTGGTAAAAGAAGGTAAAAGGGGGTCAAATATATGGTGACAATAGGAGATTTGACTTTGATTGTGAACACACAATTCAATATATAGATGATGTACTATAGAATTTTACACTTGAAACCCATATAATTTTATTAACCAATGTCACCCCAATAAATTTAATTTAAAATATAAATAAAAAGTTTAACCAAAAAAAAAAAGTCAGTGATGAAAAGTGCTTCTTGTTAATACCTGATATTCCTTAAATCTGGGTTTGCTGACAGACCTTCCCTTCCTTTTGAGTTCAAATAAGACTCTTTCAGTATATAATATGAGATTACCATTACTCTTTGGTTACTAGGGACATGTAAACATTACAGAATTCAATGCCTAAAATTGTAATGGAATGCTTAGGTTGAAGCTAAAATTCTTACTGAGAAACCTAAAAATATTTTAAGCCCCCTTCCCTCCCAATTTACACCAAAACTTATATACCTTGTGTTTTTGTAATTGAACAATAATTGAATGTCAGTATATGAGGGCTGTTGTGCTCTTCAAATCATAAATTTTCTTACCATCAAAACCACTGTTAACAGTTTTATGAAATAATTCTCTAGCTATATTTACTAAAAATATTTTTATTGCTTAGTTTTTACATTAAGGGCCAAGTAATAATAATCTTAATGAATCAGTAGGGATTAATGAAATTACAGGATTTATCTCCTGTTGTCAAGAATCTTAGAATATAAACCTCTGAAAACTGAAATGATTTGCAATGACATATGGAGATGCAGGGGTGAGAGAGGTGGGAATCAGAGTTTGGAGTTCGGGGTGAGGGGGAGGATGGTCGCTACAGCGCCAATCTAGAACAACTTTGTTAAGTACAATTTGTGGTTTGACCTTTCTCTAGTTCATGTTTTCTACTTATATCTTTTGCATAATATTTATACATCTTAATTATAATCAGCATAATTTAGCTTTCCTCATTATCAGGAATTGGAAAAAAAACAAATCTCTACTTGCAGACATTAGAAACTTAAAATTACAGAATTATGGATATGGTTCTTTTTGTAAAGAAAAACAAAACTCTCTAATCTAAATTAGTTTCATTACTCACTGTTTTAGAAAACTTTTAAAGATAGCTCATATCATAATTGGTTCATTCCCAAAGTGTAAATTATTTTTTATCATTATTAGTTTGCTTATTGCATACCTAGAAAATAAGAACGATGCTAGAAATAATAAAAAGTTCTTTCCTTGGAAGCATATTTGGATTAAAAGTATTTGGAGTGTGAAAATGGACCTTTGCGATGTCTTCTGCCTTCCTAAACGGACCTGTAGATGCTGCTGTGCTGTGCAAATAACCTGAATCCTTCTGAAGTAGGCACATACCATATTTTGCCATGTACGATACACACTTTTTTGCCCACATTTGTGAGGAAAAAATAAGGATGTGCATTATACATGGGTAATACTAATTTCATATCTATACAAATATTTTTAATTCTTTTATTTATGCTCATGAGTTAAAAGTATAACTCTAGAAATCAATAACGATATCCACATGCAAAACAATACCCTAAAATATGATAATCTGTTTTGTTGAACTTACAACGAACTTGAAACCACAAGAGTTCTTGGCCTTCTGTGATGTGTAAATATCATAAATTTGTTACCAGTACATAAAATTTCTTGTACCTTGTACCTCTTCTTTCTTGTGTTTTGTAATTATTTGTTACATAAAATTTCTTGTACCATAATATGTTAAAAAAATAAATGCTAAGATTTCTTTATAATACAAAACCAAGTACCTAAACGTAAACAAATATTTCAATTAAAAAAATAAAACAAAAGATTTTTTTCCTTGAAAGTTGGGGCCAACTTGGGTGCCCATTATACACAGGAACACATTATACACAGCAAAATACAGTAAATAGTTCTACTGTATTAGTAGAGGGTACCAGAAAAAGTCTACACATTTTAAGAAAGGAGAAAACTGTATTAAAATTGTAATACTCAATATATACTGATAACAAAAGATGAATGCAAGTCATGTGTATACATTTTTTTTTTTGCATCCCTGGTATCTGTCAGAAAGGGTCCTACTTCTTCCATATTCCCATGTCAACTGTGGAATTCTTCCATCATCCTGCCTCTTTGTTGAATTGTATTTGCCTTCTCAATGCAATCTCTCTGCTTTAACAATTAAATCCTTTGGTAATTAAAGAGTTCTGTTTTTCATATCACTCCCATATTTATCCCAGAACACTGCTTGTCAATCTTTGTTGACCTATACTTGAGGTTCTGCTTCACCTGACAGTAAACAGCAACAACGACTGCCCTTCTATAATATGAACATTACAGATGGCATTCAACAAATTTGCTTTGTGTGACCATGTGGTAGAGATAAGATTCACTGCTCCATTGACAGTTCTTTTTTCCTACATTTTTTTAGATCCTTCCATAATTTTCCATTTGGTAAGTTTGCAACTGAGGTAATACAATGGAAAGAACAGAGTCAAGGATCTGTGTAGTCTTGACCAAATTGCTCAAATATCTGGTCCTACCTTCTGATTTTTAAGATGAGCAATTCATATTGAGTAATTTCTAAGGTTCTTTCCATTATAAAGTGCCATGGATTTCACAGAATTTTGGTGGAATTTGTGTCAACGTTGGGTGTAAGAGTGTTATTCTTCTCTACTTTCTCCTCCCCCTTCCATTCTCCCTTCTTCTCCTCTTCTTATTTCTTTTCAGAGTGTTTATGCCTAATTATATTACATCGCATCTTTAACACAAACATGGATTATTATCTTTGCATTTGAATATGCTCATTTATAATATGTCCTTATAACAAGAAAATACTGTTTCTAATGTTGTTAGAAAAACTTTAGTAGAGTTTAGTTGATAGATGTTATTTCTACTTAGCTTTAATAAAGACCCAAACTTTTCAAAGATGCTCTGGCTTACAGACCTTGAACCGCAGGGAGCTTGATTGATGAAGACCAAAGCTTGGTGCTCTGAAGTCCCCGTTGTCCTGTGCATTAAGGCCATGCTTTCCCCAGGTGCTCCCAGTCAATGACTGAGCCTGGACAGCACACAGAGACAGGACTGCCCTGGGGAGATACAGACTCCCTGGAGGCCTTTCGCTGGAGGAATCCCCCATGGCTTTTTTGAACTTTCCTTAGACTGTGTGGCTGCTTACAGAGCCTCAATGCAACATTTTCCCCTTTCTCCTTCTCTCAGAAAGTGACTGACATTGTGGTCTTGCAGCTATCCCAGACATTCTCCACTCCCTCTCCATTTTCTCTTACACAGGCAGTCCTCTAATAATATCCTTGCACATTTAATCCCATCTTGGCATCTGCTTCTCAGAGGCCCCAGACAAACACATACCCCAAAGACTACAGATACACAAATCTCCTGATCTTGAAGAGCTAAAATATAGAATCTAAAGAGCCATAAACTTCAGATGTATTGAGGTCAAATAAAAAGATGCAATGACCAACAAATGGCAAAAGGTTTTATGATGTTCACAGTTCAAAATGTCTTCATGTCCTTTTCTTTTACAGAGGAGCAATCCAACATTTAATTCATTCCTATTCCAAGTCCTGAGCTGTCCTTGGCACAATAACTAGACCATCTCCCTTAGTGCTCATACCCCCATCTTTTTGGCAGATAAGGAAAACTAAAACTCGGAGAAACTGACACCAAACACATGCAGCTACAGAATGGTGGAGTGGAAATCTGAATCTGAGTTCCAGACACATCCTTAGTCCTTCATTCCATGCTACATTTGATATGGTGCTAGACTGCAAGATCAAGGGAATGCAATAGCTGCCACATTTTCCATATTGTTCTTGTTTTCACATGGGTTGCCCTAATTCATAGCTGCTTAACAAAAATATATCAAATTAATTGTAAGGGGTGCATCCATGTCAGACCCTGTTGATTGCAGCATGCCACAGAGACTCACCCTGTCCTAAATGGCTGAAGTTTTTAATAACATTAAAAAAAAAACATGCTTGTCAAACCTGCAGAAGACAATATGGGGTTACTGATATGTAGGGTGACACATTTAGAAAGCAAACAGAATTTGATAGAATGAAATAAACTCAAAGCAGCAAGATGAACTTTAACAGACAAAACATGTGGCCCTGATTTTAAGTTCAAAAGAGAATTTTCTAAGTACAGGATGTAACTGCTCAAAGATGAGACCATTTTTCTTCTGAATGTAATATATGGGTTGGTCTTTTGGAATGACAACAGTTCATGTAAAGGTCCAAGATTTTATATGACCACAAACTTGATATGAGCCAACAGCATTACTCTGTTGCTAAAAAAAGAAAATCTACTTTTAGAATGTACTAATTTACATATGGTATTATCAAAGAATGCTAAGCGCACAGAACTGGAGGATGGTCTCTTGGTCTGGGCATCAACTTTAGAAGGAGCCTCCATAAACCCCAGTATTATGGAAAGAATGCTGAAACAATGTCCTGGATTAGCGTGTACTTATCTATGCATTCAACGGATGTTTAAGTGCACACTATAAAACAGAAGCCTGCTCAATAAAAGGTATGAAAAAGTGATCCTTGCACTCAAGGAATTCAAAGCTTGCAGGTGATGATCTGAATATTTAGCCTAAAGGGAGACTTAGAGGAAAATGCAAGTTGCCTTCAAAAACTTGAAGATATTTTGAAAGGGAAGGTTTATTATACTAAGCCCTGTTTGAAGGAGGAGGGCAGAAGGTGAGGGAAGAGGGAGAAGTGGGGGAGGAGGGGAGGCAGAGGAGCAGGAGTTAGGCAACCTGCAAAGCTATGACGGCAAAGGTTATGTTCCCAGTACTTAAAAGAATCATCTCTCTCAGTCAGGTACTCCCAGTATCCTTATAATGAGCACTGATGTGGCAAAGCCCACTTGTAACCCTGGGCCTGAGGCCAAATTCCTGCCCCTCCAGAGAAAGGGTCCTAGGTGTTGTACCCTCTGAGCTGGTAGGATAGAACTAATGGTCACTATACCCCCGCCCCTGAATACACCAGGGGAGGCAGGAAGACTTGTCAAAGGCGTTGTCCTGGCATCTGACATCCAACCACGCTGGCTGTTCATGCTGCCGCAGAGTATGATATGCAATATAGAAACCATACCCGGCCTGGTCCTGTCTATGTGGCAGCTTTCCTAACAATGCTGCTACAGGGCCGCTGTGCTATTTGCCCTTCTTTGCATAGCACATATATAAGAAGAAATAAGTTGTCTAATATAAATTAGGTACTCAAATGTTTGTTGGTAAAGATAACTAAGGAATAAACTGTTGTCAGTAGGTACTAGAAGTTGCCATCCAACACACTTTCACTGAAGTTAAGGAAGCATTTTATAAATTTAGAGAAAATGGGACATAAATCAATGTTTTCGGGGGTAGGAATCTTTTCAGTTATCGGAGTCTTTAGAGATAAAGATGGCATCATTTAAGTATATTTTCCACATTAGGTGATTCCCATATTAAATGGAAAATGTTCTCTTAGTAAATCTCTAAGTCCCCTTTCAATTCTAGTATTCCGTGGTTCTTGTGTTTTGAACGGGGTATGCAAAACTGCACCTAAGCATTTCTCATGATTTACTGAATACAGATAGTTGATCTGTATACTTTTTTTCAATGGCAGTATTTTCTAACTTTGTGGATTGCACATTTATGCTACCTTTTCCACCCCTTATGTCTTAACATTGCAAGTGAAACTTAGTGATACAATTACCTTCTTTTATTATTTCTATACTATTTATTTTTAAAAGAATGTTTTAAAAATGTATTTTTATTTATCTGCATTTAGTCTTTTTAAATTTTAGTGTATAGATCATGTTTGGTAAATAGTTAAATTTTATTCAAACAAACCCAGAGATTTTTCTTGGAAGCAGGACTGAAACCTATCACTTTTTCCTCATAGTATATTTATTAACACTATAAAGTTGAACAACTATCCTCATGTGGAAATGTTATTAAAAAAAATGTAAAATTCAGGGTCTTGAAGAACTCCTAACAAAGAATCCTGTTTTTATAGTCCCCTGAAAGATAATATTTGTTGGTAGTATTGAACAGAAATAAACTTAGTATTTACAAAATATACCTTAGTTACTTTGGTGCCAGAACTTTACTTTAAATGAATGCTCTACTTAATAAGCTTCATTAGTTATTTCCAATTTCATAACACACCAAACAATGTAGTCAAAGCAGTTAAATCAAAACACAAATCTTAAAGCTATCATGAGTAAGGATCATAAAAACACTCTGCCCAAATGATAAAACAGCTATAAATGGCTAACGCCAAAACAGAAAAAATATTTGCACCTGTGAGACAAATAAGTAATCAAATTTTTGTGAAAAATGAATGAGAAAAATAAAAAACATACGATCATTTCTGATCCTGGAGATTTCCCATCTATTTGCCCTTTCCATTTTAGAGATATTTGATTTGCATCTCACAAACATTTTAGCAAAGAAACAGGAATAGCGGTTATCTAACATACAAGATACTCTTATTTCCTACCTATTATACTCAGCCATTTTCAACTCAACTTCTTTAAGATCTAAGATGGAAATCTTATATATTTTTTCAAACAAATTAATGTGAGCACTATTTGATGTTTTAGATATTTACTCCCCTATTATATTTAATTTATAACTAGAATATTTGTATTTGTAAAATACAGCAGAGGACTGGGAATTTTATATTTTGAATGACATTTTAATGGTACATAACATCTAAACACATGACGCCAATAGAAATGCTTTAAATGAGAACTTTGAGAAATTGGATAGAGAATAAGATTATGGATAAAGAAACAAAGGAAAGAAGGAAGGAAGAAAGGAAGGAAGGAAGAAAGGAAGGAAGGAAGGAAGGAAGGAAGGAAGGAAGGAAGGAAGGAAGGAAGGAAGGAAGGAAAAAACGGAGGGAAGTAAGGAGGGAGGAAGGGGGAGGGAGGGAGGAAGGAATTATAGATTTAAGAATGAAAGATAGAGCCTGGCTAAATTGTGGCTTTATATTGGTCTATTTTGAGTGTCTTTACATAAATTAAAAGCAGCTGGGGTCTCTTACATTGATCTCATTTATTTAATTAAAAGAATCTGATATATTACAGATGTCCCTTCTTATCTAATAAGATCAAACCTAATTAACAATTAATGAAAAATTTATGTGTGTTGATTGAAGTAACATGCAGTGTTTTGTTCAGAAACCACTGTTATGGTTTATAGCCTACAATATCCAGTTTTAGTTGAAGCAAGCTCTTAACAATTCACAAAGTAATATGTATGTCTAAACCACCCTAAACTTTTAAAATGTATCTCCTAATCTTTTACATTTGTATCACGCATGCCTCTTTGGCAGCTAACAATTGACCTTTTTAACTTGCATTTTACAAAAACAACAGTTTTCTTTCTTGTCATACTGCTATGTCATGTGGGGCAGCCTGCGGGGTCTCAGCTCCCGCTCCCCCCACAAGAACACAGGATATGGCCAGGCCCAAAAGGAACACCCACGGAGCCATAGATAGGGGAGTCATACCACTATATCCTCGCTGGCAGCTGGGTTGGAGACACAGGAAGCAGGAGCCACACGATCCGCAACCTGCCGTCCATTTCTCTCTGCCAACCAACCCCACTTGCTAGCTGCAATCTGCTGTGCTAACTGGAATCCGTGCTTGCTAGCTCAGCCACCATCTTCTTGCTAGCCCCCATTTTTCTGCTAGCATAACCACAACAGTTATATTCGTGGCCAATGGCTCACTGGTTACAGCTGATGGCCAACTAGCCACAGCTGATGGCCATCCAATCACAGTTGATGGCCATTTACTACCTGAGCCAGCACCTTTCTATGTGAGGCCGAAAGCCTGGAAACTGCTCTCTGGGGCTCTGTCCCCACATGCTACTTCACCAGTTATGTAATATTTAATTAATAGCAATCACTTGTTATAATAACAAGTACAACTGACATAACCAAGTTTTAAAATAGGCTCAATATCTTTTGGATAGGCGTAATAGTAAACACAATCCCCTCTTGAGACAGCCTAACTGTTAAGGGAAAAATTGAGTGCTGTACTCTAGAGTGTAGCTTACTAATCCCGACTGTGCCTAAAAAACATCAGTCAATATGAACTATATTGGTTAATCCTGGAAGTCAGTTAAGTGGAGGTAGATTGAGAACTTTCCTGTACTTACAAAATGATAGTAGTATGACAGAGTAGCCATTTGGTTTAAGAAAATATTTATATCTATTTATATAGCTGTAAGCTTTTTAATATGGATATATGGATATATATATATATATATATATATATATATATATATATATATATAATGTTTTACATATATAATGGGTATATACATATTATATATATGTTTTATATATTTTAATATAATACATATATATAATTAAATATAATGGGTATATATAGATCCATTAACTATTATCTGTATTTCATAAAGGAAATAATGTTGCTGTTGTTTTTTTTCTGTGTAACAATTTGCTTTGAATTAACAATAGATCAAAGAGATGGAAACGGCCTAATTTTTGGTACAAATTCAATATCTGTTATTATTTCTGGGCCTACTAAAAATTGTAAATCCTTTCTTTGCTCTTATTTCAAGTCTTGTAGAAAACTATCTATAGATCAGTGTGCACCTTATCAGCAACAGGGGCAATGAGGCTTTCAAAACTGCCTGGGCTCAAAAATTCTTTAAAGAACTGAAGTTGGTAATGAGGTCAGATCTATATGATATGTATGATATACTTGAAAAAACACAAGCACTTCCTAAATGCTGAATTCCTATAGTACTTCACTATGACTTGATTTGGGAGTACTCCTACAAAAGGGTTATCTGGAATGGCCTATGGCATTTTTATGAAGATAGGCAGGCTCTGAAGACTCGGCCAGATAAGTCAAAAGGTTTATCACTATAGTAAGTCAGAAACAGGTTAGAAGTCATATTCATAGACAGCAATTTGTAAATCTGCGTTTCTTTGTATGATGTTCTCCTACATTTTTAAAATATGGAAAAAAAAAAGATGCCAGTGTTTTAAACTGTGTGTTTACTTCTGATGATGGAGATGTTGAACACATTATAACCTACATGCTTATAAGAAAAAAAAGGTCATTTGAGTTTTATTTTAAATGTTACATAAACATGTTGTTGGAAAGTGCTGGGTACTTAGGAAGTACCCAGACATGTTATTATTTACAAAGGCAGTATAAATCCCCTTTGGGCTTCTTTTAGCAATAAAGCAAAAAAATTCTGGAACAAAATAGTAAAGGAAAACAAATGATCAAATAGGATACATGGTCCCCTCAATCTTTGGCATCTATAGGTAGAAGGCCAGGTTTAGTATTGAATCTTAAATTGAGACTTGTTGGATAAAATACCAGCATTTTATTTAAGTTAAGCAGAATATGAATTTATTAGGTTGGTGCAAAAGAAATTGCGGTTTTTGCAATTATTTTTAACCTTTTAAACCACAATTACTTTTGCACCAACCTAATAGTTGGCATAGGATATATACTTTAAACTATTTACGAATCTTTTACCTTTAGGATAAAAATAGATTCTAATCATTAAATATTTTCTCATTTAAGTACAACCCTATATATTAAGCTACCATGCCAACCATGTCTCTTAAGTGTTCAAAAATATAGAAATTATAGATACAACATATTGCAGCTACTGATCCAGAAATCTCAATGATAACCAGGAATTACTACTATTGAGTTTATTTAGTGATGGATTTACTTTAAAAAAAATTTGTGGCTTAGCACATTTGAACATTACTGTTTTCAAAATGTATAACACAGTACTGTAAATACAGCTCTTCACTGTAAGCTCTCAAGGACTTAGCAAAATGATGATTTCACTTTGAAATAAAAATGCATGGCAAATGTTGTACATGTATGGTATTTCAGCATGCAAAATAATGTTAAAACTCACAAAGCTATGTTCAGTAAATAAAAAAAACAAAAACAAAAACAAAAATTATATGCATCATTTCTTTCTTTTTTCTTCTTCTAAACACATTATAGCCCTCTCACTATGTAAGGACACAGTGAGAAGCCTCCAGCTATGAACCAGAAGACACCTTTACCAGAATGGGACCATTCTGGTTCCTTGGTCTTGTAATCCCCAGCCTCCAGGACTTTTAGATTACAGGAACTCAGCAAGTCCCAAAATCCAACCTGTAATCATATCCTCGATTCTGGATGTATGGACCTCGTATACTCAACAACTGCAATCATCTCCATGTTGGTTCCCTGATCCGTGGAGCAACGGCCATTATGATAACACCAACAGGCGAGGGACAGAGTATCTCTTTACCACTTTCCCTCAGGGCTATATGAGCTCTCAAGCCTCAAACCATAATTTAGACTACAGAATCCTTGAGTGCCTTGTCATCTACAAGGACTTCATGGTGACTCACTAGGCTGATGACATCATGCTGAGAGGACATATTGAGCTGGAAACAACAAACTCCTAATACTGAGGGCTTGAAAGTACATGAAGAAACACCTGACAACACTGGAAGCAAAAATAGACAAATCTACAATGATTTTAAGATTTCAACACTGTTCTCTCAAAATTGATGGAAGTAGACAGAAAACTAGTAGGAAAGAAAAGACCTGAACAACACTAACAGTCAACTGGACCTAATTTACACTTATGAAACACTTCACCACCAACAGAAGAATAAATAGTATATCCTTTACAAAGGTGCATGTAACATTAAACAAAAGAGACCATGCACTAAGCCAAAAAACAAATCTCAATAAATTTAAAATCATGCAGTGATTTTAAGAGCTATTAAGAGAGAAGTGGGGGATGAAAATTAAAGAAGAAAGGACAAGATAGAGCAAAAAAAAAAAATAAAAAAAATAAAGGAGGGTTTGGGAAATACAGTTCAAAAACATGATGGACATTTGACATCAAATTTTATGAATACATGTGATAAAAGTTTTATAAATAATCTGTTCACTTCCATAAAATCTAGAATGATATAAAATTAGATGAATTTGCAACAAAAGAGAATGTGTTTAAATATAATTTCATTTGATTGAAAACATAACTGACATAAATTTATAGACTTAATTTATTTTTGTGACACATTCTTTGATAACATATTGCACCATATTAATTCATATGGTAATGTACTGGGAAGGAGTTCTCAAAATTACTCGAATAACCCTTGAATTGTATTATTTTGTTTCACAGAAAATAGCTTTCCACAACTATAATATTTCCATCAGTTATAAGTTTAACTGTATTTGGAATGGATTAGGGATGGGATAGAGTGTGATAAAATTCAGGTAGCCAAAAAATTTAAAGATTGTTTCTAAAATGTCTTCTTTGTCTAAGAATTCCACATCTTTCAATGAGTTAACTACCCCATGAGGACCTCATTCCTTCAATTCTTGGAGGGACTCATTATCTCAGCTAGGAAATTCTTAAGAACATCAAAAACAAAAAACTAATTATTTTTCTCTAGTTTCCATGAGAAACTATTAGGCTGAGAAGGTTGTACAAGCTAATGATTTAAGTGTAAGAAACTACTCTCAGGGGAATGGCTCATCTAACTGTACCAAAAAAGTTTGCTGGAATACAGAATTAATATTGACTAGTTTTGATGTATTTCAATACTTCTGTTAACAGAAAAAAAATCATTGTACACCATTTGTTTATAAATTAATGGAGATAATAACATCATCATTGTTTTTAGCTATCTGCTATCTCTACCAATATAATTGGTGGTATTAAATTATAGTATATTATGTTAATAATGTTCATAATTAAAATATTGTATTTGATATGTTAATGACCATAAATGTTCTGTTTCCACTTGACAAAAGTATCTAGTAATGGCCACTGAAGTTAGTCATTCATAGAATATTAATAATAATGATTATTAAAATATAAGTAACATTTGAAAGATACAAGGCATATTTATATGTGTCATCTCATGTATATCAATTAAAATCTCTGGTTGTAGAGGTGAAATGTGAAATTTACCTCCCTTAGAAGTGTTAGCTTCATCACCCTTAGAAGCTAAATATAGAAAATATGCTTGTGAGATGCATCTAATTCTAACTTGTTCATCTCATGACTGTAACGGCGAGTAAAATTATCTGAAGTAGCACATGCATACTATTATTTTTTTATCTTTTTTTTTTAAAACCAAAATCTGTTAATTTATTCTAATGGCTCAGATGAAGACATTTTTCAGTCAGATACATAGGTAGCGAGTCTGAGATAATTTAATAATTTTATACCAAACGGCAAATTGAATGATTATTTTAATACAGAGGGTGCCAAAACAAAATGTTCACACATTTTAAGAAAGGAAAACTATATTAAAATTGTAGTGCTCAATATATACCAATAACAAAAGATGAATACAAGTCACGTTTGACTTCTGCAATTACAAGAGGTGCTCAAAGTGGTTACCATCAGCGTCCAGACACTTCTGATTACAGCAAACTTCTGCTTGAGCAAGTGTCCACTTGTATACATTTTTTTGGCACCCCCGGTATTTTAGGCCTAAAAAAAAACTCATTCTATCCAGTCTTTGTTCAAGCTTTCTCTTTTTAAGAAATAACTAGAGTCTAATAAACATAAAAGGCTTAATATCATCACACATGCCACAATTCCTCCGTGGAAAGAACTTGTACTATCACCTAGATCCATCTCTTCCTCATTAGAACACTGGTTAGGATTCATCTCTTCAAAGAGGCCTTGACAGGAAAACCACAGCAATTTAATTCACTCCAGAAAATCATCCTATTTTACGTAAATCCCACTAGTTTTATATACCTATTGATCCCGATGACAATATTTTATTGATAACTTTAAGCAAAAATCACTCATTCGAAAAACAAAGTTTTTGTTAAAAGCCTTATTATTTTTAATGCATTAAAGCACCTTATCTTTACAGCCCAGAATCCAGATTCACTCTACCTGTGTGAATTGTAGATGGCCCCAAATGAAACACCCTTTCTCATGGAGACATAAGTACTGGTCGAACAGAGATTCCTAAAGAGTGAAGTATTAGTGATTGACATTCTACCCAACATAATATGGAGCCTTGATCCAAAGATTTGCGTCATGTCAGAATCCTCTAGGGTGAGTCAAGCTTAAATACTGGAGATACCAAATACATACACTAAGAACCATGGGCAAGAGGAAGGGCCAAGATCAGAGACACAGATCATGAGACTGACATTAGTTGGGAATAAGATCAAGTAGGTCTGGAATTATGACAAGAAAAAATATCTCTGATTGCTAAAATTTTTATGTATTTGTACTTTGGTCTTTTAGATTTTAAATGTATAATTACAGAATTGATTATAGAATCAAAAGTATGATAGACTCATTCTTTTTGAAAAACACTTAAACACTACCAATATTTTATTATCTTCTTATAGTTTCTGTAAGGAACATTAATCTACTTGGTTAACTAACTCTATCTAAAATTTTGACATTTCAGTACTTAAGTCAATGAAACACCAAACATAAATCAACATATGCATACTGAAATACATATTTCTCTGAGATACTATAAGGCAAAATAAAACAAAAAAACTTGCTATATTATATTTAAAATTAGTTCCATGTTTATTAAACATTGTACTCTAAAAGGATATTCACAAAATTGTTAACAATAGATACATTTAGTACCATTAGCTTGTTATTTTAAAAAGCTCTACTTTTTTACTTTATACATATCTTATTGCCTACATTTTTATTGTATAAATTAATTTTTTAATAAGTTATTTTTAATTCTTATAAAAGCAAAATAATTATATTCCTTAAGAAATTCTTAAATTTTAAATATTAACAAAAATTTTAATCTTCCACATGTAATTGTTATCAATATATCTCAAAACTCCATCTTCAAATACAAAAGATCAATTTTTTTAAATTATGCAAATCGCTATCATTTAGAAGTTCATTCTTCTTTTGCTCTTTCCTCAGTTTTTAAGCTTGAATTTACATATGTCCCATGAAGATGAAAAAATTCTACAGTTACTCTTGGCTATATTTCAAAATCCCCTGTGCTCATTTTATTATAGTTTTGCAATTATATTACAGCTTTGTAATTATATTATAGCTTTGTAAATTAGTTGTTAGCCTCTATCTCTTCTTTCCCTTTCTAACTGTATCTCTCCCTCTCCATTTCTAATATTCACAAACACACATATACTCCCACTCATATACTCAATTTTCTTACAAGGGAATATACACCATGCCAAAGAAACAGTTGAGAAATAATTCTACTGTTATCTACTTGTTTGACACCAGCCTGTCCCTAAAATAATTCCAGTCTTGGCGCTGATCCTACATCACTAGTTAAAACATCTCATTTCTTTTTTTGGTTAATTTTTTCTCTGAACACCTGGGTCCATTTTCTGCCAGTTGATCTAAATTGGAGACTCCTCAATTCATCTAAATTTTCTGATACTGAAAACCAAAAAGAAAACAGCTTAATTCTTTATATGATTTCCCAAGGAAAAAACTTCTTGTCTGCAATACAAAATTCTATCCTCTAACCAACAGCTTTTCAACTGTAACTGTAAGGAGTGCTGCCTCTATCCATTCATAAAGAGTAATGTTAGCATCCTCCCAGATTAACAGAAACCTCTTACCTTATGTGTTGTGTCAATTAAGATAATTTGATTAAAGGGGACAGAGAACAGCTCTGGATAATTTACACACAAAAGGAGGAATTTAATAATAGCTAGATTTAAATTTAAGTAATGAGCATTATCTACATACAACTTAAAAATGCAAATGAAAGCCAGAAAAGATAACTTGCCTATTTTTGGATAGCAAAATGCATTATGTCAATTGTTCCAAATTCAATCTAACAATTCAATGCAATCCTTAAAATATACCAAGATTTCTCTTTTAACTGGATGAGCTGATTCTAAAGTTAATGTTTGAAAAAATAGGCAAAAATGTATTTTTTCAAAATGCTGCCCCTAAAAAAGAGCATTGACATGGGACTAACACAGCTAGATATTAAAACATATTATGAAGCTGTCTTACATAATAACACTACTTCATCACATGGCATTAGAATGACTCACTGCCAACAACTGTCTGTCTTTAAGACACTTTTCAGTCAAGTGTAACATTCTTCTAGGACAGATTCAAATGTTAACACATTGGCACATCTTGAAACCAAGACTACATGATTTAGGAGATGACTAAGTCCTCAAAGAAGAGTGAGATATTGATATCAGTTCCACTCCTAGGTATTTACCCAAGAAAAAAAATATATATATGTTGTGTATAGCAGCTTTATTCATAATTCCTAAAACTGGAAACAACCCAGAAGACACACCATCAACAGGAGAACTGATAAACAAACTATAGTGAACATAACTGACCTAATTACTCAGCAAAACAAAACAAAATAAAAACTTACTAATAAAGGAATCGATCTTAGATACAAAAAAGCAAAATACAAACGAATATAGTTTCATGATTCCATTTACAATAAGTCCAAGAATACTGAAAAAATATACCAGAGTGACAGAAATCAAAGAGTATTTGCTTAGCAGTAGTGGGAGCTGGATGGGGAAGGGGGGTTGCGGGGGGCGGATTTACTCAAAAAAGGCATGAGGGAAACTTCTGGTATAATGAAAATGTTCAATATCTTGACAGGGTTGGTGGTTACATGGGTGTGTACAATTGTCAAAACTGATCTAAATGTACAATTTTAATGTATATAAATTACATCTTAGCAAAACAATACAAAATACATTTTTTATAGAAAGAAAGGGGAAAAAGAACTTGAGCATGAAACAAAATACATGACCAATACAATACATCCTTTGAATAGCTAATAAAACACATTCTTTCTTTCCACTGATGCAATTTCTATTTTTCTTCTCCCTGTTCCTATTTTGTAACACCAGACATCATCCTACCTGTCACCTCAGCCAATACTATAAGCTCTAACCTTTACTTATTTTTACCATTTCCTCTGTGGCATGAGAGGCTCATAAATATTAGAAGGTAGTTTCAGGTCCCAGTTCAATGAACCCATGATTGTGTGTGACACAACCTTCAAATCAGCAGAAAGCAGAGACACGAAGATGAGAAGCCAACATTTTAAGACATTGTGTATGACCATCAGAGCTGTGATATCCACCCTTCCCCTCAACCCCTAATACACACATACACACAATCTCTACTTTTGACTTCTAGATGGACAAGTGAATTTTGACTATGAGGTTTAAGTGAAGCAGCACCATATATATGGATTGTTATTTCATAATACACAATGGATTCTATGAATACACTTACTCCAAAAGTTATTTTCTCCCAGTTAGAATGTTAGCCTCAAACTGACACTTCACAGTTCTGCCTGGTCAATTGCTTCCGGGTTTAAGATAAGAGCAGTGACTCTTATGATAATCTTTCCATTTCAAGTGGATTGAGTTTCTTAGTTAGCAATAGTGGTGTGCGATAAACCAAAGCATATACGAGACAGCACTACTAAACCTATGACAGCAGCAGAAGCATGAAGAACAGGAAAATCAAACCCAGTTGCAGAATAGTTTCTCTTCCAGTACATTTCTCTTGACAATATATTGATTTCAATGTAATAATTTGGATACCACATAACTTGCTGGTCCCTTTAATTTTGGAACCGTACCGCAGGTCAAGAATTGGTTTTTACAGATGGGAAACTGGTCACTCAGTCATGGTGGAAGCCAAGTCTGTCTTTACAAGAGAGAGTACAATTTGTTGAAAACATATACTGGGGTTGCCAAAAAAATGTATATAAGTGGACACTTTGGTCAGTGTTGCTCAAGCAGTAGTTTGCTGTAATCAGAAGTGTCTGGATGCTGATGGTAACCACTTTGAGCACCTCTTGTAATTGTAGAAGTCAAACGTGACTTGTATTCATGTTTTGGTTTTGGTATATATTGAGTATTACAATTTTAGTAAGTTTTCCTTTCTTAAAATGCATATACATTTTTTGGGACCCTCTGTATATAGCCTCCATTCCTACCAGTAGGGTCGCTTTCCTCAAGAACCCATTTAAAAAACAGTAAGTTACATAGAGACATAGGCTGATCAATAGCTATAGAGCAGGTTATTGTATCTGTATATAAAGAGCATTTTTCACATCAGAGGGTTTTTTAAAAATACATATACAAATGAAACACAGCTATTCTCTTGACCTTGACCTAGTTTAAGAAGTGTGTATACATTTCTCTCTCCTAATTATATTATCTTCACTATTTTATTCTTGCTCCTTCAAAGTCCCCACCCATCCCATCAAATCATTACCTTTTTGCCAAGGAATTTATAGAGATTCTGATGTCAGGCTTGCTTCTACTTCTTCTTCTTTTCTTCTTCTTTTTTTTTTTTTTCAGGTAGTTTTTCATCTAGAAAGATAGAGAGATGATTTAATATATGGTAAATCGTTATAATACACAATATGATAAATATCTAAGCAGTGTGATCTGAGAGTGCTAATTAGAGATGGCAAAAAGTCAATGCAATTCTCAAGAGAATGGATAAGATTTTGTAAGAAAACAATGGAGGGACGGTGAAGGAAAAGTATAATTTAAGAACATAGCACACTGTTTGATAGATGGATTGTAAGATTTAAGAACAGACACTTTTGTGGGCTATTTAGATCTCCATATCCAAGAAATTTATTTTCTCTGCAGTAGATAATCATCAGATGAGCTTGACCAGGGAAATTATACTGTTTGGTGAGCTCAGTTTCAGGAAGATAATTCTGATAATACTATGCAGAATAAATCAGAATAAATGATACTAGAAGAATGGAGATTAGTTTAGGGAAGAGAGAGAGACAGAGAGACAAAAGTATAATATACCAAAGTGGAAATGGAAGTAACATTTAGAGGAAAAAAACATTGTGGATGTAGAATCAATAGAATTTGTCAAGCAATTAAACAAAGAGTTAAGAAATAACTAATAGAGGTAATTCTAAAAAGCTTTCCCTCATTCACTCTCTCTCCTGGGAAACACAATAAACCAGAAGTATAATAAAACAGAAGCTGTCTCCCTGAAAACCAGCAGGGCTTCAAAAGCATATTCAGTTCTCCTAAGTCCCAGAAAAGAAGAACCTCATATAATGGAGTGACAGGCACTATGAATAATTCTGGGAAAAGACTAGGCCTCTTACTGGGTCGCCCTTTGTAGCTTTTGTGCTAATGGAATATGTATTTCCCTTTCTCCAGAATAAATAGGCACCACTACCACCTCATAGCCTGCTTTATTCCTATTGTTTCCCAGGAGCTGCATTCTGTATCCCTTTCTTCCAGAATTTTTTGTTTGTTTGTTTGCTTATTTTTATCCATAGTTTTATCTAATAATCCTGATTCTCTTTTCACCAGCCCGGGTCTTTAAAGCCATCTCCAAATATTTTCTAGTCAGGATGCCTTGGTTCTCCACACTGACTACCGAGTGCCTAGGACTGAACTGAATTCTCGTGGCTTTCTTTGGATTTGATCCCCACCATCACTCCTTCTCTGAGTGGGAAGACAATCTGATTATATCTTTTAAAGTGGGTCCTTTTACCCTGATGGGACTCCAGAGTCCTGTTAACTCCTGCCACCCGTGTTTCTTAACGTTGCACCGCTCCCTTTTACACCTAGCCGGTATTCCTTGCAGTCAGCACACGAGGTGATGGATTATTGCTGCCATCCTCCAACACTAATGCAGATGCCAACAGCCAACATAGTGAAACAGGAGGAAGATGACTAGGAAGCTTATAAGGGTTTCTGTGTTAGATAAGTTATTAGTCAACGATCACGAAGTGTCAGAAATAGGTGATACAATTACATGCAACCTGTTCTCTTATCTTTGTTTTCTCTTGCTTTGCAGTGGAGAAACATTGCCCTAAGTACCATTGCAGATGAATCGAGAAAAATCAAACCATATCCTGTAGTATGCTAGATTCAAGACTGTTTTTATGATACCTCTTTTGAAATATTGATTAGTTTTTAATTCATTAAACTTTTTATATGATTTTTTTCTGAAAGTTACTATTGACTTGTATTCATGAATACTGGGTTGTAAATTAAAAAAATAATAATAATTATCTAATGGTATTGAAAACAGTCTAATCATTTTGACTACTTGGGTTTCAGTTTCTTATTTGTAGATTGAGAGATTGGAAAAGATGGGTTTTATAGACCCAGATTGTTTTAGAGCAAAATCAATATATGAAGATAATTTACTCATATCTAATCAAAGATACTACATTACTCCCTTGGTCTTACCCCCACCCCTATGCCTCCCTTCACCATTAAAGAAAAAATAAAAGAAAAATAAAATATTTGTGGAAATTGTGTTTTGGTTTAGAAATATGTGTTGTTTTTAATTTAAAATTTTTTTTAGTTTTTACATGCATAATATCTACCAATTAAGTTATTATTCACGATTTATTCAATAGAGTAAATTCTTTCCATTATCAAGTTAGAAATCCAGTGTAATAGCTTCTATATCAATAATACTTTATAATAATAATAATTAATATTTTTTTATAAAGAAGTAGTTCTGTTTCATGCCACATATTTGATCATGGTCCTTTTTCAAATGTACATAACCCATTTAGAAGAAATGAGATATATTTTGTGTAAGACTTAAAAAAAATAAGAATAATATCCTATCATGTCCAATCATTTCAAGAATGTTTACCTCCTGCTGTGCAAAACCTAGTAACAATTTAGTTTTGCTTGGGGCAGTATGGGGAGTCCTTATTTGTTTAAGCTTCATTTAAAATATACCCAACAGTACAAAACACCACATCACAGACGTTATGGTTCATTAACTCAAGGCCATATCATACTCAAAAAGAAACATAGTTTTTCAATTAACCTATAGATTTTAGATAACTGTCCAAAACTCATTTACTATTCAGGTTAATTACATACCTTTAGCACTTTTAAAAAAAAATTTTGATTTAGTGAAAGTTTATTTCTCAATAGCTTTTACCCTCAAACATCTGCAGACATAAGCCATTTTGATTTAACAATTCTTCCTACATTCATTCTCCCATGTATGCTTTCTGGAAGTTATAGTGGTAACTAAATTAGACTTGGCAGAAATAAAGAGAAACTTTCTACTTTTGAACAGCACATCTTATGGGGCACCAGTTTGAAAAAAGCAAATTGAAAATGAAAAGAGATTTGATTCTACAAGGATGAAGGCAGAAAAATGTTTGAGAGTGGTATTATTTAGAAAAACAAAAACCTATGTTTATTTTGAATGTCTGGAGAATGCCATGGTTTGCCTAATTGAAAATCGTGGGTAATTCAAGGATACATATGCCATACATGGACTACTGACTTTCAAAGTGCAACGTGATAAAATGCATTCAGCCTTAAAATCTGAATTCACAAAATTTGAACTTTGATGATTCAAATATTCCTTCATTGTTTGTGTATTCTTAGCCTGTCAAAAATTCTGCCTCTCTAGCACAAAAGAATCAATTTTTTGTTTTATTTAGTCCACAGAAAAGTAATGTGTCTTACAACAAAGAGGAATCGTTGATTAGTGGGGAACAATTACATATTTTAAAAAATATAGAGGGTACCAAAATATGTGTACACATTTTAAGAAAGGAAAACTGTATTAAAATTGTGATACTCAATATATACCAATAACAAAAGATGAATACAAGTCCCATTTGACTTCTGCAATTAGAAGAGGTGCTCAAAGTGGTTACCATCAGTGGTCCAGACACTTCTGATTATGGCGAACTACTGCTCAAGCAACGTTGACAAAAGTGTCCACATATATATATATATATATATATATATATATATATATATATATATATATATGTGACACCCCCGGTATTTGTTCTATATCCCCGCTGCCTGTCTGAAGAGTTTGAGGGGACTCAGGAGCAATGCAAGACATAGGCGAATGGCATCAGAGATGGCCTGTAGAAAAAAATCTATCAGTCCACCAATCAATCAATTTCACTCATTCTAGCAAATGGAGATCCACTAGAGAGAGGATAGTGGTTTCCTTAAGTAGTTTTAAACCTTGTTGTCATTCACTTTTGTATTCATTATTTAACACAATGAAAAGAAGAAGTGACAAGTTAGGTTTATAGAGATAGGACAGGAGGAAGAGAAAGACATTTAAGTGTATCTTGTTTTATCCACTGAAATATAATTAAAACTGCAATGTTGCAGACATTGTGTAAAATTCAGATGAAGGAGAATGTCAAGAAATTCATGTCTCAAAGAGAAGAAAAACATTTAAGCAAGTAATCATAACATACTATTATTAGTACTAATAGAGAAGTCTGTAGAATGTACACAGGGAAGAAAATTATAGTGAAAGAGAATGAGTAAGGTTTTGCTAGAAGAAGGAAGTTGTTAAGAGTGTTCCTGGATAGGAGGTAAAATTTGGTGTATCTTGAAAAATGGTTGAATTGCGAAGAATAACCTAAGACAGTCATGTACACAAGAGTCAGAAGTGAACATGTATAGGTAGGATAGCCAGTGGGACAGCCCAGTGAGAAGCAATTACCCATTTGTGCGCAGGGGGACTTGTTTTTATGTCTTCTAGACCGCTTTTAGGACAGAAGGTAAACTCTCTACCCTTGAAATTGAAAAGTCCAATTTGTAGATTTTAATCTCTTCACGCTTGCTAGTACTTGTGGAATATGGATCCTCTGTACATTAACTTTGAACTATTTTTTAATATTGTATTTTTCCTACTAAAATAGATACAATATTTTGCAAACATTCAACTGTGGATTTTTCATTGTTCAGCAAATCATACCTCCCTTCCCAATCCTAGAAGTCCTTCTAGCATTAGTATTAGGGAAGAAAGCTTATTGCCCAAGAGGTCAAGTAATATCAACCCCTTAGAACAAGGAAGTCACTGAACAGATTTGATTTGCAGACCACTGTTCTGAAAATTAGGCATTGTCAAGTGTTTTACCTATTTTAAAACCTCTTCTTTTTATGTTACAAGCAAGCCTGTCTAACATAAAATGAAGTCTTCATGTAAACCTTGTAGAGAGAGCTCAGAATATGTATGATAAGAGGAACATAATCAAGTAACAGGAAGTGCAAGAGAGAATCCCTTCCTAATGCCCAAGAGTGAACTGAAGGAAAAGAAAGAAAGAAAGAAAGAAAGAAAGAAAGAAAGAAAGAAAGGAAGGAAGGAAGGAAGGAAGGAAGGAAGGAAGGAAGGAAGGAAGGAAGAAAGAAAGAAAGAAAGAAAGAAAGAAAGAAAGAAAGAAAGAAAGAAAGAAAGAAAGAAAGAAAGAAAAAAGAAAGAAAGACTAGAACTGGATATGGTTGCCCCAGTTTATTTTTTTCATTGATTGATTTATTCATTTAACCACATTTACTCAGTACCTAAGAGGCACCAGTTGTTAATTAGTCTAGGATCTGTGGGTAGAGTACTGAATGTAAAGTCTCTGTTGTCAGAGACAAAGCTCCTAGGGGAAAGGTGTTTTAAGAAAAGCTCAGATATGTTTGTAGGAATCTTGGAGAAATGGGATCACTTATTCACTTTCCACATTGCAAACTGAAAATTACAAGTACCCTTCCTGAAAAACTGCATTTAACTTTAACAAGTTGAATATTAGAAATGATTGAGATAAGATCTAAGGCAAAGAGAAGACCAAGATATAATCTTGGCTAGGAAAAATTGTTAAGACTGAAAACTTGTCATAAACAGAGAGAAGACATAAGGAACCTTTCTCTCAACTCATAACAAACAGAAGAGATAATTTTCTTTTGGTTCGGTTTGGTTTTGGTACTTTTTGTTTTTTACATAGCTAAATTTGAAAGCAAGCAAGATTTTTTAAAACATGGTTAGAGAAAGAAATAAGCCATAACATGAATGGAAAGTAAGGCCAGTGGCCTATGGAGTGTCAGAATGGAATGTGCCTGAGAGACTGGGTGTCAACACCCATGCATGGACTGAAGTTGAGGCCAAAGGTTCTAGTAATGTGTGAATCTGGAATTAATCTCTCAGCATAAAGCTGAGAACCATCTATAAAATGAAGAACCGACAAAAGTTTCTTCTACTAGCCCAAGTGGAACAGAAGTGGGAATTGGCCATAAGTAAAGATAATCATGTGAAATTTTGAAACTCATACCTGTAAACACGGGTTAGAAAACATAGGCTGAGAAATTACTATGAAAATTGGCCCCAAACTAGAAAACCAATGCGTCAAATGTACAGCTGCCACTTTAAGGACATTTATAACAAGAGTACACATGCAATTCATGTGGAAAACATCCCCTCTGATAAGATCACTGTCCCATATTACAAAGCATGAAAGGAAAACAAAATGTTAGGAGAATGTGCTGGAAAAAGAAAGAAAGAGAGAGAGAGAGAGAGAGAGAGAGAGAGAGAGAGAGAGAGAGAGAGAGAGGTGGGTGGGAGGGAAGGAGGGAGGGAGGGAGGGAGGGAGGGAGGGAGGGAGGGAGGGAGGAAGGGAGAGAGAAAGAAAGAAAAGAAAAGAAAAGAAAAGAGAAGAAAGAAAAGAAAACAAGAGAATTATAACCTCACAACTAAAGAATTAGAGGAACCTGTAAGAGACTAAAATATGTTTGCCAAAAGTTCAAATAGATAAAGGAAGCAAAATAAGCTATAAAGCAAACATAGAATATTTGGAAACAGACATCAATACTTGCAAAATACATAAAAATTATACAAATGAAAAAATGTGTTATTGAAATAAAAATATCGACAGACAGATGGAACTGTTTCTAAGTCAATACTGAAGAGAGAACTAGAGTATTAAAATATAGTTATGAGGAAATCACACAATATTTAGCACTGATAAAAAGAGATATGGTTAACAGATAAAGAAGCTTGACTAGGCAGCTCAAAAATATGCCTAATATGAGTTGAGAAGGAAAGAGGATAGAAAATTGGAGAGAGGCACTATCTGAGAAGTGACTTCTGAGATCTTATAAAACAAAAATAAAACTTGAATCATTGCATTTAATTAACACGTTAAATACTGAGAAAACTAGATAAAACAAATCCATTACCAGCAAACTGAGTTAAAACTATAACATAAAAATAAAGATAAAATTCAATAAGCTACAAGAGAGAACTATTTAAAACATCAAGAAATGGGACATGTTCTGACAATGTTTGACTAGTGAATTAAAAAATATATACATTGAGAAGTACAGGATATCTTGAGACAACACAAGGCAGTGATAGATAGAGAGGCAGGATACAAAGGATATAAGACAATATATCTCCCTGATATGGAGACTTAATTTGGTACCTGGCATCTCTTTTTCCATTGGGTTAAGTCACATTTTTAATACTTCCACAGGGCTAAGATGACTGAAGCTAGTGTTTAGTGTCTGCAAAGTGAGGACTGGGGAGATATAGCATACCCCCTATTTTGAGTTAAGACACCAAAATTTTATGTACCTTTTGAGTAAGGATCAAATAAAAATAGGGCCTTGCTGGTATCACAGGTCAGCTTTGAAACACCTCTATTCTCAAAAATATGTTAAAGTAAATTTGTGAATAAATATAAATAAATATTGATTCTATAATTATAACAATATCCCATTGGGTTCAACACACATATAAAATGAAAGTTCAAGAAACCAATGGCATGGGAGAGGGTTTAAGGTTAAAAGAATTAGTGATCATAGTCCTTTTATTCTTTGCGATTGGGGAGATGTCAATATTTTACTTTGAAAATCAAAATGCATACTGTAAATTATAAGGCAATCAATTAAAATGTTTGAAAGAGTGGAAATAATAGAAGGGGTGATGATAACATGGCAAAATGGAGTAATTAAAATTATTAGTCTGTTAATCCAAAAACAGACATGAAAGAAACATACAACAGATGACACAAATAGAAAGAACCTAAAAAGATATTACTTAAAAACTAAACACATCAGTAATAACATTTAATGTAAATGGACTATATGATCCAATTAAAATACAATATTGTCAGACTGGATTCACACAAACACACACACACACACACACACACACACACACACACACACACTACAAACTAAATGCTGCTGCCTACAAAGAAATAGCTGAAAATGAGAATATGAAAGATTGAAAGGATGACGATGATGGAAATATTTGTCAAATATTAAAGGAAATATAATACAGTTTTATTGATTCTAGAGAAATGCGAAAGAAAGCGTTGCTAGTGATAAAGAGGTACACTTCATAATCATAAAAAGGTTCAAGTCACCAAGAAGATGTAATACTTATACTTTCACAATTTTATCTACCTCATACATCTTCTAAATTTTCTAAAGCAAGTTAACCAAACTATAGGAAAAATAGAAAAAATAACAATCATTACAGCATATTATAACACAATTCTTCCAATAACCATTAGAACAATCAGGTAAAAATCAATAAGCATAAAGATTTTAATAGCATGATCAGCCAATTTTGACCTATAAACGTGCATAATATAACTACTCAGAACTGTAGATGTGTTCTTTTCAAGTGCACATGGAAAATTTATCAAAAATGACCATCTGCGGGGCTTAAAGCAAGTCTGTCTTGGTCCATTAGGGTCACTATCACAAAATTCCATAGATTAGGTGCCTTATAAACAACAGAAACTACTTTCTCACAGTTTTGTGGACTAGAAGTCCAAGATCAGAGTGCCAGAATGATCTGATAATGGCCCTCTTCCAGGATGCAGACTTCTCTTTGTATCGTCACATGACAAAAGAAGGCTAGCAAGTTATGTGGGACCTTTTTAATAAAAGCACTAATCTTATTCATGAGGGTTCCACCCTCATGATCTAAGCACCTCCCAAAGGTCCCAACTCCTAATATCATAATTTCTGGCATTATGATTCCAACATATGAATTTGGGGGTGACACAAACATTCACACCATCACAAAATCTCAACAAATTTCATAGAATTGAAATCATGTAGAATATGATTAAGCAAAAAATAAATGTAACTAGGGAATACTCATGTATTTAGAAATTAAGAGATTTAATTCAAAGTAATCCAGGCATAAAAAAGAAATCATCAGAGAAATTGGAAAATACTAATTTTAACAGAATGAAAATAAGAATACAAATAACAAATCTTCTAGGATTCATTTAAAATCATATTTAGAGGATTTATAGTATAAATGTACATTCTATAACAAAAGAAATGCTGAAAATTATTGAGCTAAGCATCTATATTAAAAATTTAACAAATAATAATAATTTAAAAAGTATAGAATAAAACAACATAAGAACAAATATTTTGAAATGGAAAAAGATCCACAGTAAATTGGATCAAGAAAACCAAAATTTATTTCTACAAAAAGACTAATAAAACTTATAAACACATTAAAAAAAAAAAAAAAAAAAAAAAGTTAGCTGGGGCCAGGCAATTAGAGCTCCATGCTCCTAACTCCGAAGGCTGCAGGTTCGATTCCCACATGGGCCAATGGGCTCTTAACCACAAGGTTGCCAGTTCAATTCCTTGAGTCCTGTAAGGGATGGTGGGCAGCGCCCCCTGAAACTAAGATTGAAAACGGCACCTTGAGCTGAGCTGACTCCTGGATGGCTCAGTTGGTTGGAGTGCGGGCTCTCAACCACAAGGTTGCCAGTTGGATTCCTGGAGTCCCGCAAGGGATGGTGGGCTGCGCCCCCTGCAAATAACAATGGCAACTGGACCTGGAGCTGAGCTTCGCCCTCCACAACTAAGACTGAAAGGACAACAACTTGACTTGGAAAAAAGTCCTGGAAGTACACACTGTTCCCCAGTAAAGTCCTGTTCCCCTTCCTCAACAAAATCTTAAAAAAAAAATAAAACGAGAGAGAGAGAGAGAGCTTAGATAACCAACATCAGGAATGAAAGAGTACTTTATGCCATATTTCAACTTCTAATTGGTCCACAGATTTAAATGTTAAAACTAAAACAATTTTGTAGAAGTTAACATTAAGATACTATTTTAACAATATTGCAATAAAGCAAGTTTGGATAAATAGGAAACAAAATGACAAGCCACAAAAGTCAGTACTGAAAACTGAACTGTATTAAAATTAAATATTATTGTTTACCAAAGAGCTATTAAGATAATCAAAAGACAAGCCACAAAGTTGTGGAGGATATTTGTTATACGTATGACTAAAAAAAAAAAAAGAAGAAAAAAAAAGAAAAAGGCAGAATATACAAATAAATTCTGATAACCAACAAAAATGGGACACACATTGAAAAAAAAAACTAGCAAATATTCAAACATTCACTTTAAAAATCAAGATACATAAATGACTAATAAACATGTGAAGAGATACTCAAACTCATTAGTAATTAAGGAAATAAAATTTATAACCACAGTGAAATATTAATCTCCCCAATTAGACTGGTTATAATAAAACAAATTTATAAAATCAAGTATTGGTGTAGATGTGGAGTAAAAGGAACACTCCAACACTGCAGTTGGGAAAGTCAATTGATTCAACCACTCTGAAAAGTAGTTTAAAATTATCTATTAATAATGAAACTAGGAAACCCCTATGGTATAGCAGTGCCATTGCTAAGATTATACTCAACAGAGACACAAGCCCATGAGCATTGAGGGAAACATGCAAGAAAGTTCATACAGCATTATTTTTAGTAGCCAAGAATTTGAAAAAAAATTAAATGTTTAACATAGCATAATGGAAAAATAAATTGATAATATGCAATGAAATACTGTAGACTATAGGGCAAGGATTAAATATCTACTGTTGCATGAATAAATGTCACAAATTATTAAGTGAAAGAAGCCAGATGAAATAAATATAATATTAACTATCTGGTTCCATTTATATGATTTCAAAAGCAAGACAAAACTAAACTATAATTTCTCTAGGGGCACACATTTAGGTGGTATAATTAAAGAAAAGGAAGAATACTATTACAATTGAATTCAGAACGGTTGTTCCCTTTGGAAAGATGGTTGGAGGCAAGAGAGGGGTTTCTGGTATTCTGACTGGGTGGTGGTTATATAGGTTTTTCATTTGTAATCATTTTGCTGAGCTGTATAAATTTTGCATCTTTTCTTAATGTACATTACATTTCACAATAAATAAGAGATTTAAAATCAAATAGTAGCTATAAAAAGCTACTAGACAGAAATGTAGCTGGTTAATTAAACTGACATTAGATTTCTCGTCAGCAATAATAAAAGCCAGAAAGCAAGGAAAAACAACATCAGTGGTAGGCAAACAAGCTATAATTAATTGTTTATTTTAAATTTTATACTCATTCACATCAGATTGGGATTTTGAAGATAAAATAAAAAAATGGTAATAGAATATGAAAGAAAACTTATTTTTAACACTCAAATATAGTGTGAAATTTTGTGCCTAATTTTTTGGACCCTGTGTGCTATTTTCCTGTAAAATGAAGAGGTTCTGTCCATGTGGTTGTCTTAGTGATTGATTTAGAGACAATATTGACCTCACAGCCACTCTCCAGGAAAATTCCAAGAAGAAAAAAAGAAAAATATTCTGTGCTGTTATAGTTCCCCCAAAATATTTAATATTAAAACGTAATTAATGGACTTTAACTGTAAGTTTATCTTATTCATAAGACAGAGAGGGGACTTTCAATAAATAGGGTACAAGTATGATCTAAAGGTATCATAATATCAAAAGTATGAGGTGCCAGGAAAACTAGGAGCAGTTGCCTGTGGCTGTAGTCACAGGTTACAGGTACACGAGCTACAGCAGTTAAAGCCAAAAACTAAAACTGGCTCTAGTCATAAGAAGCATTTAAGTGGCATATGAGTATTGAAAAGGTTCTGAAAGGAAAATTATTTAAGTAAATATTCATGATGGAAAAGTCTTTCTCATAGGCAAATAGATGAATATTGGAGAAAGAGGGAATATTAAAATCTCAGGGACCAATGAAGAGTATCTTAACTGAGGAGCAACTATATGACTAGACATGAACACTCCAATTAAAAAAAAACAAAAAAACAGTGCTAATATTCATAAGATGGAATGAGAAGTGAAGTGCCGGAAAAAAATTGATTACTATTTCCAAAGTACTCGCACTGGATGAAAGATTTAACAAAGTGCAGCACACACAGGATGATCATACAGGACATTTGCCCTGGACGATCTGTCTATAGGCCTGCTGACCTTGTAATTACTAATAAATCTCTCTTTCATTCTCAAACGTGTCCCAGCATGAATGATAAACTGTATGGTCAATTTAGTATATAGGAAAAAGGGGAAATATGTGACTTGGAAAAGCTCTTACAGTTTCAGACATGCTGACTTTGTGATATCTACTGACTAATCAATTTCTGTGTTATCATGTTGTGTTTTAGAGCTGTGGGGCATATCTGAGCAAAAGATTTTGGAATTTGGAAGTTGAGAATTTAAGAAAAAAACATTAACATATAGAGGCAAGGTGAAATCCATGGGTGGAAATATCATTCAGGGAGAAATGTTGACTAAAACGAAGAAGCCATGGAAGGTCTTATTCCCAGTATACCTCGTAACTCAGATGCATACACTACTCCTTTCAACAGCTGTCTGCTTTTATTAAAGGAGATATATTTAAATGCTCATTTTATCACTCCTTCAAAGGTTTTCTTTTTTTTTTTTCTCCTTCTCTTCTTTTTTTTCATTAACTTTAGCCTATCACCGTGTAGTAAGTGGAAGGTACCCTTATAAAGAAGAGAGCACCAATAATCAAAAGGAAAAGAGTTGCTATTTTTGAGTGGTATATTTATAATATGAAAGAGGACCATTTGTTTTATTTTCTCAGAGGACTGATTAAAAATATTCATACCCAGGATATTGTGTGACCCTTCCCCTACTCTCATTGACTCTTGCCAAGTCATTAATTGACCCTTAAGTATTGAACTAGCAAGAGTTTTGCAACATGGTTCAATAAGTCTTAATGTGGGATGACACATTCCCCAAAATAATATTTAGTCTGGAACGCACTTGTGAAGTAGTAGCTAACTCGACTGAGAGGAAAGTTGAGGATATACACTTCAATTCCCTTTTCCCAGAATCACTTTCTTTATCAATTTATAACAGAAATTTTGGCTTAGATGAGCAAAGCCATTCTTCACATTTTGAACTGTTGGCAATGTATTGTGTGCTTAATATTACATGGAACAACAAAATTAAGAATGTGTATCAAATCACTTTATCCTATATTTCTTTTTCATCTTTATTATAATTCATCTAGTACTCCTTATAGTGTCTTATGCACAAGGGATTATCCTCTTATCAGAGTTGAAAACAGTGAAAAATAGGAACACCTCTGAGTATAATGCTTTAGTACTAGGCTGAAGAAATATGGGTGGTGTGGAACAGAAAAGAAAAACAGCTGTATAACTTCTTTGAGTTTCTGATGTGTAATTTGTCATGATATAAGCAAAGAATCCAGAGAATCATAATATCATGTACAAGGTCACTAAAAGTTTTAGGCCTGTTTTTTCAAAACACAATGAGAATGCCAGGAATGGAACCCAATAGTCCACGCTTCATATTTGAACTTGGAAAGTTGTCTTCAGATACTTGAGACATCTTATTCTGAGCTATCAAAAAAGTATAATGGCAGATAACATTTAAGACTACATATACTTTTATGAGTTGGGTTTCTATTTGTGAGGGGTTGGGTCTGGAGGATAGTGAAGATAAGGAAAAAAGAGAGTAAATATATAAGCTAAAATTTTCAAATGAAATACGAGGTCGGACAAGTAAGTTCACGAACATGTTGCAGCGATGTTGTTAACCTTTTTTGATATCAGAGGGGTTATTCATTATGAACTTGTACCAACTGGACAAACAGTTAATCAAGTTTACAATTCAGAGGTGCTGAAAAGGTTGCATTGAAAAACTTATATGACCTGAAGTTTTCACCAACAATTAATGGCTCTTGCATCACGACAGTACAACAGCTCACACAGCACTGTCTGTGAGGGCGTTTTTAGCCAGTAAACAAATAACTATTGGAACACCCTCCTTACTCACCTGATCTGGCCCCCAATTACTTCTTTCTTTACCTGAAGATAAAGAAAATATTGAAAGGAAGACATTTTGATGACATTCAGGACATCAAGGGTAATACACCAAACAGCTCTAATGGCCATTTCAGAAGAGTTCCAAAATTGCTTTGAAGGGTGGACTAGGCACTGGTGTCAGTGCATAGCTTCGCAAGGGGAATACTTCGAAGGTGACCGTAGTGATATTCAGCAATGAGGTTTGTAGCACATTTTCTAGGATGAGTTCATGAACTTAACTGTCTGACCTCATATATTTGCATATGGGGTGAAGTCAGCTCTCAGACAGTAGGCCAGTGAATAAAGGGATTACCTCAAATACAGTTTTGTGGACAACCACCACCTTCTTCACAGTGTTTCTTCATTTTATAAATAGGGAATTAGCATTTTAACTTTTAATGAAGGTATTATATAATCACTAATTATAAGATTTTGGAAAATTCATTAACTTTGGGTCTGAGATTCCACATCTATAAAATAAACATGCTGAGTGTATTTGATAATAGTGATAGGGTGGAGTCCAGAGCAGCTATGGGAAGTTGGGTAGACTTGACATGGCAAGTTGATTTTATTATGGTAAAATCTGAATTTTTTATAAAGACAATACTTACTGAGTATTCTGAATAAATTTAAATGAGAAGGATGTAAAATCAACTACCCAATCAATATAAAATTCAAAAACTTACAAATACCATGAGTGCTCTTTATCCTTTATCACAGGATTTATCTCTTTGACCTATTTTCAGCATTCCTGACATCATGATTTAGGAAAGAAAAAAAAAAAAAAAAAAGGAATTTAAACATTTGAATCTACCGTAGGCTATCATGCTATCTAAACCAAAAGCATTTTTGCATTAAAATAATTTATGTGTGAAAATCCTAGCAAGTTGAACCACTGTTGATGAGATAATGGATGCTATGTCCATGATCTTTTTAAACAACTGGGAAATGGTTGCTTTCACATAGCCCCAGTCAAACAAGGGAGCAGCCTGGCTGTATTTACCCTATGAAATAATTTTCTGTATAACTGCACTTTATATATTTTAATTTATTGTTTACTCTTTAGTCTGACTCCCTCAGTGGGTAACTTCTCATACCATGTTTTTCTTTTCCATTGTCTATTTCTTTTCTCTGGTAGCCATTAAATTACTCTGTCTAAGCATATTCTGAAAGGATTAAAAGAGAAAAATATTTTATTATTTGTTTGTTTTGTAAAGTTTGCTTCTAAATTTGGAAGTATTTGAAATAAAATTCCTAATGCTATATTTTAGGAATATTCTCTTTGTGAAAGTTATCCTATAAGGCAAATTCCACAAAAAAACAGCTAATACTGGTTCCTTTAGTAACCATAATCATGAAAAAGATATCAGTTCACCATCAGGTAGAGAATCATGTTATTTTCTTTTGTGAAAACTCTACAGATATGTGCTATTTAGTCCAAGTATAATAAATCATATTGGGGAAATTATTTGTTAGCAAATATGCAGTTCCTTGAGGAAAGCACCTGAAATAATATTGCTTTATGCTCAAAAAGGATAACTCCTCTGATTTTGTTTAGAAACTGATTTTCCATAAATCTAATGAGTTAAGATGACATTATTCACAGCTTAAGACATGAGCTCTCATGTGGAACAGATGTAATAAGCAAAGTATGTTGTAAAATGTGGTTTAATCAACTTGTACTAATTTCATTTTGATAAGGACTGTCTAAAAAATATTAAAATACATTGATTTTTTTCTACATTCATAAGTTTGCCAATCAATCACTAAGTCTTTTCAACTATGAGAAGATTAAAGAGCCTGTAAGTAACAATAAATGTGGAGTCCTTAGTGAATTTTAGTTCAATTAACATTCATTATGATAGTAACTTGTGACACATTTCTCCACCTTCTGGATTTCCTTAGTCCTGTCTATAGGAAACATGAGAAAAGCAAATATACTGCTGTTCTGCAAAAATTCTGCAGTAAGTTATCAATAGAATAAAGAACTTGAACAGAACAAAATCTCAAACTAACCATATTTAATTAATAAATTAATTGATCAAGATATCTATTGGTAGCTCAGTTAAATAAAATGTTGACTTTTTTTAGGTTCTGGCATCGAGTCACTTTTTTTTTTCACTTTATAAATCATCTCATGAGTGATTTCATACATTACAATGATTTAAACTAATATATAAGTGTGACTAATGATCTGAATCTCTGATCCAATTACTTCATGATGTTCAATATCTTGAATCACAATACCTTCTGCAATGTCTCTCAGACACCTTTACCTCAACAGATCCCAAACTGAACTCAAAATTCCCCCCTTCTCTCTTGAAATCTATGTTTTCCAGTATTTACCAGTTGCCGGTATATATGCTTTTCTCACTATATTATAAGCTTGTTGAGTGCAAAACATGTTTGCTTCTATTTACTTTACCTCTATTGTATACTTGACACCAGAATATTATGAAAATGAATGAACACTTAAACGATAGTCTAGAAGTAATCCAATTCTAAAACCTCAAATTCAGCATGGCTATTCCTTTAGCACGTTATTTCTGACACATGAGTTCCTTTGAGTTTTTAGTGGTTTGTGTTTCTCAATCACTGTTTTACTAAGCCCAAAACAGGGTATACTAAGGTAAGGTAAACCTTGACAGTGGTGCTGTGCATATTACTGTTGAAGCAGATTAACTTCAGCAGGATCTTTGCCAAACTGGAGACCTGTGACACAGAAATCTAAGATGAAAGGGCTAACTGGTATGTGGGGAGCAAGTCAAAGACAACTTTGGAGCTCTTCTGGAGTAAGCAGCCCAAAAGGTAAAAACAAGAGCCAAACTCAAAGATAACAAGCTATAAATTTACCATTTGGACATTAATTGCTAAGTAAGAAGGGCTGAATTGTAAAATTCATTCCAGGAAGAAGTAGTTTCCTGGACATTAACTCCTATGGTGTAATGGAATGATAGAGACTACAACCTCTGGATGGAGGGCATGTCTACTCATGTCTTAACTACCACTACTTTCATCAAGAGGAATTATTTAAACAGTTTATCCCCATTGAGACACTTTGTCCTTTATATACAATATACTTAACTTATTATATCCTGTGATTGAGCATGGATGACACACAGGCAATAAATTCTGTCACAGGATTGTATGTCGTTTAAAGGGTAAGATTTGTGCCATAGAAGTTCACCATTGAAACCTTGAAAATACAATTTTTCTTTGAGATATGATTCTATAATAATGTGTTTGCATGATACATAAACTTTTTCTCCTTGGAGAAAGCAGCATTTTTTTTTTAATTCCTGTGAGTGTGAAAGATATTACATATAACAAACTCTTACTACTCAGCATTTTTTAACATCTTTAATATGAAACCAAAACTTTTCAAACAGTATGCAGCCAATTTCCCATTTTCAATGTGCAAATAGTATACAAATGTTCCCTGAGGATTTGAAATACTTTATCATTTATTTAAAGTTTTCTTTTCCAAGACTTACATTTAATTTTGAATTTAATCATCTTTGAAAATGTTCTCACTTAATTTTGCTCAGGGCATATTCTGGAGTAAATAGATACGTGTTTAAATACTTTTAGACATGAATGTACTACATGAACGGGTACTTTTACCACAAGCAGCAAACAAAATAAGGTGGTGGGAGCAGGGAAACATGTCACATTTGAATCTCAAAGGGTACAAAAAGGCCTGGGAAGCATTCTATGCATTTGTCCTGGGAAAAGGCATTGTAATTTGAAATGCTATCTCCTAACTCATAACTTTCATACTGCATGGACCATACATTTTAATTCTTTTTTAAGTGTAGAAATAAAAGAACATTTTTTTCCTTAAAAAAAACCCCGCATAATTGAAATATGCATTTTAGCAGAACAACAACATAATATATAAGCACTATGCAAGGGAACCACTGGGGCTCCAAAAACAACACACTGAAAATACAGTTAAGCAAGCCAGAGCAGCGCTTGTGGAAGAGTTCCTTTAACTGTCTCAAGTGAAAGATATCATGTTTAACATGCAGTGCATCTTCAAAGGAGAAAGACAAGTCAGTGTGAGAGTTAATAAAACAATTTTATCGGGTATTTAGTCCTCATATATCCATATGGAAAAAACAAACAAAAACCCGACCAAGTATGTTTTCTCTGCTTAAAGAATAATATTTTTAAAATTAATTTTTATTCTATAAGTTTTTCTTTTTTAAAACACATCATATACTTTATTTACTACATAAAACTGAAATAAAGTATGATTACTTAACAAAATTATAAATAATATAAAAAATATGAATTACAAAAATTACTTTCTACATAAAATTGCAAATCAGTCTGCCTAGAAAATTGCCATGTTTTTAGACCCTACATATATTATAAACCAATTTATAAGATTCGCCCCCCCCCCCCAAGACAATAAAAAGTCCAAGGGAAAAAAAAAATACCAACTTTCCTCTAGACTTCTCAGGTACCATGTAACATTAGTGAAGCCTCCAAATTTTTAAGGACAAAAGGGAATAAAAGTAAAGATTACACAGAATAGCACCAAAATGAGGACAATTCTAATGTCTATTTAATTAATAGTAACAAACTAATAGTAACTAACTCAGCTCCAAATCGACTGCTCTGATAGCCCACTGAAAATCTCTCCAATAGAATTTTGCTCCTTTGAGATAAGACCTTGGTAAAATACCTTACCAGGTATTACATTAAACCATGAAAACTGTAGTTTAAGCTGAGTGAGAGGGAGGCAGACATTCACGTGAAAAAAGGGAGCCAGGTCTTAGTACAAGTTTTGTGTCCCATGCCAGAGATCAGCTAAAAGATTCCCCAGCTAAAGAAAGATCCTCTGGAATGGCAGTCAGGGGGTCATGTAAAAGTAAGGTGTGTGTTAATAGAAGTCTAATTAGATGAGTGAGGTACACAGAAGAAGAGGAGCACTACAGCAATTGATATTCAGGCATTCGTAGGCAGCTATGTAATTGTTATCTATCCGTAGGTAACAGGACATCAGTCACCAACCTGGGCCACACATTAAGGCTTGAGGAGTGGGGCAGAGCTTTGGGATGACTGGCAAGATCAAGACTAGGAAATAAGCTTCCTAGATATTGAGTTTGGGCTTCAGTTCTAACGCTGAAATAGAGAAAGCACAATATCTAGCACATAATTTTTTTTTTTTTTAAACTCTTTAGAGATGGGCTTAAAGCAGAAGCTCAATTTTATGACTTGGACAAACATGGTGGTCAGGTGTAATGTAAAGAGAAGAGACAATTTGGGACAGCATGGATGCGTCTTTTGGAGTAAAAATTAATATAAGACCTGGTATCATATCATATCATATCATATCATATCATATCATATCATATCATATCATATCATATCATATCATATTATATAAGACCGGGTCTTATATTATAGCAAAATAAGACCAGGTATTATTTAAATTATATTATATTATATTGTATTATATTATACCTGGTCTTATGTTATAGCAAAATAAGACTGTCGTTTGCTCCAAAAGACTCATTAGAGCTGATGGTCTGGCTAGGTCTTATTTTCGGGGAAACACCGTAGGACTCTCTAGGAGCTGGAGCGTGATTAAGCTCCAGATGATTGACATGGGACATGTCAATGGCTCTATCTAGGTGGGAGAAGCCAAGAAAAGCCAAAGCAGGAAATCTCAGAGTTGGCTGATAGTTATTTGTCATTAGTTCCTTTCAATGAAGCAATCAATTACTTCTTCTTCAACAAGAAATAAAATCTGATGACATAATAAATGCTGTGTGGTACTGAAGAGTATAAGATACACTACAGAGAATAACTAAGGAGTGAATCAAGAAGGGTTAAAATCACTGAAAAGTGGGGTTTGAAGAAAAGGAGGTATAGACTACAACTAGGTCACCTAATAAAATGCTATAAAAAGATAGCTCCGGTTTCCACATATAGTCATGGGGTTCTTGGGAAGGAGGCCCTTGTCTGATAAAGAACTATCAGACTAGGAAACATAACTGCGTGGATTGGAAAGTACTTGACAACACTAGATCATCTGAGACACACAGGGCCAAGGTACTGGGGTTCCATAAAATGTGTTGGCTGAGAGCAAAGAGAATAAAAAGAAATGTTTTGCCTAACAGATGGTAGTAGTGGGATAGCATGAGGAAAGAACCTATGTTAGAATATGGATGAGAGGACAAACTAAAGAAGAGTGGAATACAGGATTGAAAATTATATATATATATATATAAAACCTAAAAACATTTTTTTAAATTATTGCTTGAATGGATGAAATTTAATAGTAAAAATAATAGAAATTTACATTATAATAAATGTATTTAGCTATTTTGTTAACAATTCCTCCCTCTGGGATCAGTAAATTTATGTTTAAAAGGAGTATTAGGGAATCATGGTTTGTTCTTTGCATCAACCCCATCTCCATTTTATTCAAAAAAATTAAAATCTGGTGTACATTCCCTTTGTTTAAGTGTACATACTTTGGTTAATGAGCGATCAAAATTGTCATATAAAATGGAAAATGCACATATCATAGTCTTTCTCCAGCTATTCTTTTAAAGGATAAAAATCAGAATTACGTGTTTTCTCATCCAACGCAATTGACACCCACAGACTTTACTAGCCTGCAAAACCGACATTTTACAAGCTCCATTCTTCTCTTAGATGCATTATTCATTCTCTCTGTCTTGCTTTCTCCTGATAAATGGTTTCAGGTCACAATCAGGCATCAAATCAATTGGGAGGTGAGTCAAGACCCCAATTAACACGATTTTACAACATTTCCAATGACTGCCTGAGCTTGCTGAGAATCCTAAAACACGCTTTCCTCCTACATGCTCTAAAGTGACTTTTGTGTGTTATCACAACACTATCAGTATCATGAATTCAAGATATGTTTGTTTTAGTGAAGTCCATACTTTGTAATGCTCTGAAGTATGTTGGAAATATTGTT
This sequence comes from Rhinolophus sinicus, assembly GCF_057876585.1. Taxonomy (NCBI): domain Eukaryota; kingdom Metazoa; phylum Chordata; class Mammalia; order Chiroptera; family Rhinolophidae; genus Rhinolophus; species Rhinolophus sinicus. The sequence goes on from NC_142504.1 coordinate 39,382,970, forward strand.
GAAGACTTCAGTTCCTTCAGACTCTAAGAATGACATGTACCTTGGCTGAACTTTGAAATAAATTCTATGTTTATCACTGTTTTACTGCATCCTTTTATTTTTGTTGGTTTCCCTTACAAGCATGAATTCTCTTTGATCTTCCCATACTTTGTAGCCACAATGAAATTTATAGAGTATGAGCCTCAATTTTTTTTCCCCCTATAAAACAGCTTTGACAACTTAGTGCCACGATATTTCTCTTCTACACGAACAAAAGACAACTCATTCCAGGTATATGATCCTGGTTTGGTTTTTCAATTTTACAAAGTTCCTTGAAAACTTCCCAAGTCAAGCTACCTACCAAGAACATAAGAAAAACTACAATTTAAATGTTCTTTATGTATTCTAGAATTTCTGGACTTCTAACACCATCAGATATACTAGTGAGTAATAATATTTTTTCTTCACATTGAGATGCTTATTTGAAAAGTGAACATATACTATTTTTTTCTGCATTTCAACCACTCATTTTTAATAACCTATACCCCAACCCATCCTCCTCATACCCCGTACAGTAATTCACAGTGAGAGGAAAAGGATTCTTTGACCTTCAGATCCCCCTACAATGCCAATCTATTTCCTAATCTCAATGATGGCTCCCATATACTAATTTACCTCTTTCTTTCAATTCCTTCCTTCCTTCCCTCCCTTATTAAACGTTTATTTATCTTCAACTATGTTTTAGCCTTTGGCTAGCTGCTGGTGATACAGAAATGAAGAATACAAAGGCTCAGATCTGAGGATTTGTAGTCTAAATTCCACAGAAACCACAAGGCTATGTAGTAAAAGTTGACATAGACTGTCATAAGAGAGCACGTGGGAGGAGAATCGTTAACACTACTGCTTCACAGTTCAACTTAGCATTGGCAGCTTTCTAATAGGATCCATCAGCAGTCAGTGATGGTAGCTCTATCAGTGGTGATGGCTGCTTGTGGGCTTCTAGTGGTCAATCTTCTCTGCAGTAGCAGCTTACAATTACTTTGATGGCCACTGAAAGGTCTCTCATGACTGGCTAACCTTCCTCACTGGGCTGATATGAGATAATCTTCTATAAAGGAGTCCAGGGCAGCATGCCTGCTGACACAGTAAATGGCAGTCAGGGTCTTAATCAGCTCTTTTAAAGAAGAGTTCCCTTAAGTATTGATTCAACACACTTTAGCACAGCATTGGAGAAGTACCTCACTATAGAACCACACAATCATATCTGAATGATTTACTTTAAATGCCCTTCATTAGGCCCTTGACTTAGGGTGAATTCCCATAGTTCCAAAGGATTTCTGATAATTGTGTTACAGCACACACTCAGTTGAAAAAAAAAACAAAAAAAAAACAAAGAATGTCACTTATCTCTGTGTTCTGGGAGGAATGCTGCTAAATCTAACACCCACAACTGAGTCATTCAAAAAGCTGAGCTTCCAAAATTTCAAGATCCTTTAAAAATTTTGTGCACTATACAGATATTTGGATTTCAGGGAGAATTGGGGATTCTCTATGGGAGCAAATATTGATTAGACATTTGTTAAAATGCTACTGCTCACGTAAATACATGGCAAGAGTAATGTTTGCTTTCAGACATACTTGGAAGTGCTGAGAAAGAAACTGAGGATGAGACTAGAATGGATTGAACCACAAGCAATATATTCAATAATAACAGTAGCTACTGTTTTCTACCCAATGTGCGTTTACTAAACTCTGAGCATGGATTACCTCACTTAACCCTCATAAAATCTTTATGAGCCCAGTAAACTCATTATGGCCTCTTCACAGCAGCAAACTGAGGTTTAGAATGTGATAATAGTACTAATTATCTGATATATTTGTATAAAAGTGTACTGGCCATGTTACTCTGCCTGTGCAATTAGGGTATTTGATAAAAGTCTCAACTATTCTCATGTGTCGTTAGTTTGAGAAGCAGATAGAAAAATTCTTTTCTAAGACATCCCTTGAGATTCTGTTTTTCAAACCCTGTAGTGTTCAAATTACAGTATGTGGTCCACAAACTTTTACTGATCTGTGACAAGATAAGTTGGATTGAGACCAAGAATTTAGAAATGTTTATAAAAATGTGACTTTGCCTCAAATCTATATATCTGATCTTCTATCTAGTAATTAATTTTTGTTGTGTTTTAGTAAGGTTTTAGCCCCTAATAATCTAGAATTTTTTTAAGGCAAAGTACATGCTCCACAGATTATTTGATAGACAAAGTTTTACCTGAGTTACACATAAAATTTAAAGTTCAATTGAGACTGTGATTAACTCAAGTGTCAACCTATGCCCAGAGCAGTCACTAAGGGAAATGATTCTATACAGGCTGGACCTATTCCAACCTATACAGAGGATGAGATAGAAGACAATAGTTCTTAAAATCTGATTCACTGAAACTTCTGAAAAGCTCCCAGGAACTTCTGTGACTTGCAACATTTTTAATATTAATTAATTAATTTTACAGATGGCATGAGTTGACTTTCATATAAAACATTTCCATGGTATCATCAGAATTAGTGTCACATTTTCCATTCACTATGGTATTTTGTTGATTTAGGGAAAAGTTTAAGTTTGTAGGCTATATGTGGTGGAATTGTGCATTCATAAACTAGGCCTAAGACTCCTGGTTTCTCTCATTAGGCACACTCTTTAAGCTTGAAGTTACGTAAGACCCCATTGAACATATGCTGCCTACCACAAAAACTTAGAGAATACAGTGACATGTGTTCATATTTCACTTACTCTTTGAACATGAATTGCTAGAAGTTCAGTGCAATTGAACCAATATCTCCTCAAATCTCCTCAATTGCAGAGGGTTTCTACCAAACTCAGAAGTTGAAAAAGCCACATTTTAGGAGATGAAGACCCCAATTACTAAATCTTGCATTGCTATAAACTTTATAAATTGGCAGTTGATAAATAGCCAGGCATCACTATACCCACTAGAAAAGTTATGTAAGACAAAACAAGAAACACTAGCATACCAAGTTAAGGTCAAGATCAAGAACCTTTCACATACATACCTATTCACGTAAAGGAAACACTTTATGGGTTCTTTGGCAAATGTAAACTGCCAGCACCACTACTCTTACACTGGGGCCATTATTAAGTGAAATAAGGGTACTTTAACACAATCAGTGTGATACCATGAGAATCAACAGTACATCTAATAACCTAAAGGGCTACTAAGTAAGTGACTAACAGATGGATAGTGTTCACAGTGCAAATAATGCTGGATATCAGGATTACTCACATCCTACAAGGGAGTGAGAGGGATGACATGGTTCATCACACTACTCATGACGGTGCCCAATTTAAAACTTATGAGTTATTTATTTCTGCATTGAATATTTTTGAATGGTGGTCGATAGTGGGGTATTAAAACTGTGAAAAGCAAATTGCCAGAAAGTGAAAGCATGATAAGGGGCAACTACTGTACATATTTATTCCTATGATAAGAGCTAGTAAGAGATTGAGAAGCAGTATAGTCAGATAAAATTATATGGCGCATCAAATTCCTTTATATATGTACCCTTCTGAAAACTCTTAAAACTTACATTTCAAAAACTGTCACATTGTTATATTTAGTAATCATGGGGAAATTTAATTATAACAAGTTTTTTATGATGGGAAGTATCTGGTATCAATAGTGCTTATGAAAACAAATGGAACCATATCAGTGGCATAATGTTTACTTATGGTGAATGATTCAAAATCTTCAACTACAGAAACGTGATTGAATTAAGCTAAGTGAATAGCTTTATGTTAGATAACAATTTCTAGCACTGGAACACATTAAGCGGAAGGCTGGAATAGCGCACAGTCTATTTTTTCAAAGGGTATTAAAAGTGACAAATTCTGAAACACAACCTGGCTCCTCTTTAGACTGGAAATGACATAGCACTACCAATTGCTTACATATTTATTTATGAGTAATTGTGACTTCTGTTTCAAACCATAACTCTTGTTCTTTCCTTGAACAGCCTGAAAAAACAAACAAACAAAAAAAACAAAACAAAAAAAACAACAACAGGCTTCTTTACACACAACAGAAGATGGCATTAAAACAAAAGTCTCAATTCGTAATTACATTAACATCATTTTTACTTATTCCTGATATGAACACCAATTTATGAATCAGTCTACAATTTACTGAGAATTTTTAGTCTTGGAGACACCAAAATTGTACTGAGAATAAACAAATAAAAGAAGAAAATAAATAATTGAATACCATTAGGAAATTCCATAATCTAAACATATATATTGGCCCAATGCTGACCACCTCGACGGCCTCTCTGTTATGTAAGACTGTGTTACTGATCTACAACCAGTAGACTGATAAATTGGATTTGTGTATCAAGATGATGATGGAATTGGCTCCTTCTTTCAGAGTTATTCACCCATTATCTAGTGTGGTCCTTTTTTACAATTTAAGGACATTTTGATAGTTTTCATGGCCATTTATTGTTATGGAATAACCAAGCATCTTCTGAAATCCCTAGGATGAAATGTAGTGAGCTTTAATTTGTATTTTAAGCAACACAATATTTGGTTAGCATTATGCCCAGTATTTGTATTTACTATAAAATGTATTAATTTTAAAAATATCCCTATTAATGTTTGCTTTGTCCATACACAGAGGTTTAAAAGCTATCAAAAGTTAACATAGGGAACTGAAGTTTAAATGCATCTACAGTTTGGTGGTTGTGGTGGTTTCTTGCTTTTTAAATCCCAACTCATTATCATTGCGATATGCTAAAATTTCTTTGTAGAAATGACAAAAAATTGGATAAGTAGACCTTTAAGTTGCACACCATTTGTCAGCCAAGGTCACTTAATACAGCTTTAATCAGGCTGGCTTTCTAAGCTTCCTGAGGAGAAACAAGGCCTGGATAGATATAAAACGTGTTTTGATGGGGGAAAAAAAATCTTCAGTAATGAGGCTGGCAATTTCAGACTGTGGAGCCTAGTAGTCAAAGCTCAAATTTGCCTCTGGTTATTCAGTGTACCAGGAGTTGCTGTGCTCACTGTTGTGGAATTCTAATTTGGGTTGCAAAGTGAATGATGACCCCATTGCTCTAGAAGCAGGAGACATGGGAGAATGAATCTTGTCATGGATGAAGTGAGACCTAAGGATGTCCCTTGTCCAAAAGTAAAATGTGATCCTATCAGAGGTAAAAGGATTTCTAAAATGGGTGATAAATGGTGGTGGTGGCTGGGGGAGGGGTGGGGAGGAGAGGGAGCTAAGGGAAACCCTCTGGTCTTTGAAAGTAGAAGTCAAATTTAAATTTCCACAACACTCTTAAACAATCCAATGTCTTTATTCTCAAATGCAGTGGTCAAAATGAGAAGAGAAAAATGTAGAAAGAATCCAGCTGCGGTATCCATTTTTAGCCCAAAGTAAATAATCATTGAGCAGAAGTTTCTTTTCCACATATTGCTGGCTTTCAACATATATGCACTTTTAATGAAGAGCACGTGAGAGAGAACTTGATGTAGCCCTCAGAGTTCCAGCCAACTCCTCTGTGGTTCTGGGTTCTGATCCAATGGCCACTGCTGGCCGCTCACACAATAATATTAAAAATGACTTATTCACCTTAGAAAATCTTGTTTTCATAAAAGCCATGGCTTCTCATAAGCAATACTTACTTGAAATATCTTATAGTTTACATACTTAACCTTACCCAACCGAGGCAATTATTTACAATTAAATCCATGGCATTTAAAAGTGGGCCTGAAGTTTATTACAGCTTGTTGTTACTCTATTCCTCCTACAATGGATGCAGCATTTTTCCAGTCAGAATGAAATAATTGAAGACGCAGTAATCCAGGAGATAACATCAAACAAAAGCCTCAAAGATTAGCCAACTCTCTTAAATAAAATTTAGGATTAGCAGTTTGTTATTCATTAAGTTAGGTTTGTTCAATAAATATTTACCGAACAACTTTGCTCTGTCAAGCCCTAAACTATTCTTGTGATAAATTGTGAAGAAATAGTCAGATCTTTTGCCCTCAGAGCCTAAAAGAGCTCAAGCATATATGAGTATTAGTATGTTGTGTGTGTGTGTGTATGTGTGTGTGTGTGTGTGTGTGTGTGTGTGTGTGTGTGTGTGTTAACTTGGGGGGGGTAACAGTTAAATAATGACACTCACATTATAGCATTACAAGGAATGGTAAGTGCTGTGAAGGAAAAGTAGAATGTACAATGAAAGATTATAATGCAAGATCTTATTCAAATTTCTACTTTCAAATTAACCACAATCACCTACTTGCCTATTAATGTGTTGAATTGACTCAATGTGATTTGACTTAGGTCATTTTGTCTTGTGCATCCCTCTGTTCCTCTTTTAGGTGTCTCCTTGCAGCTTCTTCTACTACCAATGTCTCTGCTACTCACAGCTTCCCATCGTGGCTACATCAGATCAGGATGTGAGCCCATACTCTTGACTTTTTTCCTTAGTTCACTGAGGTTTCATTGTCTCTTTTGCTGCTGGTGGTGGTGATAAATTTTATCCATGGATATGATAATGTGTGTGCTTACTACTTGTTAGCAATGCCTTAATTCTTAAAAAAGGATGACAAAAGTAACTTCAGAAAATACAGAGGCCGGTGGAGAATATTTCTGACAAAATAGGATCTCCACATTCCCCTTAAATAACAATGCAGAGGAAGTTGCCAATTCTGGTCCCAATTGAGGCCAACCTAGAACTAATGAATTGCTCTTTTCTATGTAATCCTAGCATTACACCACTGAAAGACTTACTCAAATTTTTTGGTATATTATCGCTTTCGTCAGGCATATTCTCCACTTAAACCCAAGGAGATCCTGTTTCAGAAGAATATTGACATGTAGTTTTTTCTTCTTGGAGGAAAATTCTTTTCCTGTCTTCATGGTGATTTGCAATTTTAGCATTTAAAAGATGAGTACTAAGACTTGACAGATTAGTTGACACAAGGACTATTTATTGAGCACCCTGATACCTAATCCAGGCTAAGCTTTGTTACTAATGGACTGGGACACCTTGTGCAGATACACTGTGCTGGATTTTAGTTTGCTAATTTGAAACATGGAGATATTTCACTAATAACCATCATAGTCACTTCCAATTATAATAGTCATGTTCAAGGAACATTAAAAGTTTTTCTAACTTAAAGCTCCTATTTATTATAAGGCTTAATGTATAAATTCCTGTACATATAAGCTTAAAAAGAGAATGCAGTTTTTATGAAAATTAGAACCAGTTGTAACCTAGTTAGGGATTATTTAGGGAATCCAAAATATTTATAAACAAAGAATTTATTTAGCCTAGAAGAAGAAAAGCAGATCTCCTTTATATCTGCCTCTGATGCGGATGGACTTTCCTCAGCCAGAAGTTACTTATGATTCAAGCTTGAGAACGTGTGATAGAATTGATTTTCTAGCATCAGTTATTCATTGTATAAGTAGGTATCTGTGTAATAATATAAACATGACCATTATCTTTTCCTGTTTGAAGTTGAGGGCAGAATGTGGAGGGGGCAAAAGTGTTTATAAATATTAACTACCAAGTAGTATGTTAAAGCTACACTCCCAAATCCAATTAATGCTCCAAGTAGAATTAGTGTGTTTTACTTTTCAATCCACTTATATTCTCAAAGCTGAAGTATTTGTTAAGGTAGTTTGCTATAATTAGAGGATTTATCATACAAATAATTTAAGTTCAGTTTTTAGTTGTGCAATATAAACCTTTTTTCTGTACTAATGAACTTTAATAAAGGCTGAATTTCTCACATAAAATTAACAACTTTGGAGTTGGAGTAGACGAGTGAGCACAAAGTAAAATTTTTGTTTCCTGATGTAGTTATGATTAGTATCAGAAAATGTTGCTGTAATGTTAAAAATGTATCCTGAAAAATTCACAGTTTTATTAAGAATACCAAGGAGCCAAGGGCTCTGGATAGGTACAAATCTCAGGAAAGACATGGCTTAATTTTGATTAAAAATGTAAAAAACAAGGAAAGTAGAAATGGAAGCTCTATTATTTTGCCCAATTTGGATGTCTGTAATGATCTAAAAAAGTATTAATCACTGACAATTGTTTAGGGAGGAGTAAGTTCTTAGCATTCTTTCAACAGTTTAAAGTACATAAACTGGGAAATATTCTTGCTGCTTGTTTATATTTTTGTTGAATAACTCATTTAACCAGAAATTTGGAAGGATATCTAATAATCACTTTCTTAATTTTATGTAAATAGATTTTTAAGAAAATATTTGAATTACAAAGTCCAAGGTTGAAAGTTCTGTCTAATTCGAAAGGTAGTTTTTGTTTTGTTTTGTTTTTTAACATCTACTATATATTAAATAATTGGAATAGAAAACTAAATAATACTTGGTTGATTCCCCTTAAGAAGCTCATAATCTTGAGAGCAGAACTGAAACAAATAGATATTTCAACAAGATATTCTGAGGCCTAAATTGGAGCATGAGATACAGGAAAGGTCTTTGCTTGGCCTTCATAGCTGTGTTGCTTAAATCTCTGTTTCTTAGTTACCTTGTCTCTAAAATTGGGGTGATATCTATATCACAGGATTACTGTAAAGATTAAATTGGCTAATACATGTAAAGTACAGACTGGTGCTTGGTATACAAAAATCAGTCAATAATGTTCTTCTCAAATAATATTTCATATAAAACAGCATAGTGCCAGGCACTTAGGAAGCACTCAGTAAATATTAGCTAGTATTATTGTTTATTCTTGAAACAAAGAATTGGGACTCTGTGCTAACAATTGATGTCCCAATTGAGCCCTGCTTTAGTTTAATCTACCACATCAATTTTAGCAAACAATCATTTGGCTAGTGAGGTTGCTATTATATTTTAATATGATTTTACCATGAAAAATGAGGCTCCTTTAAGAAGTCTGAGTTTACTGATCTGTCATAGTAAGTGAGCCCCACTTTTGGAGTATAAATGTGACCAAAAGGAATGAAGAAGCTTTTTTTTTTAAAAAAAGAAGATTTAAAAATGGAAGTTGTGAAAAATGTAAATGTAGTCATACAAATACTTGTTACAGTATTCAAACATCTCACTCACATTAAGAACTAAAAAGGATAAGCAAGAAGAGACGAGAAATGGTGGATGTCTTTGCAGAGAGCTTTGTTGTGAATCCCACACTTCACCAAAAGTATCCCTGCACCTGAAGCCTAGAGAAAGAGGGTGATGTCAGTCTCCCACCTGAATAATTATAATGTGCAGGAGATAGACAGACTAGATGTTTATGAATGTAGAAAGAACTTGTTGCTTCTTTGGGATTGTCGCACATTTTCAGCCTTAGTCAATGGAAGGGATGCCTGAGAATTCCCCATAGACTAGATGAAAGTTAGGTGCAAGAAAGCACCAAGTGGAGCTGTCTTAGACCCTTCCTATTAGATTCACTTCGAAGAGTGAGTGGGAATCAGCAGAGGGTACTGAAGGTTATCAGGGATAAGCTAGTGGAGAGTGTATCACCTCCTCCATCAGGGTAACTACAGGTGAGAGTTACCCAGTAGATGGGCTGTCTCCAAAAAGCCCATGAAAGTGCCTCATCAGAGAATCAATGTCCAGTCAGCCTTTGACCGACAGTACAAGCCAGGTGAGATCTTTCCTACTTTCCAAACCTCTCCTCCCTCACTGTCCTTAAATTCTGAAGAGGTTAAAAACCAGAGAAGGTGGGAAGCTAGCATCTAGTACCTACCCTCCTGAAACTTACACTATCATACAGGAGAAAAGAAAACAAAGAAATAGGTGAATAAACAAGTTAGTGTCAACCAATGTTAAGGGCAAAGATCAAAATAAATCCTGAATGACGTGATTAGAGAGCAAGTTTGGTAAGGAAATGAACAAATTACAGAGACAGAAAAAACCTACAACCGAAAAACTAGAAGGGATGCATCTTAACTGGATGTTGCTGGCGTTTTGACTGAGTGACCACAGGGTTCTGGGAGATGTCCAGCAGAAGAGCAGCAGGCCAGAGTAGCATGCCTCATGGAGTATACAGAACATACAGGGCTCACAGAAACAGGCAAGATAAAATGCCAGAGAAACAAAAGAAAGGCAGAAGGCTGAGGCCTTGAAAGGAAACAGGGAAACCAAAGCATCATGTCTAGTAATAATAGTAATTGTGGAGTATTGTGTTACATGCAGGGAGAATTAAAAGGCCTCCTCTGTCAGGCCTGACAGTGTAGATAGAAATAGTCAGGACACTGTAGCCAGTACAAACAGAGTGTTGGAGAACAAAAAATTGGGACAAAACAATGACTGGCATAAACCTAGTCCCTTCGGACTTTCACTGTACTATTTAATGTGGGAGAAGTTTTGCTTAAAATGTAAATTCACAATTGTCTATTTGTGTATTTTATTCTTTATGAAGCAGATAGAAGAATTGAATTGGTTAAGAGTGAATATAGTTTTAGACATGCTTATCTCAGAAATACCCTGTTTTGTTCAATGTCTAAATTTAAATATTTCAAATTTGGGTGGAATCTAAGGTCCTAAGCAGTCCCAAACCTAAAACTACATTTGTCCCAAGCAGAGACTGATGCCACTGATTTTGCCTTCCTGCTTTTGTCCACGTGGAATAAAGGAAGGGATACCACATAGCTGTGTTAACAGAGAGCAACACCTACCATACTAGGATGGCCCTGGAAAAAACAAACAAACAAACAAACAAACAAACAAACAAACAAACAAACAACAAAAAAGTAGAGACTCTTCACAGAAAGTAAGATGCATGTAGAGACAGAAAACTCAGGTTAAACTTGATCATTTATTCCATATGAATGGGTAAGTATGAAGTTTTTCTAAACCGCAGTCTCTCCTCACTTGTGGAGAGGGATAATAAAACTGATCTTAGTATTATAAATTATATTCTACCAGATTCTGAACTCAAGACAAACATTAGAATGAAAGCAATTCATTTTAGAGATGATCTAGGAAGCACTGGTCAGGAATGGGAAGATGAGAAAGGAAAGGAAAAGAAGCCATAAAGGCTGTATTATGGAACAAATGATGGCTGTGGGCACCTGGAGAGCTCTAGGAAATCAGGCGGGATGTGTGCCAAGTTGCTCTGTTGAAGGGTGAGGGAACTGGGTTCTTTATTTACTAATGCCTCTCGGTCATTTTCTGAGAGCTATTTCCACAGAGGCATTACTTGCCTACTACTTCCAGGCTGTCCTTTGAACCCTTAGGAAGTTCTGATGGCAAAAGAAAATCTCCAGGCAAAGAGTCTTAGAAGACTACAAAGAAAGCTCTCAGGAAGAGTGAACCCCAAGGGAAAAGAGTGGGACACACCTACCTATTAAGATCAAATGAACTACGTCCAAATATTGTGGAAACCATGAACTTTCACACAAATGGGTATCAAGTCAATAGTAAATTGAAGTAAGTTACAACATTTAGTACAAACGTAGCTATGACCAAGAACAGAATCTGAGTAATAATAGAAAGAAATATACACTAAGAATTGGGAGACTTGGTATTTTCAAATCGGGTATGTCCTTGGGCACATCATTTATCTAAGCTTAAATGAGTTTATCTGAGTAATAGGGTGATATTAGCTTTCTTAGAGTAAAAATGAGCTTATGAAATAAATGAAAGGAGGGGAAGATGATACTTAAAACAGTAGATTTTCAAATCTCTCTACTTCCCTTTTTATTTAAATATTATGTTTACCTGGAGATGCTTAGAATTTTTCATACCATCACTCTAGCCTACTGAATACAAATGGAAGCCACTGAAAATACAAATCACATTTATTTGATATCACAATATGAATACCTACTGTGTGACAGGCACTGTCATAAGCACTGTGCTTAAGATGGTAAATGAAAGAGACTGACATCCCTGTCCTCAAAATATTGTGAAAAAATGAGAGAGAAAAGATTATATACAAAGATGACCATTTGACATATAACTTTCTACTCATTTGTCATCATTGTTTGCATATTACTACCATTTAAATATCATCATTATTATTATCATTAACATGTATCAATATCATTAACATGTATTTTGAAATTGCTGCAGTGGTTGTTATCATAACAGTTTAATGCTACAATATTATAGAACATATTCTTGATTTAAAAAAACGAAAAAAAAACAAAACGCTAACAAACAAAAAGTCACTTTAGAATTATCCCAGAGAAATCATTCCATCTGCAATGGACCATACACAATACTATTACTACACAACTGCACTTCTGGGCAATCATATATTATGATTTTTATTAGGAAGAATCAAAAATTATAAGGACATGCATAAAGAGATCTTTATGGTCCCTCCAAACTCAAAAAATTCATCATATTAAATGAAACACTAATGCTGCCTGGATCAGGTTGATCCAAAGTGTTACTTTAGGATGGCTGCCTAGTCAGCAGGAAGCAATTTGGTCCTTTCTGCAATACCACCAGAGCCAACACTCTGTAGCTAGTGTGTTGAAAGATAAATATGCTTAATGGAGAAAAAGTTACTAAACTTGGAAAATAATCCGTTTCTAAGTAGCATATCACATTAAAAAGTAATTATAAGGCACTTGGGAAACTGATTCTACTATATATAAATGTTGTAATGAACATCAACTCCTAAACACTTCAAGAGGAAACTGCACAACCCAAGTGGAGCATGGCATAAGCTGATATCTGAGTAGTGTGCTGGGAACTGACCCGTCACCAGGGTTACTCAAATGTTTGGAATAAAATTGTAATGGTTTTGCTTGTTTTATTTTTGAATAGTTTCTCAGTAATTTGTACCTTTATTTCAATAAGGAAAACATTATACAAATGAATTCAGGAAATGAATCCCTTTATGTTCTCCCAGTAATTTTTTTTTTTTAAATCAATGCTTCATTATATACCGTTCATGTATGAGCTGTTTGTTTTACCTATTTCTCTTATTTACATTAATCTACATAATTCCAGTTTGAATTTTCAGCCAAAATAAATTTGTGTTACCTAAAGTATGATTTAATTGATACTAGGATTTAATGATAGCAATATATATTTTTAAAAAAACTTTAAGAGTTTGTCACATATATTTCAAAGTATACTATCTCTACTCCCTAAAGAGGAAGAATAAATATATATCCAGTGTAGAGATTACACTTTTAAAATCCCTTGCTAGATCTCAAAGGAATATTAGGGTACACTAACATAAGTGTCAAGAAGAAGGTAATGATGGATTGTGGATAAAGCAAACACTACTTTAGTGTCAATAATAACTCCCCCCATAAAGAAGCTGTATGTCTCAAAGAATGCTTTGATGGTTGGTAGTAACTTGCTAAAAGCTAGGTTTTGGATTTAATAAGCTCCATCATTTTCAAGTCCTTTGTTTTTTAAAAGGAAATCAAGGAAACAAGCTTTTCTCTCTTGGAAAGTTTCTTAGAAGCTCAAATTTAAATGGCAAATTCAAAGAACCCATATTTTAAAAAGTAATTCAGGATAAAATATGACACCTAATTTAAAGACAGTCAATTGGCTTCATGTCAGGTTGCATGCTGATTTTAGAGCCATTTATTGAAGTTTACAGCTTGAAATGGATTTGCTCCATCAAACTGATACTAGTTCTTTAAGACCTAACTATTTTACATGATGTACTTTTAAATCCATTAATAGTGCCTTTGGGAAAATAAAGTTATGGAAACTTGCACCTGTCCATAATCTTTCTCCAAATTTTTAAACTTTGAAATCCATTTGGAAGAAGGAATGGGGCAAGTTAGAATTGCACCAAGCTCCTACTAATATCTACACTATTTCAGTGGGAGGTTTTCTGCTGTTCCCCAGAGCACAGAAAACTGCTGCCATGTACAAAGGAAGATAAGTGTAGCAATCCTCATAGGCATTTCTTATGAACCACCAAATAATAACATACTGAGCCCAATACTATTCCCAATATTTGAACAAGAAAGAGCACTGGCCAATAATAGGAGACAAGTTGAAGAAAAAGGAGGTGGTGAAATCATCAGATTAGTCAAGTCCTCATTTATTCACTCATTTAAAGAGCTTTGCTGACCTCATTCCATGTACTGAGAGCTTTGTTGAATGTCGGGCTAGTTGGAAAGCTGAATAACACATGGCTCTCCCCTCCTCTTAACTACTGCTAGAGAATAGAGGAGCTCTTAACATAGTCAGTACTTTGATGGAAGAGTGAGTCTATATTATAAGCAAGAGATTGGGGATAGAGCAAATAGAAAGAAATAAAGTTATAAATGTGAAGCTACCCAAGCAAATGAAACAGAATTTTCAATTATTTTGCAAATGCCGTAGCATTAGACCAAGATATCGAAGCCTGCTTGTTGTACCAGGCCTTTTTCCCATAGTTGCTGGGTTGTGGGGTCGTCCTGGTGACTGTGTGAGCTTCACCTGTCTTTCTAGGCTCTATATTGGTCTCAGCACATCTATCATTTTGGATTAGAAATTCAGTATCTTTTGAGATATGGCCAGGAAGGATAAAAGAAAGATATACCGTGTTTCCCCGAGAATAATAACTAACCAGAAAATAAGCCCTAGCATGAATTTTCAGGAGGACATCCCCTGAACATAAGCCTTAATGCGATATTTGGAGCAAAACTTAATATATGACCCAGTGTTATTTTGGGGGAAACACGGTATTTAAACCAATAAGTAATATTACTAAATAATGGAGAAATTTCTTCACTGCTATTTATTATTCAGTAAGGCATTACTGATTCATACTTACTGAATTTTCATACCATAGATCATTATTTCATTAATTATTTTTTCAAGATTTTATTTTGGTTCAATCGGCATTTATTGAGTCAGTTACATTTCAGGCAACATAGTAGTTGTTATCTGTTGCCTCTAGAATCAAACTTCCATTATTGTGCCCTCACATTATTGAAAATATGAGTTTGTTTGTCTCCATAATTGTGTATTCTTTAAGAGCTAAAAATAGGTGTGTTTTCTTTATAAATCCAGCAACTGATACATTGAGCTGAATATTGTTGATGGATTGTATTGATTGAAATAGTCTGTTACAAAACATCTAAGTTTCAATGTTTATTACCAGTTTATTCAATTTTTTTATATGAAATACAATGAATTCAAAGTTTTCCCTGTGATAATGTCATCTCATTTAAATTCAGATATGTTCTTTTGAATGTGAGGTAATAGTTTGGAGTAAGGGACATTAGCAAGAGTCATTTCCATGCATAGTAGAAGCAGAATTCAGATAATAGAGATGAATGGGTGTTCAAAAAGTAAACTCTTCCAATACCGTGTTTCCCCAAAAATAAGACCTAGCTAGACCATCAGCACTAATGCATCTTTTTGAGCAAAACTTATAGTAAAATAAGACCAGGTCTTATCTAACATAATATAACACTATGCCTTATATTAATTTTTGCTCCAAGAGACGTATTAGAGCTGATTGTCAGGCTAGGTCTTATTTTCGGGGAAACACGGTAGGCCTGATTAGAGAAGGAAGGGAAGAATGGACTATACTTTGGGAAGCTGAGGGCTGGTAAGACCGGGGAAGAAGGACCAGAAAAAGATGAAAGCTGAACAAACATATCAGGAACTTTATTGACCTCTCACCATAATAAGGTAATTTAAATCTATTAGACTGCCATTGTAAAACATCTGTGCTTCTCTTTAGTTTCCCTATCCCTATCTATTCCTCAGTGTTCAGTCATACAGTGCAACACCAGCAAATAGGACCACTTAAATCTCAGTTCTGTCAGTGATTAATTTTATAACCTTTGGGCACATGATCACTATCTATAAATCTCCATATTCAACTGTAAAATGCAACTAATAATATCAAACTTATAAGGTAATTGTAAGTTTACATAAGTGAGAATTGGAGAAAGTGCTAATTAATGCATCATCTGGCACATGGTTAAGAGCAGGAATTGCTGTAGTATCAATGGAACTCTGTTGCATTATGCTCTAATAACAGCAACAGATGGTATAGATTGTTAGATTTACTACTAAACTACACAGCTAATTCAGAATGCAGCAGAAACTCTAAATACTCTGTAACGGTAAATGGATTAATATCTATCTAGCTAGCTATCTCATAAAATGATGCCAGAGAGTGTGATTTCATGCCACACTACATACAATCCTCACGTGGAATACTATCGACAGCTTAGTTTTCTTGACAAAGACATTAGTAAGTTTGTGTTTAGGAAATTTATGTTTCAAAACAATAAAGTTTCTATGAACTTTTCACAGTTTCCAAGTATTTGATAAACCCCCCAAATAAGCTTAGATTTAAATTAGTTTAGTATTATTTCGTAACTAATCTTTTTTTGAGGGTTTTAAAAAATGTGTGCTAGGCATTATACTCCAAGTCCTGTTTACACATAATCTCATTTAATCCTCTCAATGACCATTTAAAGTTGGTACACAAATTATTATCTGCCCTCTCCCTAGAACACACACACACCTTTTATGAAGAGGAGCTTGAGAAATAATCAGCCCTCTGTCAGACATTCCACAAATAGCAAAAATGAGAAGATACTCCATACTGTTTTATAGCTAGGATAAGGGGATGTGGGCTAAAGCAAAACTGGATTTGCCATGTAAGGGGACATAATTAATACGTACCCTAGAAATACTTCTGAAGCATATGAAGCTTTTCATTCCATTCATTAGGTCAACAGCATAAATACAGGAAATGTTGAATAAAACCAAAGTATTAGAGTTAGGATGAACTGTAAGGAATAGATAGTGAAATGGTTATTAAGTTGGGTTAGATTTTCTGTTCAATTCCATAAAATTTGTAAGAGTTTCTCTTTCAAATAAAGTGGAAAGATAGAGATTTTTTTGTTTGTTTTTATGTTTTTCTCTTAATGTTGTTTTTGCATAAGCCATACAATTGACAGAAAAATGTAAAAATATCTTCTAAAATGAATGTTTCATTTTCAGGAGAAGACAGGGAAATACACAAATATTTAAGAATCCTATGTGGTTTTAGTTTCTCCATTTGTTCCAGATTAAGCCCAGTGAAATTAAGTAAAACTTAACCGTAGATCAAATCATTCATAAAGGGTAAATCAATGTTTTAATGCAATTTGATCCAACAATTGTTATTCAATAAATTGATTTTATTTATATTTCACAAGAAACTCTCAGGAGAACATATTGTAGAGTAGTAATTGCTGTAGTGTTTTATTTAGCCTTTTATAATTTTCTAAAGTACAAATATTTTTGTTTTCCAACTAAAACAGAAACGTAGTCAACAGTAAAAAATATATTAGTATTAGTTTCATAGAGAAATGAAGCCTTACCTTTGCCAATTTTTTTAACATTTGAAAATGTCAGTTTTAGTACTACAACGAAATCAAATGGAACATATAACATGTAATGGGGTTTTCACTGCTGCCAATTCAATTCCTGTGTCAGAAACCTCTTGTTAATAGGTGTGATTTTTTTACATTTTTCTCTCCCTCTCTTCAATGGTTTCAATTTTATTTATACAGTAGAGTAGTAAAACTAGTAAAATATGTTGGATTAAAAAAAAATGTCCATAGTACGTTTGAAAACCCAAACCCAAAGCCCAATTCAAACAAATGTCAATATGTAAAAGCTTTTTAACAGAACCTCCCCATTCACCAGGGACATTCTTATCAAAAATATATATGAGTCCAAGGTCAGCCCAATTAGTTGATGGAGTGAGCGTAAGAATTAGTGTAGGGAAACATTCCTTTACAATCACAACAGCTCCTCAGAGAGATGACATACAGAGATCAGACTCTTGTCAAATTCTCTTCGTGGACACTCAGATGCAGAAGGGAGGGGCACCACACAAAAATGAATCAAAAGCAAAGTGGCTCGCCAAGCCCAGGAGTCCTTAGTGTTGAGTAGACTGTGTGGAGAAAAATGAATATTACAGGGAATCATATAATATAACCTAGAAAAAAGGAACTAACATTGATATGTTCCAAAAATATCTACAAGTGTGGTGAGCAACTGTATACAGTAAGAGACACATAAGCCGTACACATTCCTCAGTCTCCAGGGACACCTGCAATCTGACATGTTATTTAGAAACGAGAATTGCCCATGGCTACTACTCAGTGCTTCTGCTTTTAGTTTTGATGAAAGTGACAGGAATTCCTTTCATCTTGTCAATGTCTCCACGTTTCTTTATATTCAGCTGGCTTTGGATCAGGTTGGGTAAGCTGACATAAGCAAGTATGATTAATTTCATTGGGTCTGAAGCAGAAACTGTCATGTACTTTCTTCTTCATAGGTTTAAAATTGAGAAAACAAAATGAAACAGCTATTGGGGGATGGGAATAGTTAGCATACAATACAATTAAAGTTCATGGAAGGGGTGTTCCTTGTTCACAAATTTTATTGTCTCTTCACATCTGTTGTGGATTTCATCAGCAATTTCTGTTTAGAATTCCTAATTTTCTGAAACCAAGAAATTCAAAGGAAAATCTCCATGACACTAAATGAAAGAATTCTTTCATTTTGAAAACTGATATATTGGGAACATTTAGAAAAGATGTGGAAGTGAAAAGTCTTGAATAGAGATAGCATCTGATAAATTAGAACTTTCCTACAAGGAACAAGACATCTTAAGAGAATTTTTCCATCTGACTGCAAGCAATGCTTGCAAGCCTGTTTCTAATTCCTTCCTATTTTCTACAACAGACCCTTGTTATTTAAAATACTGTTTCTTAATTACTTGCTTAAGCTGCTATCTCTGTGAAAAGAACACAAACACATTCTAGTTTGGTTTCCTTTGTTTTAACTTTCTCCCCACCCCCACAGAAAAAAACAGACTAGAATTTTTTTAAAAAAATAACAATTTTGTTTAATGTGTGTGTGTGTGTGTGTGTGTGTGTGTGTGAGAGAGAGAGAGAGAGAGAGAGAGAGAGAGAGAGAGACTTACAGATGAACTTCCATTGATTTTTAACTAGTATATGGTTGAATCTAGCTTCCCTTCTGATTTAGCCCCTGATTCTCGTCTTAGCATGACCTCTCATGTATCAGATGCTAGTCCCCATTACTCAGACAGCAACTTAAAGACCGTTGCTTGTGTGCCTCAGCCAGGCACAATTTTCAATAGTTTCTTGAACTTTTTTTTGAATAGACTTTATTTTTTAGAGTAGTTTTATGTTCACAGCAAAATTGAGCAGAGGATATAGAGATGTCCCATATACCCACTGTTCCTACGCATGCATAACTTCACTATTATCAACATCCCCCATTAGAGGGGTACATTTGTTACAATTGATGAACCTACGCTGACACCTCATCTCCTAAAGTCCATAGTTTCAAACTTTCTAATGCACTTCCTAGGTATAGGGCCTTCAATGATTCCTACATGCTTCTCTTACCTTAGACTGTGTTGCTCTTCTACATTTTAGCTGGCCTAATTAATTCTCTAGTACCCTATGATTTATTATAACTCATTATTCCAAACCTGATCTTTCTCTTGTCTTTTGTATTAATGTTGATGCCACTTTTCCCAATGTGTGTTTCATAGAACACTGAGGTTACCTGAAATTTTAATAGGTGGTTTGTGGGGGCAGGGAGGTGGGGTGAAATTGCTAATACTATTAACTTCTAAAATAATCTGAATAAATATAAACAGGAAATTAGTATTTTATAATACTCTCCACTAAAGAAATGGTGTGCCATATTTGAAAAGAATCAGAAGCCACGTGAGTTACCACACTAAGATGTATGAAATGTTGACTTTGGATCTGTACATTGATCCAAAGACAATGTTTTTGTTGTTGTTGTTGTTAATTAAATTTACATTGAGAGTATCCCTATTAGATGATTGCTGTTCTATTTTATGAGATATTTGGATTACTATTCAATATTTATTGAAGTTTATACATTATACAAATGCATGTCTATTGGATCTAATTAAAACCAGAAGAAAAGCAAAGACTTACAGTCAGATCTTTCGTTCAATTTTGAGTTTAGTCACTAACCATTTCCTAGACCTGTGATCATAGGCAACATACTGCCATGATATCTCATCTGTAAAGTGGAGATAAAAATACTAGCAGGTTTGTTATGATCCAATGCAAGTAAGGCATTCAGCATTGTTCTTGATACATAGTACACTATCAGTAAACAATAGCTATTATGTTTAATTTCGTGCAGAATAGCACTGGTGGACCAAAAACATTAGAATAGTTCAAGTGATTTTTTTTTTTATGTTCTAAAAAAATAAGGATGTGGAATCTATCTGGAATTTGGAAAATTGTCAGAATTCCATATTGCATTATGATTTCCTATTTCTGAGCACAATTCCTGTCACATAGTGAGTACTCAATAAATAATTGCAGAATATTATTTAATAAAATTATTTGCTCTCTAATAGAGAGCACTGGTGAAAGACAGAGATAATATATGATTCCCCTTTGCATCTATCCCCCACAACACTAATATTGTAGTTGGCTCGATAGAGCAGATAATGTTCTATATTGCTAAGTAATTGAATGAATCAATTAATGAAAAAAATGTATTTTGAAGTATACATGATATATAATTTTGCATGTTTCAGAGAAAATTGCTTAGGCTTACAGTTATTTAGTTTGTGCTAACATAGAATGAGTTACATTCTAAGAATGTACAGCTTTTAAAAAATAACTACAACCCAAACAGGAAAATCAGTCTCACTGTTTTGCATCATACGGTGCATAACATTATTTTACAGAGATAAGGCATCTCTCTATAAATGTGTAATTTAGCTCAAATTAATATTATTCTTTTAATAAGGTATTTGAGTGTTATATGAATTATTATCTAAGCTACATTTATAATTTTGAAATAGCTGATATTTTAATTAAGGTCACATATGTATAAAATAATATAATTCATAGTTTCATAGTATTCCAGAACAGTTTTCTAAATTATAAACAGAGCAGTCACTGTTCTCTGTAATGACATGTTCCTTCCACTTGGCCTTTTAATGCCTTTACAGAGTTTTCCCTTATCTATTTTGTGTGTGTTTAAATATTTCCATCTGGCCCATATTAAGGAGATAGAGCTTTTGGGAAGCTGAGAGGACACACAGGGGTATTGACTGTATCGGTGACAACAGATAACCATAATAGGAAGGTTGTTACTCTGTCAGGTGATAGAGATAATGACACTGAAAACATTACAATAGTCTTGAGAAAGTGGAACAAGTGATAAAAGAAGGGCATAACTAATAATCCTGACAGAAATAATGCTGAAATAATAGCTAGGGCATTGATATAGGCTCTCAATATTGAGAGAAAATAAAATAGTAATGGTTTTAAATGCACATGCATGAATAAGTAGAGTAATGAATAAAAATGCATAAACCCTTGGGTAAGGGATTACAAGTTATGACCAAGAGAGAAGACTGCCAAATTCTATCCCCAAAAAATCAGCTGCAAAGCTAGACCAAAAGGAAAACACAAATATCTCCATGCTCTTGATAGCAAACAAAGTCATACAACCATCGGGAAAGTATTTATGACTAAAAACTGCTAAAACTCAGGTAAGAAGAGTAGGACTCCATGCCTTTCTTGCTTGGATCTGCTCCCATCCCCATTTCCATCTCAATGGGCATGGAGGTTCTGGTTGGAATAGGCTAGCCATGAGAACTGGCTGCTTTCCTTCTGTAGTCAAAGGGATCCCACTCACTTTGGAACAGTAAGCAATGATTACATCCAATGACATTATGGGTAGAATTCGTCATATGTGGTTATGATGGAAGCAAGTGTATTCTTGCCTGAGTCTGTATACATGCAAAACAAATCCTAAGAGGACTCAAACCAGCCATCCACTCTTGGTCAAAACTGAGGCTGCGTACCCACGAGGAGGAAACATGAAAGATTCCAGTGGTGTAGAGGCCAGGGCAGACAATTACAACCTGAGTGCTCTCCTCTGCTCACACAGAGACCATTCGTTGGGAAAATAAGTCTTATTGGCTCCACATGCTTGAGCACAACCTCTTTCTAACCATTGACTGACAACTAAGTTATGCAGACACAGTGGCAAATCCTAGATGGCCAGATTTTAAAATAAAAGCAAGATAAATAAACAAAACAAAAACATCAGCATCCACATACCGTGTGTGAGACAGACTTAGCCAAAACACATTGGTAAATAAAGAAACCAACCAACTGACAAACAAAACATCAACCTTTAGGTGGAGAATTTGAATTTAGAGTTGCTACAATGTCTTATTTAAAAAGTCCAGTTTTTAACCACAACTTGCCAAAAAGAAAACAGAAATGTGTGACCCACACTCTAGGAAAAAAAAAGTCAAGAATAGAAATTGTCTCTGAGTGTCCCCAGATGTTGGATTTAGCAGACAAAAATTCCAAAGTAGCTATTATAAGTATGTTTAATTAAGTAAAAGAAACCATGTTTAAAAACGTAAACAATAAATCAACAAATAAAGACAAATACATAGAGACAGAAAGTTGCTTAGTGTTGGGTGTAGGAGCAGAGCATAGAAGAATATTTTCAGGGTAACGGGAAGGTTCTAAACGTGGATTGTTGTGATGGTTTCAGACTCCATAAATTTACTAAATACCATCGAATTACACATCTAGAATAGGTAAATTTTATGATAAAACTGTTAGAAATATATCTGTATGTTTTCTTTGATATTCTTGGTCCCCTAATTTTCTTTATGCTTATTTGACATTTTATTTTCAGAGAATCTGTATTTCACCATTAAAATTCATTGTAAATACTAAATCCAGCTTAAAATCATTAAGGTAAACAAAAATTACGATGGATATTATTCATTCTCACAAGTTCTTTATCATTTTTTCCATATACTCCAGTTTCTTAAATGGTATAACAAATAACTAAGAATGTTTTAAAAATGTTTATCATAAGATTGTGGCAGAATAACGAGAAAGCTGTTATTTTAATGCTCTTGACTTTTCATCTGGATGCTTGGGAATTGGTTTCCTATTCCCATCTCCAGATTCATCCTTCTCAATTCCATTTATAGGCCAGAGTCATTTATGTGAACATAAAGTCAGTTACATTACAAACTTCTTCACAGCTTGTTAATAATCCCCTATTATTGCCTATAGCAAGTTTTGTTTTTTCTTTTTAGTTCTCTCTCTCTCTCTCTCTCTCTCTCTCTCTCTCTCCACACACACACACACACACACACACACACACACACACGGTGCCAAAAAATGTATACGCATTTTAAGAAAGGAAAAAACTGTATTAAAATTGTAATATCCAATATACACCAATAACAAAAGATGAATACAAGTCACATTTGACTTCTGCAATTACAAGAGGTGCTTAAAGTGGTTACCATCAGCGTCCAGACACTTCTGACTACAGTGAACTACTGCTTGAGCAATGTTGACCAAAGTGTCCACTTGTATATATTTTTGGCATATATATATATACATATATGTATATATGTATATATAATATGTATGTATATATAATTTCCTAATGTAGACTGGGAGGTCATGGAGAGGAAAAACTCCAGGTTAAAAGACAGACAGACAGATATATATGTTTGTCTGTCTTTTAACCTGGAGTTTTCTCTCTCCATGACCTCCCAGTCTACATTACGAAATATATATATATATATATATATATATATATATATATATATACACACATATACACATATATACATATATATACACACATATATATGTATATATGCCAAAAATGTGTGTGTGTGTGTATATATATGTATATATATATACATATATATATATACACACATATATATATACATATATATATATATACTCACACATATATACATATGTCTGTCTTTTAACTTCGAGTCCACAGACTCTGAGCACCTTTATATATTTAAATTAGTGTTTTCATAACCCCTGAAATTATGTGTAAAATGTTTATATAGGCATATTTGTACATATTTGAGGAGATAGATTCTAGGGTTTTATCAGATTCTAATAGGGGGTCCCTGAAAAGGATAAAATACATTGTCTTGTGTAAAGTTCCCTTGACTGACATGCAAGACCACCTATAACCTCAAACCAGCATTAACTTATCTCACCCCTATTTGCATCACACGCTCCAGGAGATAGGCACCACTTTAATGCCCTGAAAGTACCCCTCTATCATTTGCCTGCCTGCATTTATACAGGTTCTTCTCCTGCCTTCTTGGTTCTAAATCCCTCTACCTGGTAAACTTTTATTAACACTTAAGACAATTTTTAATTTCTTCTTTGTCTCAGAAGTTTACATAAGCCTGTTAGAAAAAGTCCTTGTGTTCCTCCAGTGTGTTTTCAGTAAACTATGAATGAATCTGAGTTATAAAACTTCACATTTATTTCAATTTATTTTTTATAAGTGGTTTCTTAATGTAGACTGGGAAGTCATGGAAAGGAAAATCTCAGATGTGTTTCCAGCCATATAGCAGACATTCAGAAGCATTTTCAAATAAAATCAATGCATGAATTGATGCCCAAGTAATCTCAGGGGCTCTATGGGTCAAAATATTTTTTTTCTGTTATCAATTTACAAAGAAACAAATAATTTTTTAAGATCGAAAAAATGTTTTATTGGGCCACTGTAGGAAGAATAATGGCTCCCCAAAGATGTCCGTGACCTAATCCCTAGAACCTGTGAATATATTCTGTTAATGACATAGGGGAAATTAAGTTGTAAATGGAATTAAGCTTGCTCATCAGCCGACCTTACAAGAGGGAGACTATCCTGGATTATTCAGGTAGACCAGTGTCTTCAAATGGGTCTTTAAATGGGAAAGAATGAGACAGAAAAGTCAGAAGCAGAGAGATCGCATTGTGGGGAAAGGTCAACTGGTAACTGCTGGCCTTGAAGATGGAGAAACGGGTCATGAAACAAATAATACAGACAGCCTCCAGAAGCTGGAACGGGCAAGAAAACAGATTTTCTCCCAAAGCCTCCAGAAAAGGATATGGACCTATGACACATTGGTTTTAGCCCAGTGAGACCCATTTCAGACTTTTGGCTTTCAGACTATTGTTTAAGGCCACTAAATTTATGGTGATTTGTTACTGCAGCAAAAAGAAACTGATACATGGGTTTTCTATTTCCTATAATTAAAACAGCACTGTTATAAGTTAAACTGTGTCTTCCCAAGAGATATGTTGAAGTTCTAAATCCCATGACCTGAGAATGTGACCTTATTTAGAATACTGTTGTTACAGATCTAATTAGTTAAGATGAGGTCATACTAGTAGTAGTTGAGGATCATCCTTTACTTCAGTATGACTTAAAAGAAGAGGAAAAAGGCAAAAAGAGAGAAGATAACCGTGTGACAACAGAGGTGGAAATTGAAATGATGCATCTGCTAGTCAAAGAACTGCAAGAATTCCTGACAAACACCAGAAGTTGGCAGAGGCAAGGAAGAATTTTCCTCTACAGGCTTGAGCAGGAGTACAGCCCAGAAGACATCTTAATTTTGAACTTCTAGTCTCTAGAATTGTGAGACAATACATTTCTGTGTTTTAAGCCACTCAGTTTGTGGTTTGCTACGGCAGTCCCAGGGGCACTGATACAAGCTTTATCACGCCTGAATTATAATCTTAGAATATTGTGTATTCATCAAGCCTCTCTTTAAAGATGTCTCATGATTGTTTTTGAAAATCCAATTTAATGTACTCCTCAGCTTGCTTTAGCAACCGCTACATTTAGAACAGATTTGACACCCAAACTGTTGAGTTTGGGGTCAAAGAGTGAACAATTTGGCTCAAACAGCTGACTCTACTCAAGTGTCAATGAACTGTCTGCTGTAAACCCCACCATGCAGCGCCAGAGGGTACCAAATGCAAAGAGACAGATCGAACATTTTGTTTTATCACTCATGACTTCTGCTTTAGTGAGCAAAACCAAACCAAAACAAACAAATAAACAAAAAAACCCAGTATGTCTTATTTTGGAGAAAAAGTAGCAGCATTAATGCATGTCATCAATGTTGGAAATAACAATTCACAGCTTAACCTCAAAATAAAATCTTTTTCATAAAAATTTCCAAATTTCTCCAAATTTTCTTTGTGACCAAAAAATTGGTTTTATAACTACTTTTGAGTATTACGGTTTAATTTAAAGGTGATTAAATAAGGGTATTACTAACCCAATAAGGTTGTCTCCCTAAAACACTATATCTCCAAGTGTTCATTTTTTCTAAATGTAAGTAGCATTTATTTTATATGTTTTGCTTAGTAATTAATCATGAATTTCTTTGTTAAATCTTCTATATTAAAGTCTTATTTTTTATATTGTAAAAATCGATGTGTCTCTAAATTACAGTCATCATGAAGGCAGTGAGTTATTCCCTAAATCTTTGTTAATCCCACATTAACTAACCAAGCGCTCACACACCATGATTGAAATTCCTTATGAAAGTCATTTTCACAGTGACATTGAATTGTTCTGAAAAGAATGTCTAGGGAAAAAGTAAAACCATTTATATAATACTAAGAATAAATCCAGTTATGTTCTACATTAATACGTAAAATCAAAATTAAAGAAGCTATTTTGCTTTTCTTAGTTTCATAACTAAACTAAACTCTTTTGTTGGAAGTACTCCTTTTAAGAAAGTTCTTGCCAAATGCTTTGCAAAAGAACTTGAATTTATTAGGAAATGCTTATGGATTATATTAGATGAAAGTCCTAGCTGATGTAATAAAATGGTACTAACTGCCTTGGTAAATCAGACATAAATATGCAGATCAAGCTCTGTTAGTGATTATTTATTTTACTCTTCCACTCCATGTTTGTTTGATCATAATGTGCTTTTAATGTACATTTGCCAAGATTTAAACTACAGTACCACATCATGAGTTAATATTAATTGAATGGTGTGGTAATTAAAAAAATTATGAATGTGATCAAGACATCTTTTCAAGATATCCAAACATGTGGTGTCTTGAAACCATCCTTAAAAAATCAGTATTTTCAATGATTTTTTTTTTTTGCTGATGGATTCTTAAAAGCAGATTCTTTCAAAAAATTTGCAAAGTAATTCAACCAAAATCTTCAACAAATTTTGAACTAATATTACCTAATTTGAATTAATTTTCAAGTTACATGTTTTCTTTTCTAATAAGAAATTATTTCTGTGCTGTATTAGCTTGCTAGTGCTACCATAGCAAAGCAGCACAGATGGGGTGGCTTAAACAATAGGAATTTATTTCCACATAGTTCTGGAGGCTATAAGCCTGAGATGAAGGTGTTGGTAGAGTTGGTTCCTTCTGAGAGCTCTAAGGGAAGAGTCTGTTCCATATCTCTCTACTTGACCATCTTCTCTCCATGTCTTCAAATTGTCTTCTCTGTGAATATGCTGTGTCCAATATCCTATTCTTATAAGGATACCAGTCAAATTAAATTAGGACCCATCCTATCGTGTTTCCCCGAAAATAAGACCTGGACGGACCATCAGCTCTACCGCGTCTTTTGGAAGAAAAATT
Organism: Rhinolophus sinicus; assembly: GCF_057876585.1. Classification (NCBI taxonomy): domain Eukaryota; kingdom Metazoa; phylum Chordata; class Mammalia; order Chiroptera; family Rhinolophidae; genus Rhinolophus; species Rhinolophus sinicus. The sequence continues at coordinate 39,410,400 of NC_142504.1, forward strand.
AATATAAGACCTGGTATTATATTATATTATATTTTATCCAGTATTATATTATTATATTATATTGTATTGTATTGTATTGTATTGTATTGTATTGTATTGTATTGTATTATATTATATTATACCCGGTGTTATATTAAAATAAGACCCGCTCTTGTATCATATTATATAAGACTGGGTCTTACATTATATTAAAATAAGACTGGGTCTTATATTAACTTTTGCTCCAAAAGACTCATTAGAGCTTATGGTCCAGCTAGGTCTTATTTTTGGGGAAACACATTTTGGTGATTATGTAAAAAAATCGTCTTTACATAATCACCTCTGCTAAAAGTCTATCTCCAAATATGGTCCCATTCTGGGGTACTGAGGGGAGTAATTCAGTCCGTAACACATACACTATTCACACTGCAGTATTTATAAGTTTTCAAGTAGCTATAAGCCCTTTTAACTTTAAAACAGGAATTATCTCTTCGTACTTGATATACAGTGGTGGTTTTATTAATTTTGGACTTTTAGCTATTTGATATTTTTCCTCCTTAACTAAGTTCATTGTTATGGCATAATGAAGATTTTGAAAACAAAACAAAACAAAAACCAAAAAAACAGTACTCAGCTAAAATAATATTATTTTAGGAAAATAGATATGTTAAAGTACACAATAAAAAATTTCTACAAAGTGTTCAAATTTTTATATTAATTACAACTGGGATTTTCAGACTTTGAGGTTAACAAACAAAGTTGAAAAGAACCCTAAAGTTTGGACTTAAAAGCAAAAAAGGAACTGTTTCTTACTGCAATGAAAAAGCCAATATTAGCCAAGGCAACTACAAATCCAGAGCTGTGTCAACTTGGAGTTGATTTTGGAACATGACCAAACTCTAGTTCCATTCCTTTCCCGAAAATAAGACCTAGCCGGACCATCAGCTGTAATGCGTCTTATGGAGCAAGAATTAACATGAGACCCAGTCTTATTTTACTATGATATAAGACCAGGTATAATATAATATAATATAATATAATAAATATAATATAATATATTTTTGCTCCAAAAGACACATTAGAGTTGATGGTCTGGCTAGGACTTATTCTCGTGGAAACAGGGTATCAGTCACACACCCAAGTGGAAGATGCAGGACCTTCTGCTTAGCGACATCCTAACTCCTCTGAGCTCTGATTTCTAGGCACAGATTGGTTCTTGATCTTCTAGAAATGAGTTTTAACCTTAGCTTTTTAATGCTTGAAATTCTATTAGTAAGTATCTCTGATAGGAAACAAAATATATATATATATATATATATATATATATATATATATATATGTGTGTGTGTATATATATGTGTGTGTGTGTGTGTGTGTGTGTGTGTGTATATATATATATATATATGTATATATATATATATATTTATAAAACATGAGTTAAAGAAAACTTAATTCAGCTTAGTCAGATAATAAGAACTGGTGCACCAAGGTTGAGAATGAGAGGACTCTTGTATTTTGTTATATGCATTGATTTCAGAAAACTTGGAAATTGATGAGGGGAGGGAGAATGGTTAGTTTCTTATAAGAAATAGCCCATGTTCAAAATTAGAAGCCAATTAGCCTCACTGAACAATGTTTTGTATTTTCATCCCACCTACACTCCTTATTTTTTGACTTTCCTTAAAGTGCTTTTTTAAACAAAATATTGTGAGCAGTTAATGCAATACCTATTTTTAGGGTTTGGATAATTTTATGAAGACAACATCCAGCAGACTACGTTTACTTTATCTATTACGTAGTATTCGTACACTAAAATTCTAAGACCATTTAATTACCTTCTACTACGTTTCTTTGAGAGTTTAAAGGTGAGAGTGGAATGGGAAGACTGCTGAGGAAGAATTACCATAATGGAAGAGTCAAGCTAAATGCAATAAACCTAATCTGGAACAGAAATGCACACAGCTGCGCAGCCTTCAGACCCCAGAGAACCTGTCTGTGTGTAAGGCAATATTAAAGAAAAACGTCCATGTTCTCTGGAAGAAACCTCTCCATTTCTTCTTTAACTTTCTTATTTTAAACAATCTAAGATCACAAGACATAGGATGCATATAGAAGGACCTGTCTCTGAATGATCCCTTAGTTTTTAAAGCCCGGGTGAAAAACGAAAAAAAGAACAAGATTTATAGTACCCATTCCAATTGTTAATTTATGCCAAGTCATTTCTGTAGCATAGGATAATAATTGGAAAATGAAAATATTGACAAATTTATAGAAACTTTAAACAATTTCTGGAATACCTATATTCTGTAGCCTAAAAAGGTCTATCATTACTTATTTCACAATGCTTCTCACAAAATTTAACATACCAAATAAAGCTAATTAGTTTAGCATCTCTTTTTTACAAGGTGAGACAAAAATCCTTTGAGATTTTTTTAGGAGCCCTCTGGGAAATCTCAAAGTTACATTGAAGTCAAAAGACTCCATTTATAATTTGATTTGAGAAAGTTGTCAGAACATCAAAAGTATGACATTTTGAACATTTGCCTAAATGAGACCACAGATCATTATGAAATAATACTTATCTGTTTAACTAAAGTGACAATAGGAGATTTTAAAGGCAAATACCGAAGGTTACCTAGCTGTGAATAAAACAACTCTTTTAATATTGAAAAGACTGGGTTTTCTTAAGTAATCAAAAACCTGATAAACACAACATGAATGAAGCACAGTAAATTAATTTGGTAAGACATAAAATCTTTGCTGTCCCGGCAGATTACTTAAAAGGTACTCATTCCTTAATCAATTGATTTTAGCACAGGAGTCTTAGGGTTAGGTGGCCAGTGCTCTATTAGGACCGTACCTGCTAGTTGTGTGGTTTTGGCTTTGGAGATTCCCATTAACAATAGATCTATTATCCCTTTCACAAGAAGATTTATATATATATAGGAGTGGATGCCTTAATAGCTTTTTTTATTGAAGTATAATTGGCATATAACATTATATTAGTTTCAGGTGTACAACGTAATGATTTCATACTTGTATGTACTATGCAATGATCACCACAATATGTCTAACATCTGTCACCAAATAGTTATAAATGTTTTCTCCTTGTGCTAAGAACTTCTACGATTTATTCCATTAGCAACTTTCATATATAACTATAGTCACCATGCAGTACATCAGATCCTCATGATTATTTTCATAACTGGAAGTTTGTACCTTTCGATCCCCTTCACCCATTTTCCCTACCCCTCACCCTTGGCAACCACCATTCTGTCCTCTGTATCTATGAGTTTGGTTTTTTTGTTTGTTTAGATTCTGCATATAAATGAGATCATATGGGATTTGTCTTTCTCTGACTTAGTTCACTTAACATAATATCCTCAAGTTTCATCCATGTTGTTAGAAATGGCAAGATGTCATTTTTCTTTCATGGCTGACTAATATATATTCTGTGTGTGTGTGTGTGTGTGTGTGTGTGTGTGTGTGTGTGTAAACATGTGCACATGCATCCTATCTTCTTTATCCATTTATCCATTGATGAACACTTAGGTTGTTTTCACAACTGAGCCATTGTAAGCAAAACTGCAATGAATACGGGGTACATATATCTTTTCAAGTCAGTGTATTGCTTTCTTTGGGTAAATGCCCAGAAGAATTACTGAATCATAGGTAGTTCTATTTTTTTAATATTTTGAGGAAACTCCATACTGTTTTCCGTAGTGTTTGTACCAATTCATATTTCCACAAATAGTGCAAAAGTATTCCCATTTTGCCACATACTCACCAGCAATTGTAATTCTTGTCTTTTTGATAGCTGCTCTAGGTATGCGGTGACATCTCACTGTGGTTTTGATTTGCATCTCCCTGATGCTTAGTGTTGAGTACCTTTTCATGGACCTGTTGACCATCTGTATGTCATCTAATGGCTTTTAATAGTCTGATTTATGCCTACTTAGGTTATCATGTGCTATTGGTCAAAAGAGTTCAAATTTCTTTCCCAAGTCTCCCAGTGACCATCTTGCTTTCTGTAGATTGAGGGGTACCCATTATTTTCCCTTGCTGAAATAATCATCCTTAATTCAACCAGACTTGCTCTTTCTGGCTTCCTAATCACAGTACCTGAGACCTGCCAGGACCTCCTGAAGGCACTTACCTTGTAGATAAGGTTAGCCACAAACCCAAATGTCGTGGCCCACTAAGTTTAACAATAATTTGTAATCTCTCATACCTCCATTTCCCATACAGAAGAATAAGGACAAACAAACTCGGAGAGTTCAGAAGACACAGTCAGCTGAGCTCAATCCAAGAAAGTCTTACCGTGGATACCAGAGAGAGTCTCAAGAGGAAGCAAACAAAAAGGCTCCGTGGGTTCCTTCACTAGCATCAAGGAGCAGGCCCTAAAACTTCAGCAGCTGTCTTCAGGTCCCATCTCACTGCCAAAACTTTCAAGTGGCAAAACTAAAACAATTTAGTAACACATTTGATGTCCTTCATTCAAGGGAAAAGCTTCTATGCACGGGGGGAGGACACAAACAGTGGAACGTTCACAAACAGTGGAACGTTCTTCCCAAGGGATGTTGGGTAACTGTGAGTTGTATGGAGCCTTAGAAGAGGAAGTGCAGAAACACTGTGATTGGCTAGTAGGTCCTAATTCCTCGAGTGTAAGGCAAATTAGCTAAAGCTGAATTGGACGACTGTGATTGGTATGTCAGGTTTCCTTGACAGGTGTTTTCTACAAGCTGACTTAGGTTTAGATTTGTGACGTGGGCCGGCCTCCATTTTGTGGGTAGATAAATTAACTTTATCAGAGGTCTTGAGATAAAAAGTCAGGAGAGGCTAGAGGAGGCAGAGTGAGAAGAGGAGAGGCTGGGGGCTGAGGATACATTCAATTCAGGGAAACTGGTGCACATGTGAGAATGCCACTTCCCTACTTTTCCCACAACTTTAGCTACAGAAGAACTCCTCTTCTGCTAAGCGTGGAGCAAAGTATGAGCATACCCCATAGGGACATGGCAGGTTTGGTTCCAGACCACCGCAATAAAACAAGTATGGTGGTAAAGTGAGTCACCCTCCTTTAGCTGGTGAAGGGTCTTGCCTTCCATTTGTAAAAAATGCAACATCTGTCAAGCTAAATAAAGTGAAGCACAATAAAATGAGGTATGCCTGTAAGAAATAGAATATGGAATCTCTAAAAGACACGAATGGAATAATTTAATGATATTTCCTTAAAAATAGTAAACTATTCAGAAACTCTTATTAACTGTATTGTTTTGTTTTGTTCCCACTAGCATTAAATGAGTTTTAAATATGTTTACACAGATGTATGCACTTCATTTGATAATAATGGTATTTTGCCTTTATTATGAATTATTTTACCCCAAACATTTGATGTATTATAGTAACATGAATTTTGAATTTAAAAAACACACTGACACAATTATAGAAATAATCCAGAATCAAATCACAATTATCTAAACTACTTAGTTAACTAATTGCCCTGATAATAGACTTAAATTTTCACTTTAATTTGGTACTGAGAATGAGGGTCTCAATTTTGTTTAAAAAGAAACGGACATGAATGAAAATGTCACACTACAGCATTTGCAAATAGGCATTACAAAATATAATTTATAAAACCACATGTTCTGTATTTAATGTGTTTCAAAAAAGACTGGAATTTTTGTCCCTTTACTTGCAATTTGCTGCTAATCTTGGGAGATCCCTTTAAAAGACTACAGAAGTTCATGAGGTGCCTCTTCAGTTGTATTTAAAGGAAAATTAATTCTCTGGAATCTGCATTTGTCTTTTTAAATGACAACAGACTTGCCTCAAGTGTGAAATCATAAATTTAAAAGTTAAAAGGCCTCTGGGGTACAGGGCTAGCAGTTGTCTCGAGATGAGTGGGCCATTGACAATGGCAGCAGATGACATCTCTCAAGACAAACATTGTTGTGTGTGTCCACATGAAATTTATGGAGAGGTATTTTAATTCTCTTCTTTTATGGTTGGTGTGGTTTGTCTTCTGGAAGGGAAGCAATTGTTATCAGTATGTAACTCAAGTCTCTAGGATGTGATTACATACTTAAGGCATGAAGAATTAGCAATGCTTTCAACAGTCCCCGTGGACTAGTTTAGGCCCTTGTGACCGTTCAACAGGGGTAACTGTCTTGGTTATAATCCTCACATTACATTCCAGAGGAAAGTCATCACTGTACTCTTAGTTTTGTAAGTTACATTATTTATGTCAACAGTGGAGACGTACACTAATATTAACTGGACAACTGTATACAGATGTGTCATCTAAAATGGTTAGCCCAGTGGGTGAAAATGTGTCTCGGTCTCACCGTTCATCCGGCAACAGCTGACAATTTGGCAGCAATCTATGTTATGCTAAGATTTCCTAATATCCCTCCTTGTATTGTTTCATGGGAAGCTGCAGAGGAATCATATGATAGTAAAAAGCATGCTTTGCAGAGTGAGTTACTAAAACAGTCATAGGGTATATGTCTATCATTAAAAAGACTCTTGATGATGTTATTTCTGGATGTATATGAGAGGTATAAGAGAGAAAGAAGGTCAATGCCTGGGTGAACAATTTCATAGACAACTGAAAATCTTTGTTTCCATATGTTTGAAATATGTTTTTTCTTGTGTGGAAGGGTGCCACAGATTACCTTTGCATATTTTCAAACAACTGACATATTTCTGAGTTGAATCACTTACAGCTTTCTTAATAAGGGAAGAAAAATCTGGTAAAACTGTCTAATCACCATAAAGAATTAAATAACTGGGTGCCATATACAGCAATTTATACTCTGTCTTTGCATGGTTTCAGTCTTCTCTGTTTGTTAGGTCTGCCTGTAGAAATATTGTTAATCTGACAGTCAACATGATGTGTTTGTTCTGAGTCACTAATTACTGAATGGTGATGTGAGCACTGTGCTGCTGTGTTTTCCTGCTATCACACCAGTGTTTCAATGTTTGATTGTTACCAACAGTTCTTTCTTCATCCTTGATGTATATAATCTGCCTAGTGTTTATACAATTGCCTTCATTCAGTACACCAAAAAAGTATCATGATATTTTAAAAACTCAATTCATTTCACATGGATATTGATTAGTCTAAAGAAAGAATATGACTCTGATAATTGCGAACAAATTTTATCTCAAGCCCCACATTACTGGTACCCCAAGCTTGCTCATGGCAGCCATTTTAAACTATCAGTAGAATCAGTTGACTCTTCTATCTAGGTCAGGAGCGTACATCATTATCATAGCTGACTTCCATTCTAATCAGTGGCTCAACAAAGGTATTACTGCATTATTAATATTGAAATCAGAGTATTTCAAGCAGCTAGGAACTCTCCAAATATTAAAGGAATGAAATATGGAGATATCCCAAGAAAATCAAGAACATCATATTATCCATGTTGCATTCATTCAGATCCCCTCCTTGCTCTACTCACCGGGTGACCCAGTGCGGGAAAAAAAAAAAAAAAAAAAAAAAGAAGGAGAAAACAAAAGACTCCCCAAAACTTAAAAAAGTAAATGGCTATCATTTATTTAGTGCTTAATATATGCCAGAAACTTTTTATGTGCTTTATATGAATTGACTCATTTAATTCTCACAACCCAACAAGCAGTTTGCAACTATTTCCCTCATTTGACAAAGAAATTGGGGTCTACAGAGGTTAATTAATTTACTCAAGATGACAAAACTAATACGTAGAAGAGATGGATTTTGACCCCTGGCAGTCTGACTCCGAAATCTAAAATCTTGGCCATTAAGTTATGTTGCCTCTCCAGTATGATCTGAAAATATAATAATAGCTGATGCACTTAAACAGCTATTGGTTTACATGTTTTTAAATAAAAATTTTGAAAAGGTTCTTACTTGGAAATGTCTCCTTTTCATCATGAGAAGATTTTATGCCATCGTTTTAGATTTATCATGTATTTGGCCTTATAAACATTTCTTTGTCTTCTTTCCACAGTGTCCTGCATCTTTGATGATTTCTTTCCCTAGATTTTTTCTTTTACACTTTAATCATGTTTATTCCATAAATTAGGAGGCATATTCAACATATTGTAAATTGGCATTATAGGGTCATGATTAAGAAACTGAATTCTGAATGTTGAAACACCAGTTTCATATCTCTAGTCCAATACTCAGCGGTGGCATAACCTGAGGCAAAGTTGTTGCTATTTCTTAATTTCCAAGCCCTTACTGTTTTCACGTGCAAGTTGGGAGCAATAATAGTATATTATTAATATTAATATTTGCACATTTACCTCCTGATGTTTTGAGATTTTAAATGAGATAATGCATATAAAACAGGACAGTACCTGGCACAGAGAAAGTCAATTGTAACTATTTATTTCCATTTTTGTGGTAGTGATGGATATAAAAGTTGATGTTTTATACAGCATGTATTTGCCTTTGTTTTCTGTACAGTTCTGCCAAGCAGATAACCTTAAACAGGAAATATTTCAATTATTCTCAATCCAGCACACACAAAAATTAACATTAATAACAAATTACATGTTTATAATAAGAATTATAAAGATCCAAAGGAGAAAAATATCATGGATTTTAACGTTAGAAATAGAGTTGGAGAAAAAGCTAATATCTTTATTTTATCTAAATTTTTATTTAGAAAGGATATTCATAACAGTTTTTTTGTTTTGTTTTGTTTTGTTGTTTTTTTGGTGATGCCTTTGCATGAAGTACAGGTTAAGGAGCTCAGGTGCTTAGAAATTTTAGATACACAAGGCTACAAGAAGCTCTGAGCATAATTAAGGTAGAACCTGCTCAGTGAAGCACGTAATGAGAAAAGAAAAAAAGATTTTGCTGTTACAACTCGTGTATGACTTCTTTTCTTACTTTCTGTGTGTAGCGCATTAACATCTCATCACTTGCCTGTCTCTCACAAAGTCAGAGAAAGCGATAGATCCCACAGTGAACATCAGAGATAAACTTTATAAAAACTGCTCAATCGAACTACGCTTTAAAAAAAAATTTTCCTGTCCCGATGTCTTAATGGTCCTGGTGATTTACTTCCCAAGATGTCCACTTCATATTGTTTTTGCTGGGTGATCGGAATAGAGAACCCTTTCACTGTTGTTTGCTTCAGTTGAGTTGAGATGGAATGGTTCCAGTTGTGTAAACAGCTCTTGGTGATCTTCCAGCCTTCTTTCCAGTGCCCCATGGAGATGCAGTTGATTAAGCAGGGCACGGTGTGGGCAGGTGCTACACACAATCCCCTCACAGTTCTACCATCCCCTTGTGGGTTTTAAGTCTGATTCTACTCCTGGTTTTTTCATGAGTTCAGACAACTAATCATAATTTACTCTGAGGTGATTTGGGTCATGTACACAAATTGCAGATAAAATTAAGTTAATAGAGTCCTTTTATTGTGTGCTTGGCCAAAGCCAGTTCTCCTGAGAGGAAAGACTAATTGACTAGTCATCTCATGCATTATATGCTCAGATAGAGGGGCCTGAAGATAAGAGCAGTAGAATAACTAACAGTATCCAATTACACAGAGGATCAGGCTCTCCTTCTGCCTGAAATTTATCAACTGCAGCAGTTTTTATATCTGATGGAATTGTCTTTATTTCTTTGTTTTTCAATGGGAGGACACTGGAGATAAAAATGAAGAGGGTTTCCATGTCAGAAGTATTTCCCATGTCACTTACACTTTGAGATTTTCATTCATGAATAACTGCTTGTATAAATTTTATAGAGTAACCACATCTTCTAAAGATATCTATACATGTACTTTTAAGAAAAGAACATTTCAAAATTTAATCAATATTTGATAGACTATTTTGAAGAAACTAATTACTAATCTATTTTAAATCTATCCATATATTGGAGAAAATGTGTTAATATGTGTGATATGAATAGTATTATGAACATGACTAACAACAAAAGAGCAGTCAAAATTATTTGGGGAACTTATTAATATTAACTAAACAATTTCACATATATTTAACACATTGTAGAATACAGGGTTAGAAAAACCTAAATATATACGTTTTTTGGTCACTATATTTATGAATTTCATCCCATTTCTTTCCTTTGCTAGAACTATTATATTTTCTTAGTTTATTTTGGTTACTTTTCTGCCATGCTGTAATTATATTTTTTAAAGGAAATATGAAATCATAAAGTACAGTAAAATGAATATCGTGGAATTTACTGCATAAGTATGTATGGTCTAGGAGATATTTTAGTATACTCACATTGAAAGTAGAGTTCTAACGCCTGCTTTTTGTGAGGATGGGAGTACTTCATTCTCTGGTTACACATTAAAATTATTTAGAGAAATGACCAAACTTCCACTTCAGATCAACTAGTCAATTTCTAAAGAATGAGTTCCAGATAAGATTATATTTAAAAACTCTTTAAATTTTTTAAATGTACAGGCAGATTTGAGACCCATAGCTCTTTGGAAATTAAGACATGTTTACTACATGCTAGACATGGTATTAGGCATACTTCAAATTTTGCTTTATTTACCTTTATGGCTATCACACACACAAAAAAAATTAATCAAGTTTAAGTTCTCAAAATTTAATTTTATGATTGCTTTATAAAAATCTTTCAAAAGAAGATACTTTTGACTCATGAACTTCAGTAACATAAAGATTTTTGTAAAAAAATATGTATGTTGTAAACTGTAAGATAGAGAAAACTACTTAAAAAAATATAAGACTTTATTTGTATTTGTGTGCATGGCCACAAGACTTATTGTAAGACAAATTTATTATACATGCCACTCAGGTCAAGAAATAGAAATCTGTCATCCACATCCAAAGTTTTTATTACTATAGAAAAAAAAATTTTTGTTTAAATGAGATTTACATGTCCAAAATTTACATTAAATTTTCTTACTTTTAAAAGTTGTATTTGAAGAAATTTATCTTAATTTCTTTTGGATGAATTGTGCAATTCTCTCAATAATTTTACAAGACAGAATTATTTAGAAAAGAGTTATGGACTATGATAATTTTAAAAGACAAAGAAGCATTTACCTTTCTCTTCTTTCACACAATATTCAGATTAGACCTACTGTTATAATTCATTAAGTAATCTTCTACAATTATACAATAGCTAAGGCCATACTTGGCTATTCATTGTTAATATATCAAATATTGAATTAAAATTTTAAAGTGTATTAGGTTTCCCCAACAATATTGTAATACATAGCAATTTAAAGATGGTATCTTTATTCTTTTTTTAATGTGATACGTACATCTTTTCTACAAAGATAATAAAAAAGTCATGTAAATTTTTCCTATATCCATAAAATAAGTATAATTTGATTGTATTTTTTGTTTATATATTAGATATAATGTTATTACTAGCATAAAGAAAATTAATTTTAACTAAGATTGCTTACAGATATATAAAACACTATTATATATTCTAATAGCACTCTTATATAATACATATTATAAATACTATATATTGCAAAATACATATTATATATTAAATATGATATACAGAATAGAAAATATATTCTCAGAACACACATGTGTATATATGTTGTATGTGTCTGTGTATATATATGTGTGTGTGTATTAGTTTTAAAATTGGGTTTTTAAATCAATTGGTAAGTACACAAATAAACTTCAGACACGAGTGTGTTTATAAGTGAATACAATCACATTACTTTAAACCTTCCTCTTACTACCGCGGCCTGTTCAAGTTGTTTAGCCTTATTAAAATGCCAGACTTAGCTTTTCTTTTTTCCTACTCTTAAATGAGGTAATTTCTGTGTGTTGGGAGTGAATCAGGACCTTTGGATACTGTTGACAAAATTCTCTATTTTCCCCACCCTAATAAAAGATTTATATTTCCTTTTCATTTTACGGCTAGAATTTGGAGCACAGAACAAGAGAAAATGTCAGATTTTCCATTGTCTATAATTCTCTTGACCAGGAGCAGAAGGGAATATTGTCAAATAGTTTTTTGGTTTTTTTTTTTGTTTTTTTTTTTAAAGAAAGGGGGTCAATTTGTCTTAGACGTTTTCTTAGAAATTCAGAGTTAGAATTTCAGTCCTGTATAAATATCCCATACAGATCCTGAACTCCAGCTCCAGCCTTTCTCTAGGACATATTATAGGAGTTTTCACATGAAACGTGTGACAAGTCTTTTTTAGGAAGTTATTTCAACACAAATCTTTCTGAATTTATAAGACAAAAGTAAGACTTTATTGTCGCTTCTGGGAGAACTAGAGGAGTAGATTTTGCCAATGGTAATTTCCTATCACTTGTGTTAGATGATATATTTCTTTGGGGAGTCAAGTTATTCTCTATTTCTGAATAAATCAGCACAATGTAAGTGACTAATAGAAATAATACACTATCATTTAGAAACCTGGCTCTATAATAAGTTTCTATGGATTTCAGTACCTATCATTTAGGTTATAAAAGTGTTTTAGCATTAAATATATACTTCATTTCCTCATGAGGGAATAGTGACAAAAGAGTGTATTATGCGAACAGAACATGGAATTTTTGATAGGCTGTACTTTTTCTTCATTATTTCTGTTCGGTCTCAGCAATAGCAATGAGCTTTTTAAATAAAAACCTTGACTTCAATGGGTTTGGCTATGGAGAATAAAGTAAATATCAAGGGTGTCTTCTGGCAATCAAATAAAACACTCCAGTAAAATAATCACTTTTTCATTTCCCCATTATAAAAATATCTGACTGTCTGTAGATATTTTTATACCCATCAGAGACCAATTTCTATTTTAAAAAAGCTTTTAGTGCTTTAAAAACTATTTCCATTCAGTTCTTAAGAGTATTTGGGGTTGACAGGAGATGGTATGTAGAATTGACCTTTGAAAGGGATCAGTTTTCTTTTTAACAACCCAGGAACCTTTAACAATAACAACAACAACAACAACAACAACAACAAAACATGTTATTCAGTATTTTTTACAGCCCAGCACATGCTTGAATGACCCTTGACCAAACAAACTATTAGAATTGACATAGCAAGGAAAACATATTTTTAAAAAGAGGCTGTTATCAATAAGCAAATAATTTTGATTTAAAGAAAATATATTCTGAATAGTAAGAGTTTCTATGAAACAAACAATAGTTGTGTCTTCCTGCATGGAAAAAAAACAAACGAAACAAAAAAAGAAACTTACTGTTTTGTTTGGTTCAGGACTTTTTCTACTTACTTGTTTATACATCCATAGAAATCTAGAAATAAAGTAAATCTTATAAGATCATGTTAATAAACCATCAGTTTGTAGTCCTAAGTCAAAAAGAAATAATAATGCATTTTTCAATATTTTGAAAATAAAATTGATATGAATTGCAGGAGTTGAAAAATAAATGTAAACATATACATACACAATATATACACAACACACACACACACACACACACACACACACACACACACACATATATGTATAGGGGTACCAAAAGGAAAAGAGAGACAGCAAGGATTTGAAAACCTATTTGAAGAAATAATGACAGAAAACTTCCTTTGCCTGGTGAAGGAAATAGACATACAAGCCTAGAAAGCACAGTGTGTCCCAAACAAGACGAACCCAAAGAGGCCCACACCAAGATACATCATAATTAAAATGCCACAGCTTAAAGACAAACAAAGAATTTTAAAAGCAGCAAGTGAAAAGCAGATAGTTTCCTACAAGGGAGCTCCCACAAGACTGTCAGCTGATTTCTCAACAGATACTTTGCAGGCAAGAAGGGATTGGCACAAATTATTTAAAATGGTGAAAAGTAAGGACCTACAACTAAGCTTACTCTACCCAGCAAAGCTATCATTAAGAATCAAAGGACAGATAAAGAACTTCCCAGAAAAATAAAAGCTATTAATAAAAGAGTTAATCAATACCAAACCAGTATTACAAGGAATCTTAGAGGGACTTATTTAAAATGAATATATATATATGAATAATAAATTGGTAATAACTACATACCTATCAACAATTACTTTAAATGTACATGGATTAAATGCTCCAATCAAAAGATAGGGTGAATGGATAAAAAAGGAAGACCCTTACATACAAAAGACTCCCTTCAGATTGAAAGACACACACAGACTGAAAGTAAAGCGATGGAAAAGATATTTAATGAAAAGGGAAATTAAAAAAAAAAAAAAAAAGCTGGGTTAACAATTAGATATTCATAAGCACAGGATAGATAAATAGATAAATGATAGAAAGAAATAATAAAAGGAAGGAAGGAAGGAAGGAAGGAAGGAAGGAAGGAAGGAAGGAAGGAAGGAAGGAAGGAAGGAAGGAAGGAGAAAGAAAAAAAGATAGATAGATGATAGACAGGTAGAACCTTGATTTAAACCTTGCAACTTCCACTGAACTTTACTCAAAAGGGATCATAGATTTAAATGTAAAACTATAAAACGTCAAGAATAAAGCATAGGAGAAAATCTTTGGAACCTAAAGGTTTGATGGAGAGTTCTTAGACATGACAGAATGAAAAAAAAAAAATGTTTAAAGAAATTGGTTAATAGAAAACCATCAAAAACAAAACTTACACTCTGAAAATTCTATTAAGAGAGTGAAAAGACTGGTTACACACTGGGAGAAAAAAATCTTCAAACCAGATATTTGACAAAAGACTCACATCTAGAATATACAAAGAACAGTCGAAATTCAACATTAAAAGAAGCAAACCTCCATTTGGAGAATGAACAAAAGATATGAGGAGACATTTCACCAACTAAACACACACACACACACACACACACACACAAATATATCAAATATATGACACATGAATAGGAAAAGATATCAAACATCACTGACCGCTAGAAAGACACAAATTAAAGCCATGAAGCAGTATCACTACATACTTATTAGAATAGATAAAATGAAAAATTAGCAACAATTCCAAATGCTAGTGAGGACCTGGGGAAACCTGATTTCTCATATGTTGCTAGTGAGAATGTAAAATGATACAGTTATACTGGAAAATAGTTTGACAGTGTCCTTAACTAAATATACACTAACCACATGATCCAGCAATTGTCTTCCTGAGCATTGATCCCAGAGAAACGAAAACTTACGTTCACAAAGAAACCTGTACGGGATTGCTCATAGCAGCTTTATTTTCAGTTCTTTTTTTGTTTTGTTTTGTTTTGTTTTTCAGCTTTATTGACGTATAACTGACAAATAAAATTATAAGATATTTTAAGTATAAAACAGCTTTATTTGTAATAGTTAAAAACTAGAAACAACTCAGATGTCTTTCAACAGGGAAATTGTTAACCATTGTGGTACATCCATACCATGGAATTCTATTCAGCAATGAAAAGGCTAAATATTGTATACACAACAACTCAGATGGATATCAAGGGTGTAATGCTGAGTGACCAAAATGTCACAATTTACTCCATTATGTAACATTCTTGAAATGACAAAACAATAGAAATAGAAAACTGATTAGTAGTTGATAAAGATTACAGATGGTGGAAAGATTGAAGCGTAATTATAAAGGGATAGTTCAAAGAAGTTCTTTGTAGTGATGGGATATTTATGTATCTTGATTGTGATGGCCAGCTACACATGTGATAGAATGACTTAGAACTATACACATATATTGTACCAATGTCAAGTCCTGGTTTTGATACTGTATTATAATCACGTAAGATGGAAACATGGAGACACTATGTTTTGTACATTTGTTCCATTTGGTTTCTTTTGATTAGATGCAGAGTAAATGAATGCATTTTCTGCTTGAATACTAGAAGAAAAGAAGAGGAAGAAAAGACAAGGAGAAAGAACAGAAGAAAAGAGGGTGAGAAAAAGAAGGAGAAACCACCAAAATAATAAAGGATAAACATGAAGCCTATAAAAAATAGCTTTATCAGGGATGAGATTATAATAACATATTTGAAACATTTGAGCGCTTGAAGTTCAGCATATCACGAAGGCTTACGTACTATAAATATAAGCAAATTTTGCAACTCTTTCTGTCTTCCATACATCTAATTTAAAAATATACAAGTTATTAGCAACTCACTGCCCTGTGAGCTAAGTGTAAGCATTCATGTTTTTAAATAACCTTTTTTTCCAGAACAAAGATTCCTTTTCTAGTGAGTGTAATTTTTCTTCAACTTGTTCAAATGACTAACAGTATTATGTAGTAAATAACTGCTGCCCAAATAGTTGCTACAAAATAAATGCATAAATTAATCTAAAATATGCAGTGTCAACTCTAGCTTGCGATTTAGCAGCACATTATGTTGGGACATCTTTATTTTGTTTAGGCTTCTTTTGTTTTCAGGATGAACTGTAACTAACTTCTGGAAGAATGATTAAGAATTGTACTTTATCATAATGTACAGCATAGGGAATATAGTCAATAATATTACGATATCATGGTGCAGTGTCCGATGGTTGCTTAACTTATCATGGTGATTACTTCTTTAGGTATATAAATGTTGAATAATGATAGTTTACCCTTGAAACTAATTTAATATTGCATGTTAGCTTATATTTTAATAAAACTCTTAGAAAATAAAGAAAATTTAGATATCAGTGTCATTTGAGGTCATGGTAAAATTATCTTTGTTGTCATATTGTTACTTCTCAGTTCTTTCTCTGCAAGTTGAATAATTATTTCTATACAATTATATCATAGATCTGTGGATGATACTATCCTAGCATTGATTTAATATTTTACATTAAACCATATCTGAACTATTACTGCCTTATAACTGAGGTGCACCTTACAAGTAATTCTACAATATTAAAAGCCTACAAAAATCAGTTACTATATGTCATTTTTATGAGGGTGAACCACTGAAGAAATTTCTTCCCGTAAGCTAACTACAATTTATATTTACTTATTGGATAAGATTCTTTCCCTAGATATCTTACTTTGCAATGTTAAAATTGTTATTCATCATCTAAGAAAATATTTTATTGTAGGTTGACTGAGCTCTGTGCTTGGATATGGTGGTGAGTGACCTTTTCTATGAGCCTTTGTAACTAAGGAAAAAAATAACTGAGTATATAATCAGTCCCATTAGACCCTCATTTCCAAATTAGCCTTCTGGAACTCTAACTTCTGCTTAGAGATTTTAAAATTTCAGTTTGATAATTTTGGCTGACATTCTATATGAGTTTTACAAAAGAAATGCATAGTTCTAAATGCCTTCTTTGGAGACCACCAAGCTAGAGTTTGCTTACAACTTAGTCCCAATAGAAGTAAATAACTCTGTGTTAAGATTTGTAGTTTCTTTTGGAGCTCACAGCTCTCATATGTTTCTGGTTTATGTAACCACCCATGTCATTAGAAATAGTAAAACAGAAGGTTAAAATACCCAGAAGTGATGAGAATTATAGTCATAATAGAATCATGATATTTTTAGGAACATGTCAAAATTCAAATGGCAAATGCAGAATTTTAATAAGGTAAACCTCACTGAGTGGTACTATGACTATCACAGCAAATCAGACTCTTTTCAAAATGTTTACATTAACTTTTCATTGCTATCAAATTTTGTATTGCTATCTAAAATTTTGCATTAAATTTGGAAATGTATTCTGTTCTACATTTCACAGTAGATTTGTCTGCATAAATGGAAACAGTAGGTGGATAGAGAGTAGTGAGTTTATTTCTTTGATACTTTCTTGTTTCTGCCTGTGGTTTAGCTTATTTGAAACCCATCAAATATCACATATACAATTAGATCTGACAAACATCTCTCCTTCTTTCCTACAGGAAGATTATTTCTGTCCTTGCTAATGTGTCACTTTAATCATCACTAGAGCAAGAGAATTTTGAATAATTTCCTTTTTTCTTGGGGGGGGTTCTCTGTTGCGGGTAAAAATTACTGTATGAAATATTTAGTAAGAGATATTAGAATCACCTTTGTATTTCAAATAAATATTTAAGAAAAGATTTTCCTCTCGTAAATCTAAAAATGACTAGTTTAATTTATTCCTATATTATATTATTTATTTAAGAATTTGCAGCTTGAATAAGGACTCAAAATCCATCCCAAATTTTATACATTGACAAAAACCAATACTCTAAAATAGTCTTTGACCCTTTGAATAGGAAGAGACATATGGGATCACTTAATGCAAACCTCTGAATTTTCAAGCAAATAAATTCATTCCCAGACAGGTTAGATGATTTTAAACGGCTTGCATAAAGTGATAGTGAGATATGGAAGAGGGAAACCTAGAATCCAGGTCTCAGGACTCCATTCCAGTGTTTCCACTTTACCATGTTACTTCGGATAATTGTACTAAATTTGAAATGCAGGTAATACTTGACCGATACAAGGCATAAAGGATATGCTGTGACTCCTTTCCTCCTTCAACTACGTCCAACATGTAACAGTGACATAAACTCCCCAGTAGTACTTGATACTATCTTAGCCCTGACATTACATTAATTTATGGTATAGAGTCCCAGAGTTACAGTGTCATTCTCTCTAATCTCAGTATTATCACAGCACCTTGTACAACTATCCCATTTCTCATCTAATGGTAGAAATCATGGGCCAAAGTTTTTTATGGTTTTGGAAATGAGAGATCAAAGATAGACTTCTCTCACTTGCTTTTTAGATACAGTCGAATAGTTTTACAACATTGCAGTCGCCCTACTTTTATAAAATGCAACTCCATTTCATTTCTACCACACCACACCTTTTTAAAATGACTACTGAAGTAAATACCTATTTAGAGTATGGAAAATAGAATAGATAACATTTTTACCAAGGTTTACCACAAAACTTTTTAAAAGCTGCCTAAGATCACTGCAAGTATCTAATTGCAGATTGCTATTTCCCAGCAACAGTTAATGGGTACCTGTTTAGACAGGAGCAGGGCATAATTATTTGTCCCCTGAGGACAATGTGAAAAGAGCCTGGATAGATCTATTAAGGCTGTCACCAGATTTGTGCAACACATTTGATTAATGGGAAGAAAGGTTGCTGGTTATTGGTAGAACAATGGGAAAACAAAGGAGTGTAGGTTGAGCTTTAACTTATGGTTGGCAACAAGGGTTCTTGTTTTAAGACCACTACGCACCTCCAATACAAAGATACTGCCATTCTTTGCTACCCTATTTCTTTTCACTACTATAATTTTCAGCCATTGAAGACTGACTTTAAAAGCACTTATGCATAAGCAGAATTATTTCCTCACGTTAAATCTGAAGAAGAAAATGGTGTTTAAATACAAAATAACAAAGAAATAAATATGACATTTATACAAGTAAGTGTCTTTAGTACAAAATATTTTTATATTTTTAGGTGATATTATAGTTGACTTTGTACTAGAAAATAACAGAGCTGTGTTTGGGTTTCTCATTATCAATGATTTAGAGCTATAATACATGCTAACCTAAAAGTAGGAATTGGAGACAGACATTAGCAAGTCATGTAAACTTAGCCATTTCTGTGTAACATACATCACATTTCATACCTTTAGAGCTTATGGAGAGGGATTGGTCTCCCTTTGACAGAGTTACTTGCTTTCATGAATTCTCAATTCACTCAGTCAAATAATGTTTATACATGACTTACAAAAGCCAAGTACTGTGCCAAGAAAGTAACAACTCTGTATTTCTAGTCTTAACTTTTGTCCTGATCTTCAATTGAAAAATGTCAAGACATTTACTTTTTAATACCCTATTACCCTCCTTCCTAGTTGCTGGTTTTTGTAATGATGCTACCCTTACCTTACTTCTAGCCACCCAGACTTAACTTTTAAGTCTTCTGTAATTTCTGGCCGTCTTTCTTCTACCATAGTCACTCAGTCGGAAAGTGCCGTTGTTTTTCCCCTCAAAATAATTCTGTTCCATTAGGATGACCATATTCTAGACTTCATTTCTAGACCTCCTCATTGACCTCCTTATCGCTATTCTCATCTTGTTTGGTTTATCTTATACACTACAGCCGAATGAGTCTTCTTCAGGCACTCTGGAATCATGTTTCACACAAATAAATTCAATAATTTCATAATACCTACAATTTTTCTTTGCTTGGAGAAAAACAATTTTGATAGCTTCACATGAATTCCTCAAAAAAAATTTTTAGACTGGCATCCAACATTCTCCCTATTTTGGCTCCAGTCCTATCTCATCAAGTATAACTTACGTTACTCCCCTAAGCAAACCTTTGGATCCACCTATATAATCAACCTTCAGAATTGTAATCTTGCCAGCCACCATACTGATTTTGGATGCCTGGATTTGTTCCTTTGTTTTGGAAAGTTTTCAACTCTTTTCCAACTATGTACATCTGACCTACCTTGTAGTGTCTATTTATAGGCTTAGGAACATGTCATTATTAAAAGGGCTGTTTGTGTTCACACACACACACTCCAGTCAGGGGAATCTAAGGTAGGCTGAAGTGACAAAAGATCCACAAAAGTAAAATATCTTTGAAAGGTGAAGCTTCATTCTATCTCATGCTGCATGTCCAGAGCAGAATGGCTGGGAGTTTGAATCTGTTTCTTTTGTTCTTAGTGACAGTTAGGCTGATAGAGTCTCAGCCCTCTGCTATGTGGCAGTGGGGAGGGGATATAGAAAATAGGAAACTGCTTTTAAAGTCTTACACTCTTCATGTAGCCATGCCTGACTTCAGAGGTTGCAGGGAAATAAATCCTACCATGACTTTGGAACTAGGAAAACTGAAAATTTTGACAACAACACTAGTGAATACAATATGCCTTAACCCAGAGGGCTCCATCTTGACCACGGAAATAATTATATCTGTTTTAAAGGGTTGTTTTGAATTTTAAATGCAGTTATACATTATACAAAGTGCTTGGTAAGAGTCTGGCACCATGTATTGTTAAATGAATGTTAGCTATATTTAGTTTCTGTGAAGCCTTCTTACAAAATTTAACCCAGTGGCTATCTTGGCCTGTTTCCCCCCCAGAGAACACAAGTTAACAGAATGAGTTTGGTACAGGTAGTTTATTTGGGGAAATGATCCCAGAGAACGAGAGTAAAGAGGTAGGAGACGGGAAATGAAAGGAGAAAAGCAATCAAATCAAAGGTGTGTTGGCAAGCTTGTCACCATGTTGGCAATGGAGGCTGAGTCCCACAGGGTCCTAAGAATCGCCCACTTCAGGGACAGAAGAGGAGAGCTTTCATCCACAGGCTTTCCTGCTCCACTGAGCAAGGATTTCCTCATGGGGAATTAAGTCCTTTACACTTTCAGGTTCATGTATGTGACGTGACCAGTGGGATCTCACAGACCTGATCAAAGAAGCTACAGAATAGAAAGCAAAAGATGCAGAAAGCAGCTGAGGGAGCAAGTATGGGAAAAGGGGAATGGGCAGAGACTGAGAAAATTGGAGATGGAGCAGAAGAGGCCTCCAATACACTTGGACAACTTATATTGGTCGTATCCTAAAATGTAGTTTCATTTTTCAGATTTATAATCATGTTAATCAAGCTTATAGAGACTGTTTATAATACAAAACAGTTTTATTCATTATAATAAAAAATTAAATTGTCATGTTGTAGGGGACATTTGCTCTCTTTGGCTACACTCACTTTCATCCTGGTTTTGGTTAAAGCAACTCAATTTTCCTTTGGAGAATGAGACCCCCTAAAAAGTTATTTGGATGAGACAGAGCCAAACCATTGTTCCATAACTGGACACATGGCCCAAGACAGACAAAGGTGTTTTCAACCCTGGGAGTTTTTTCCTGAAACTATCAGGAAAGATGTGCTAGCTGGCAGGATGTAAGCTGCTGCTGTCGTAGGACATTTTTGCAACCACAAGGGGAAAGCTGCCTGAGACGGAGCCAATACAGATAAAAGCAGAGCGTAGGTGTAGAGAGATCAAGTCCCAGGTCCTGACGACTTCTTTTGGGATCTCCTTCACCCAGATTTACAGCTACTCGACCTGCCTCAATGTTTTTGCTTCCATGAATCCATTAATTCCTTTTCTCCTTGAGCCAATTTCAATTACATGTCATTCATTTGTAGCAGAAGGCATTCTGGCTAGCCGTCCAGCATGCTTGCCTCATCAGACCAGTGTACTTTTCTGTCATGCTGCATGGAAAGCCAAATTAAAATAAAAATAATCCTGATGATTCTGGAATCAGAATAATGGGAATCAGCTGTGTTCCCATGTGTAAGGACACCTGGCTTGACGCATCCCTCTCTACCGGTCATGTCTTTGATCTGGACACCCTACACTTGGGGCAATGCTCCTTCAGACATTACGAATTTCTGTCCCCTCAGGGTTTATTTTCCTTGTTTATGGCTAACTGCCTCTTTTTGTATCCCCATACTGTATCTTCGAAAAAGAGAATCTTTAGGGTTAACTAAATACATTCATGCAAACCCTGACTCCTCAAAGATATTGATTAGAGTTTAGAGATTAGTTTGTTTACTATTTCAGATGTCTAACCACATGAATGTTATGTGGATTTTTTTTTTTTTTTTTTTTTTTAAGATTAACAATCAGCAGACCATCTTCTTTCCCTTATCTCCAGTTTATCTTTTTGGACTAGAGACTTTGTAGTCAGGTAGATCTGGGTTAAAACCTTGGAACTGTCCCTGGAATCTCTGGAAGGACGCTTAAGCTTCAGTTTCCCAGTCATAAAATGGGAATACAATGATATCTTAGGACATTTCCTTTTAGGTGCCTGAAAATTAAAATACATACATGTAAAATTGCTTTCAAAGAGGCTGAAATACAGTAAACAATCAGAAAATGCTATTTCTGTAATTATTATTACTAGGAATTCCTTTCATGTGTCCCTATATTGAAAACTCCCTACGTGGACCAAGATTTGATTTTAGTTTTTTCCTGAGGGGATAAAGATTCAAATACTTAAGAAGGGTTATTTGAACCAATACTTTATAATCATTTAAAATTATTCTATCTTTGAATCATTAATATTTTCTGAATTAACTCAGGTAAGTACAATAAGTGGGTGTTAGTAAATTCACACCTAAATTTAATATGTAAGTCTTAAATTGGAGAAGGTGCTTTCGAAAATGGAAATAATCTATGCATTAAAATGTATTATCATAAACTTGGTGCTATTGTTGACTGAAAAATTTGCATCGAATCAAATGGAAATATAAAGAAACATCAGGGTTATAATGATTATCGCTTAGCAGCTATCCTTAATAGCTGGGGATAAAGTGAGATGTTCAAAGTACCAGGAAGAAAAGGGACATGCTAGTGTTTTGGGAAGGGACACTCCACAGGAAGTAGTGACATTACTTAATGTAACACCATAGAAGTATGAAGAAATCAGCACCTGAGAAGAAAAAATTATGACATTTTATCAAGATAATTACAGAAATTTTCCTTTGTCAAAAGTAATTTCAAAAAATTCACAAACAATGTGTGAAGCAAAGGACTCCTATTTTGTCTAACAGGAGAGTACTTGCAGCTAGGATGTGACGAAGAAGATGATAGTAAATAGGAGGCAAAGAATCAGTGATCAAAATCTTCACACCGCTTCACTCATCAGAAGCGAGATAAAGGACTTTAGAAAATGTTAGAAAATGAGGAATTTGCCAAGTCTGTGGAATGTTCGTTTTCATATACCACTAAATACTTACTGTTTTCATCTATTTGGGCTGCTATAGTGAAATACCATATGCTGGGTTGCTTATAAACAAAAAACATTTATTTCTAAATGCTGTGGAAGCTGGGAAATTTAAGATCAAGGTGCAGGCAGATTCGGCATCTGCTAAAGGCCTCCTTCCTGGTTCACTGATGACCATCTTTTTAACTTTGTTCTCACATGCCAGAGACAGCTACGGAGCTCTCTGGGGCCTCTTTTATGAGGGCACTATTCCCATTTATGAGGGCTCTGCCTTCCTGACCAAATCATCACCCAAAGGCCCCACCTCCAAATACCATCGCTTTAGGAGTTAAGTTTCAACGTATATGAATTTGAGAGTGGGAGGAGACACGTATTCAGTCTATAGAACTTATTTTATGGTTGCTATATATTTTCCCTAAGGTATACTTCTTTTCTGATTATCTCAGGTAAGAGAAAAAAAAGAAGAAAAAAAAAAGATTTGTTAGCCTTGCCTGTCTTGTATTTCAAATAGTTCTGAAAAATTGACAAGGATAAATGAAAATGAATTATAAAGGATTCTTTGGTTGGAAGTAACAGAAACTAATTCAGGCTAACTTAAGTCACTCAAGACTTTACTGGAGTGTAAACAGGCTGAACAAGAGGCTTCCTAAACATCAAAACCATGGAAGCTCTCGTGATTTAAAAGCCTATGTCATCAGGCCACCACCCTCTGAACAAATCTTCTCCAGTGTTTTCTTTTCCTGAGTCACTCTGCTCAAGAATCAAATTCCAAAGAGTCTAATTGACTTTGCTTTAGACATATAACAAACTTGTGGCCAGGAAAAAGGAGAGTGTTTTGCTTCATAATCTCAAGACTGGATCTAACTAAGATGAAAAAGTTTGAACATGAATACTGGATAGACAAAAAACAAAAAAACAAACAAACCCTGAGAGAAGCTGACTATAGCCGTTAAGAGCATTTTAGCCATTTACCCAGAAAACTCAGAAAATAGATGATTGATCCTGGTGCTACATTTTTAATTGTTTTATGTGAAAATTAAAATCTCTCAAATTGTTCTTACTATTTCTCTAGACATATATATATATATATATATAT
This sequence comes from Rhinolophus sinicus, assembly GCF_057876585.1. NCBI lineage: Eukaryota > Metazoa > Chordata > Mammalia > Chiroptera > Rhinolophidae > Rhinolophus > Rhinolophus sinicus. The sequence goes on from NC_142504.1 coordinate 39,435,042, forward strand.
ATATATATATATATATATATGTCTAGAGAAATATATATATATATATATATATATATATATGTCTAGAGAAATAGTATATATATATATATATATATATATATGAAAAAAGTATTCAAAGAACAATATCGATGTACCCATTTGTAAAATAAAAAGTCCATTTTAAAATGAACATTCATAACTTTTAATAAAACACAGCAAGCGTCACTCTGAGTTTTAACTGTCAAGTCTGTGAGATGAGAGTTTGGAACTAAATAATCTTCAACTCCTACATTCCTTAATTTTATGAAGATAAAGACCCACTGCAAGTCAGTGTCAAATATAAAAATATTTTTCAGAGATGTTTAGAAACTGAAATTCACCCTCTGATACTTTGGGTTGTGATCCAGAGTGGCTTGATTAGGGAAATAGGTCAGGATGTGGAATGTCCTCCCTGAAATTAGGAGTAACTCCCTGATGTACATCCTGTGTTCTGATCAACTGAGTAGCCTGCTGACTTCATAAGGTCAAAATTGTGAACTTTCTGGAGTAAGTACAGTTAGATATCTTGAAATTAGTGAATATAAAAATGATCGAAGTTATCTGATCTTAGCTATTGTTTACCCCTTGCTGGAGATTCCCATTCCTTACTTTAAAAAAAATATGAATGAAAAATATGAATAACATGGACATACATGAAATTAAAATATAGACATTAACAACAGGTAGCTTCTTATTATATTTCCTAGCAGATATTAAACAAGCAAGCATTTTTGATAGGAACATTTTCCCACGCATGTTTGCATGATGTCAGGTCCTATAAGTGAAAATACAATAGAGAATTTAATGCATGATAATTATGGTTTAATAGAGGAAGTCTTTAGTTTCTATGAGTCTAATCCTTTTAAGGAAGACGAAATTTCCAACTAAACTACAGTGATTTTAAAAAATAAATTCACAATAGGAATACACTTTTTAATACAATTAATAAAATTTTAAGTATCATTTTATTGGTATTATTGGGTGACATTCTTACCAGAAGTCTAATACTAATTTCCTTGGCCTGTATAGTTTGAAGTTTACAGACTTTCCAAAGCACAATAGGGACCACAGGGAAGGAAAGTGTGAAGGAAGAGGGAGAGGCAAAGTGAAAGGTCAAGTAGAGAGAAGAAAAAATAAAAGCATATAATTTAAAAGTCGGTGATTCATTGTACTTAATTCTATCTTCTCTATTGTATTCAAAGCAAATGAATACATTTTTAAATTAGCTATTTATAGTTTGTAATGAAATAATGCAGAATGTGTTAAACTATACAATGAGTAAATACTATCCAATCACCATGGAGGTGTTTTAATCAATCAATGTTATTATTCATTTATTATTGGGTATGTTCAATTTGACACTGTTATTCAACACTGCATTAGTCAATTCTTTCTTAAATTTGCAGTCTACTTACTATGCTTATGTATTTTTTTACTTGCTTAATCATTTTTTATTGTTATACAGGTGCAATAACCACCTCATAACTTTGGGAAAATAGGGAAGAAAAAGAAGTTGAAATTCATCACTATAGTGTCTTGTGATACTATAATAGTTTACTTCCCTCTGACTTGTTCTCAGCATGTATGTGTAGCTCATAATTTAACATGTGAATTTTTTGGAATGGTACTCTCTCACTTAATAGTATGTAAAAACATTTTCATGTCATAAAAATAGAAATAAGGCCCATAATATTTAGTGGTAATATAATATTCTGTCATGTATCAGACCTCACAAACTTCATTTAGCCACCACAAATTTTTAATTTTATAAAGCCAATTTCCATTTTCTTTGTATAAAAATTAATATTGTAGTGAAAGATACATCAGTATTTTTCCCATAATTCCTCAGGATAGATACAACACTTTTGGATCCACTTGGTAAAGAACATGAATATTTTTATATCTCTTGCTTCACATTAGCAAATGGCTTTCTGAAAAGCCTGTGGGATTACCCCCCACCAACAATGTGGAAGTGCATTTTCCTTTGACAATCCAATCAATGAAACAGTTGATACTTCACAGTTGTTTTAGTGAGCATTGCTTCGGATATTTCTGAGGAACACTTCACTCCCCATATTTTCACTATTTGTTACTAATCGTTTGCTCTTTTTTGTGTACCATGGCTTTATGATTACTCCCATTTATTCATGGAGTCCTTTGGCTGATTTGGGGGCACTTAAAGATTCACGAACGAGGCAAACAATTGTCTCAAATCATTAGTTGACTATCTCAATGATATTCTCAGTCTCTATCAATATTCATATAGATTTATGTTGTCATAAATATGCAGTGGAGGGTACAAATGATAATTCCATTTCAATTGCAATCATTGGACATCAATAATTATATAAAAATGTGGACCACATATGTGAGTATAGTTCTTTACATTTGGTCTCATATTTTAATTTATATCAAATAAAGAAAGTTTCACACAACTGGAACATGAGGTAGGCAGAAGAGTGTGCATATGTTGTGGTATTTAACTTCAAAGGAGACAGATTTGTAAGAGGAAACATGGGGTCTGTCAGTGATAAAGTTCAGGATCTTCAGTAGGCAACAGGGACACTACTGATTGTCTGACAATGAGGACAACGGGTTCCACTCCCCTTTAAGAGACACAGAAGTGTGCTGTTGTAGCTAGGGGGTGCAGGTTACATTGTGGCGTTGTTCAGGAAAGGGTGTGTTAGGTGGCAAGTTATCTGAAGGAAAATGTAACATTTAGTCATCACTCACTCTAAGTTGTTATTTTATTAACATAGCATGCAACAACTTGTTTTAACAATGTGTTTTTAATGGTGTCATACAGTCTCTGCTGGCATGTCATTCCGTACCCAAAAAATACAGAAGGATCTTATATTGCTAAAGGTGAATCATGAGTATTTAGTTGTAAAATAATTTCAGGTATGCAAGGTGTGGCCCTGAGTTGATCCCATCCCCTGAAAGTCTTAGCTTACCCCCTCTCACATTATGTATATCTGAGAAAAATCTGTTTATGCACTCTTAGTTATGGATTATCTTGCTTCATTTAATATTATAACATTTAGGTTTACCTCTGCTCATTAATTGCATTGGCTACTGTATCCATCCAGGATACCCAGACACAAATTATTTCAATAAAGTTTCCTAGAATAGTTATAGAAGTTCTTTGGGGATTTTCACATTAGAAAACAGTTTAATATCCTTTCCTTCTAGCATTATAAAACGATATAATTAAAGAGCCTAAACAAATTCTGACCTAATGTTGAACTTAATGAAGAAACATGTCTAGAAACACACCTAACAAAATATTCTAAAGTCTAACTAGATAATGCCTTGTAACTAGTTTACACACACACACACACACACACACACACACACACACACACACACACAAACTACTGTTGTTACTAGTAATTTTAAAATATTTCCATTTGCGTATGAAGAACTTTAAAATATTTTCATTCAACTACTGGAAAATATAAATCATTTTTATGGCATGAGAATTATACCTTTTCCTATTTTATCCTCTTGATATTCTTTTTTCTCTATATTTTGTTTTATGGTTGAATATTTGACCCTGTTTATCTTTTCTGTGTTTTAAAAATTAAGCAGTTAATTGATCTAATTATCCATAAACTATAAGCCTTTTATAAGTATTAAACGGATAGAAACGTAAATCATCCAAGTGGTTTGACTAGAAGAATCTTCCAAATTTCTCTGTGTCTAGCATCCCTCCCTGAAAGTGAAACTCCCACTATTGATTGAAACAGTGTCACAATTAAAAGCCTATTTTTAAAATGCATATACCTTTAAGTTGGATCAATTTTTAAGACATTAAGGTAACAGTTTATCAAAGACTAATTCTACAACTCATTTCACAAAACCCTGAAGGACTGAGGAAAATACTTTTAATTGGAAAGATATGAAGAAAGCATCACAGGACTCCATATCATGCTAAGAGACACTCATGAGCTGAAGGTATTTGGAGAGTTGAAGTCAGCAAGTGGTCACTGATCACAGTGGTGCAGAGAGGGGTGATGCAAAGATAAAGTGGGAGCAAGAAAATGTCTGCTTCTTTCATTGTTTTCTAAGTTATCTATGCATGTTTATTATTCCACTCATCTCTTCAGCTTTACTATAATCCTGCAGGTAGTCTGAAGAGGTGTCTTCATACAGTAAATGTAAAATGCTATTATTCATGAATAAAGAGGGCACCAGTAAATCCTCAGAAAGAACGTTTGAATTTGTAGGTAGAAGTATGTTGTCTTTGCACTTAATGGCATGTATTACCCATGGTCAACTGGATTTAAAGTTATACTTATGGCTGAAGAATATTTTTTTAATGTAAATGTATTGAATAGTTTTTATAGCAAGTAAACATCTCACTGTTAATCAATATCGAATTTCATAAAGATTTGTTCTATAACAGAAGGAAATTTTTGATTAACAGATCTCTTCTCTCTCATTGATGACTCTAATATGTTGCTATGTTTTGACAAACATTTGAATGCCCATGATTATTGTTATTTGGTATATCTAAACAATGAACAGGCTTGCTATGTGCTTTGAAGAGCTTATATAGAAGAGAAGACATACAGGTAATCAAAAGATTTCAGGTACAATTCAGTAAATATTGCAATGCATAGGATGACATGGAAGTATAGAGAAGTCTTTCAGGAAGATGAGATACTTAATTAGGAGTAAAGCAGGCAAAGAATGGGAGTGGTAGGGAAGCCACATGTGGACTAAAAAGAGTTTCAGGAAGAGACAGAATAAAAAGGACAATCACATAAACATAATGATGGATAATTAGTGGCAGTTCAGTAATACCGAAATATAAAAGTTGAACAGGGGTACTTAGGGTAGATGAATCTGAATTCAGTGGCTAAATCACGAAGGGTATTACTCTCTTTCCCCCGAAACAAGACCTACCCAGGCAATCAACTCTAATGCATCTTTTAGAGCAAACATTAATATGTGACCTGCTCTTATATTACATAAGACCCAGGCTTATATTATAGTAAAATAAGACCAGGTCTTATATTAATTTTTGCTCCAAAAAACACATTAGAGTTGATTGTCCAGTTAGGTCTTTTTTTCGGGGAAACACAGTATATGTCATATCAACATAATCAAGTACTAGCAATAGTTATGAACAACATGGTCTTATTTACATTTTATATATGACACTTTGGGATAGTGTGAGAAATGAACTTGGGGAAGTATTTGCAGGGAAAAGAACGGAAGTTAGGAAACCAGAGAAGTGAAATCATCCACAGGAGAAAGATAAGGGGCCTGAACTAAGCAAGCAGTATTAGGGATAGAGAGTAAAGAGACAGATTTATAAAATATGTGTAGTATGAGTATGATTCAAAGAACCCAGTAACCAATTGGATGGCAACAGATGAGAGAGTTGAAGGAATCCACAGTGATTGCTGAACTATTTTTGCAATTGGATGGTGAAAATACCATCCATAGCAGGGGATACTGGACTAGGCATGACATATTGCATGTCAACTTCAAATACAGATAATATAAGGCAGTGGATTTTGTGAGTCTGGAATTTAGGGTTCCTAAGTATTAATAGCTGCTTCTCTCTTCCATCATTAAGAATTATAAGCCTTTTTCTGAGCTGGTCCTCGTCAACATTTTCCTGGCTGCCCTTCTTCTTATGGTTTTGTGGTTGCACTGTAATGTCTGTGAGGACAGAAAATGTCTCATTCATGTGTCTTCCAACAATTAGCACAATTTTATGTTCTTTTTGGTACTCAAAAAAGGTATTAAATCACTCCTTTCATTTGCTAGACATTGAGGTTACCAAGATGGAAAACAGACACAGTCACTGCCCTCAAAATGGCACACAGCATCACTGTACAAACAAGCAAACACATAATTATGGCTCTTGATACCTGTGATGTTGGATGGGGCTACAAAAACAGGGAAGAAGTAGCCATTGAATTGGTTTTGCAGTGGGTAGGGGTGGGAGGGGACTTTTGAGCTGAGTTTATCAGCCAAGGACCAATAGGGCTGCCACTTCCACTGCAAAATGTAAAGCCTGAATGAGTAAGCTAGTTCATTCCTCCATACAGTATAGTGACTCAAAGAAGACAGAAGCATATTATTTTTCTCCCCACATTAGCAGCTACTGCTGGCACTATGGCCCAATTCCACAGCATCAGATGTGCGCTCCAATTCCTTTAAATTTTGCTCCCCAATCCTCTAGGTCTTGCCCTACTCAGCATGGGCAAAGCATACTCACTAGCACCTTGCCCCTATACTGACCCAAACAGAAAGTAGGGCAGACAATTTTGTTTTACAAGGTATTACACTGAAAGTGTACACACAAATTCTGCTCATAACCCCTACACAAATTTATTCTCAAGACTAAAATAAGATAGAAGAGAGGCAGAAAAACAAGTTTCTAGCTAGGCTGCCGTGCTTCTGAAGAATCATGGGAGTTTTATTATTAAAAAAATAAAGGGAGAATTGATAACGGGGAGTTATATTACCTTGTCTGCCATAATCACTTAATCCCATTATCATCATACCCAACAGAGCAATTATTATCAGGTATCATATCTCATCCATGATCCCAAATTGTTCATCCTATTCTCTGACCTAGTAATTTTATTCTTGTAGTTCAGTTTCACTAGTACTTCCCACAACTGCAGGTTTTCAGATTATCCATGACCTTGAGCTCACCTTTTTATTTTCACTAACCATTAGCTTCCTCTTCTCTTTTCTTTGTCCAGCTTAGAATTCTGTGATCTGTTTAATATAATCACAACATTGAAAATAATCTTAGTGTTCTTATGCTCTTCTAATTGTATCATAATAATATAACAAAAATCCAACTGCTCCTGAACTCAATTATCCACCTCCTCTGAGCCTCCATGTTAGCTTTTAAATGTTTCTAGAGGAAAACAAAAATAGACACTGAGATGATTGACTTCACTTTAAATTCATGATCATAAATGACATGCAAGTAAACAATACCAGCAAGAGACCACCCATATTCTCTTTGTAAGCGTTTACATTCCCATGCTCCAAGGTGAATAGGTTATACTGCTCCCCTCAAACCTCTTGCACCTTCAGGGACATCGCCACGAACAATTTCAAGGGCTTCATTCACAATTAAAATGATTTCTCCAACCTGGAACATTCTGCTTCCTCATGCAACCTCGTGACTGATGGCCTCATACTTCAAAGAGAAATTCCTTCATCTTTTCTATCACACGTGAACCTGTTGCTTTTTCCAAGAAAAAACATCCCTTCATCTATCAAAGGAAAGTCCAGACCATGTATTTTTACTCTAGAATCCATCCCCTGGAAACTTCTCAAGAGATGTGTGAAAATACTTCCTATAATCTTTAAATCCATCCTTTCTAATGAGCTATTACAATTGGCATATTCTGTCAGCTCTAGTACATACTATCTTCCTTTCCATCTGTATCATCCTCTAGATAGTGCTCACTTTTCTTGCTCCCCTTCTCAAAAAAAAAAAAAAAAAATCCCTTAAAAATTGTTTATGTATCTTGATTCACATAACAACCTCTTTAACACATGCAACAACTTTTCATCTGTTCTTTCACACAACCCAGTTTAGCTTCAATCTCTATAACTCAACTGCAGTCTCAGCCTCGAATGACCTCTGTACCATACTGACAAATTCAAAAGACATTATTTGGTTTCCATCCCACTTGATTCTTGGGGATATATAACAGTTTGGCCTTTTGCTCTTTCTAGAAATTATCCTTTCCTCTCATATCACGCTCTTCAGATTTGCCTCCAACGCCCCAGGATGCTTATTTGCTGGCTTCCTCTCCTTTTCTTAAATTACACGTATTGGAGTTCCTCAAAGTGCAGTCATGACCTCCTCCCATGTCTATTTACATTCTCTACCTGGGAGATGATTCTATTCCCGTAGCTTTAAATCATAGCTACATGCTGGTAACTTACAATTTTATTTCTCTAATGAAGACCTCACTTGAGAGATCCAAATTTACATAGCTAACTGTCCCTTTGATACTTTGAAGTTGGGTACCTTAAGGGAAATTCACAGTGAAATTATCCAAAACAAAACTCTTGATTAGACCTCAATCTGATTCTTCCCTGGTCTTCCTTAACTTAGTAAATGGTGTTATAGACCACCTATTTACAGTATCCCCAAAACGGAGAGCTGTTTTTGATTTATTGTTTCTTTTACAACCATGTACCTACCTCCTCTTTTATTCCCATGTTTATGGCATTATAAGGAGTTTTAGCATCTACCTTCATAACAAATTTTGTATCTATATATTTCTATCTTTGCTGCCACAAATTGAGCTCCAGTCATTTCCATCTCTTGCTTAGATTATCTTTAATTACTTTCAAACTGATTTCTTATTTCTGTTTTCTAGTCTCCCATTCATTCCACATAAAGCATTTAGAATATCCACTAACAATATAAATCAGATCATACTGTCCCTATGAACCTCCATTGGCTTCCATAATGCACTTGGAGAAAATGCCAATTCCCTATTATGAACCACACAGTTTGTGTGATGTATCTTAGCTTTCTTACAACCCCATCCCATGCCCCTCCTTCTCAGTTACTGCACCCAAACACACTAGCCTACCATCAGTTCCTAGCAGTAGGTAGAGGCCCTCCTTCATCAGGGCTTATGTGCTGCTGTTCTCTCTACATTTCTGTCTGCCTAGATGGTTTGTCCCTAAATTATTCATGACTATCTTTTTCTTACCATATAGTTATAAGCTCAATTAACAGGAAGCTCTTCCCTGACCATCCTATCAAATATAGACCATCAGATGCCCAGATATTCTCTCACAGGATGCAGTAACTTTCCTTTCAAGCACTGTATGAAACTATATAATTATATGATTGTTTTACCTCTGTTATTTGTTCTGTCTTCCACATTACAGTGTAAGCACCATGAATTTGATGTTTTTCTACTCTCTGCTATCTATTTTGTTCTATCTTGATAGTCCCAGAGTGAGAACCATCATTGGCACAGAGTTTCAGTAAGTATCGAATGAATGTATTTTTATAAATAAGAGTTCACTAAGTGTAGAAAGGGAACAAAGTTCACATTGTAAAAGTAAGCAGTTGTGGAAAGAACACCAAATATCCTAAGAACTGCAGGCAGTTTGGTATGTCTGTAGTGAATATTGGGTACAAAGCAATGAAGGGCAAAAAGTCAAATCATTAGGAACAAAGCACATCATGCTAAATATTTGAAATATTTTCTTCTAGTTAGTGACATTGGCTTTTATTTTCAGCTAGTTAATTTTAGAAGCAATCTCAAAGATGGAAAGGGAAAATGGGCCACAGACAGGAAGAACAGTTAAGGTATTATTACTATATTTCCAATACAATAAGAAAGGGTGAGAAACTAAACTACGGGAGGAGCAGTTGGGCAACAGAGAATGTGACGTTTTATGTAACAGGTAATAAAGAGAAAAGGCAGGATTTTGTGACCATTTGGTATGAGAGAGGAGAAAGCAGAAGACTCAAAGATGATTATCAGTTGTCTGCTATTGGTGACTGGTGGTGTCACTAATATAAGCAGGGAATATAATGGGAGTAGATTTCATGGCAAACTTTCATTAATGTATAAGATGCTATTTCCAAAGTTAACACAGTCTGATTTACTTGGATATCTAGGCCAAGTAAACAAACGTGATGTGTGAACTGAACTTCCTTCAGGCTTCATATTACTATGCTCTGACTCTTGTTCTGTGACCTGTGTTTAAAGTAGCAAGGAAAGAAAGGATCATTTTGCAGATTCTGACAAACTGGATGTAATCTTGGGTAAACATTGGAAACTACATTCCTTTATCTTGCTTTTCTCATCTTACTTTTTTTTTCTCAAAATATTTTTTAAAAAAGTACCCTACTAAGCCATGAAAGACACGAAGGAAACAAATGCATACAACTAAGTGAAAGAAGCCCTGAAAAGGCTTACACGTTATGATTCCAACTTTCTGGAAAATGCAGCACTTTGGAGACAGGAAAATAATCAGTAGGTGCCAAGAGTTAGATGGGAGAGAGGAATGAATAGACAGAGCACAGAGGATTTTGGGGGACAGTGAAACTATTTTGTATGGTACTATAATGCTGGATACATGTCATTATGTATTTGTCAAATCCATAAAATATACTCCACCAAGAGTGAGTGTAATGTAAGCTATGGACTTTGGTTAATAATGAATGTCAGTGTAGATTCATCAATTGTAACAAATGCACAACTCTGATCCCAGGTGTTGATAGTCAGAAAAGTTGTGCATGTGTAGGGCACAGAGGATATTTGGGGACTCTACTTTCTGCTCAGTTTTGTTGTGAACCTAAAACTGCTCTAGAAAATAAAGTTCATTAATTTAAAAAAAATAATGCTTACGCCCGCTCAAGCTTTAATTAGATGATGTATTTCTTAGAAGGTATGTATTTTGTATTAAACAGTAAAAGAGTTGGTGAGACACTCAGCCATACTTGAAAACTGCTTTCCTAGCCATCTTTTAGCTTTTCACATCTTAGGTGAAGCTATAACCACAAAGGGGTGGGGGGAAATATAATGCAAATTGCTTTTGGCTCCAACTACCAACGTACAGCTTCTATAACCTCAGCCACAACACAATACTACTAAACCTAAGTAGCCTCAAATCAAAACAACTTTCATTTCCACTCTATGCTTAAACCCAAGCTGCAGGATCTTTCCCCTTCTCTGCGATGGAAGCCTAAATCAACCTTTGCGTCACCCATAGGTACATGAGACAGCGTTACATCATTAAATCACAAGTCACGAAACCTTAGAAATTACTGTTGCCTCTGGCATTATAGTCAATTACAAAAGTTATACAAAAAACTTATCATAACTCCAAGAGAGAGTTAACTAAGTTCAGTAGGCCTTGAAACCAACTGAATGAATCTATTTTTTCTTTATATAATACCTTGGAGAATTCAATTTTTATTTAACTTACTAAAGCCATTTTTTTTTTTTTTTTTTTGTCTGAGTGTCATTTCAGAGAAAAACTTTTCTTTGGAAGAGACGAGCATCTTGACTCTTAAGGACCTAATAGGGAAAATTGTATTTTTTATTTCAGTTTCTGTCAGTTATGAAGTTGTTTCTGGATTCTCCCTAAAATCACAGATTAACGCATGTTCACTCATCTAAGCACATTTAATAATTTTAAATATAGAAAACTGGTAAATTTGCAAATGCTTTTCAAAGTCCTCTTAAAGGTATGATATTTCAAGGGACAGGGTTGAGGGTGGTTGAAGCAGGAATTTAGAAGAGGCATATTACTAACACCTTACGTTAGTGTAGTTTATTTGTTAAAATTAATGGGTCCCTATTGGTGCATTATTATTAACTAAAGGCCATACATTATTCAGATTACCTTGGTTTTTACGTAATATCCTTTTTTATTTCAAGATCCCATCCATGATACCACATTACTTTTAATCCTCACGTCTCCTTAGGTTCCTCTTGGCTGTGGCAGTTTCTCTGAGTTTCCTCATTTTTGATGACCTTGACAATTATGAAGGTTATTAGCCAGATATCTTGCAGAGTGTGCTAGTTGATATTTGCCTCATGTACTGATGTATTTCTCATGATTAGGTTGGGGTTACGAGTTTTGAGGAGGAAGATCACCGAGGTAAAGTGTCATTCTCATTACATCATTCAGTAGGTTTTTTTTGTTGTTGCTTTTTTTAAAAGAAAATATTGTTCTAGTCATTCCTTTAAAGTGCTATCTCTACCACTTAAAACTTGTCATTAAAACTTTGTTTAAATTAAAATTGATTGGGGTGACAATGGTTAGTAACGTTACAATGGATTTCAAGTATACCGTTCTGTAATGCATCATCTATATATCACATCGTGCATACACCCAGAGTCAGTTCTTCCACCCCCACATATTTCATCCCCTTTACCCTCTTCTACTATGCCCCTCCCCCCTTATCCTCTGGTAACCACTGGACTATTATCTGTGTCTATGAGTTTTTGTTTCTTTATTTGTTTGTCTTACTTTTTGTTGCTGTCCGTTTTATGTCCCACAGGTCAGTGAAGTCATGTGGTTCTCAACTTTTTCTGTTCAGTAGGCTTTTAAGATTTATCCAAGTTGAAAACATGTAGCTCTCCAGTTCATATATATTTAACTTTTATTATATTTGTATATCAATATTCCAAAATGTATTTATTCTACCATTGATGGATAGTGACATTATTTCCAGTGTTTCAAAATTGCAAACAATGCTTCAATATCTCTGTGTACAATTGTGAATTTCCCAACAAATATGTGTAAAAATCCGATTTGCTGGATCATAAAGTATATGCACTGTTATCTGTGCTACCTTTTCCTTCAGAGTGATTGTATAAATTTATGCTCTGAAAAACAATCATATGTAAGGACATCCTCTACTCTCCATACTTAGCATCATTTGGTTTTGTAAGGTTTTAAAATTATTGGCATGTTGATGGATGTGTCTGCCTAGGAGTGAAATTCCAGGGCACAGGGAATGCTAATCTTCAAATTTACCAGGAATTATCAGATTGTTTCCCATAGTGATTGTAATAATACACTTGCCCATTTTTATTTTATTAGCATTTCCACATATTCTTACCAAACTTGGTATTTTCAGACTTAATTTGCACTAACTGGCAGAGCCATATCTACTAAGACATATCTCCTTGTGGTTTTAATTTTTATTTCCATAATTACTAATGAGGTTTTAATATATCTTCATGTACTTGTGTGTCATTTATTTTTCACCAATAAGGAGATCTTTACGTTTTGCAATGGTACATTTACATTATCCATTGAAGAAAATGGTTCACATTTTCCAGTGAGAAAAACTAAAGGACACGAAGTTCCTGGAGGCCCCTTTAAAGCTTTTGTAAAATTACGAGGAAAATTTTCACAGCTCTGTTAAGTGAAATATTTCCAAATGCATTCCTGCTCTTACTTGTTGAACGTTACAACTCATCTGAACGAAGTGCAATTCAAACTGCCTTGACTAATCTTACCTTTGCTGTGTTTAAAATATACTATTGCAGAAGCTTTCCCCACACTGATACCACAAATTAGAAATGTGAATGAAGAAGGCTCCTACATAAAGTTTTGATGACTGAAACCAAAATGGCATAGCACAAATAAATGTTATTTATAACATAAAGTTCACACTGAATTTTTCATATTATTGTGGGAACAAATAATGAATATATTGATTAATATTTACTCCAATTTTACTAGATTTATCCATATTTTCTACATCTTAGATTTTTGTGTCATTTCTATTATGTTACCAACTCTAGTTTCCAGCAGATTTACTTTATCTTTCATTCTTCCAATCTTACCTAATTGTTTCAAATTATGATATAGCCAAAGGCATGGTAACAAGTCTATACAGTATATACATGTTTTGTTATTCTGTGAGAAATGCTTTAATTATAACTTTGGAAAAAAAATATTTCTAAGGGAAGACATAATAAACATAATCTATAGCTTTTAAAATAATATTTCTGTTTTGCTCATTTATCTCATAAAAGTAAAACATTATATAGAAGAAAGATAATTACTCATGTTAAATCAGTTCATCATTTTTTAGTTCTAGTTTGTTTAAAGATTAACTGTGTCCTAAGTAAAACAAATGTTTAAGCTTTATGAGTGTACTGAAGATGGGAAACCGAAGGTTACAGTAATTTCAACTTGATTTAATGTGAAGCAAATACAAGCAATGAGGGATTTCTACCAGTAGTAAGAAAATATTTTTTTTTTTTTTTTTAAAGTCAGGGATTATAGTTGATTAAAGCTTTTAGGATATTTTCTTTCTTGGTGCTATTTCTTGAAAAAAGGCATACAGCTATCTGATATTGACAACATAATGTTATGCTTGAAGCCTACAACTAAATTTCCATTGGATCTTCCTCAATCACTATTGTGTAAGGGGTCCTTCCTCCCTCCCTCCCTCCCTCCCTCCCTCCCTCCCTCCCTCCCTCCCTCTCTCCCTCCCTTCCTCTCTTTCTCTTTCTCTCTCTCTCTTTCTTTCTTATTGTATATCACAATGTAGGCACTGAATCTCTATTCTTGCCTCAGCAGATCTACGTGTGCCTTAGTCATTCTCATTCTATGTTATCCAGTGATCCTCTTTTTGACTTCATACCATTCCGTAATACAAACTTGCGCTTCTGAATCATAATGACTTTGTGTCACCGTTTTATATTTTTTCCAAAGTTCACACTTTAGGTTCAGAGTCTCCATCTGACACATATACATTTTCAACATACTTGTAAATTATAAATTGCTGCTACCATTCTCAAAAAGGAAGGTTTTTCTCTCAGTGCTTCACTTCAGTAACACAATAGATTGTATGGATCACCCAGGATTTCTCCTGGGGAAAAAAATAATAATAATTTAGGTTTGAATTTTACCTGAAATGTATTCCTCCTCTCCCATCATTGTATGTTACTTCCTATTTCAGATTGCCAAATAATATCTCCCTGGACTATTCCAACCTAGAGTTTTGACATTTATTTTATAGCCATCCACACGTGGCTTGCACCAAAGTAAAGAATGTTTTTATAAACATAAACAGATAAACATAAAATTATCACAAAGAATGGAAAAAAATATGCATTAAGAATATTTGATAATTAAACAAGTGATCTACTACTTTAAGCTTATCCTACCCTTATAACTTATTGATTGCTTCCTGAAAGCAATACTTATACACAACATTAGTGTTATGACTATGCTTACAATTTCTGACAATCAAGTTCGCGAACTCAGAAAAGCGCTACAAACCTAACTGCTGAATATCACTAGGGTCTCCTTCAAAGTACTCCCCTTGAGAAGCAATGCACGGACACCGGCGCTTAGTCAACACTTCAAAGCAATTTTGGAACTCGTTTACTGGAATGGCCATTAGTGCTGTCATCTTTTTACCCTTCATGTCCTGAATATCATAAAAATATCTTCCTTTCAATATTTCCTTTATCTCTGGGTAAAGAAATAAGTCATTGGGGGCCAGATCAGGTGAGTAGGGAGTGTATTCCCATGCAGTTATTTGTTTAATGGCTAAAAACTCCCTTAGAGACAGTGCTGTGAGAGATGGTGCATTGTTGTGATGCAAGAGACATGAATTGTGGCAAAAAGTTCAGGTCGTCTAACTTTTTCATGCAGCTATTTCAGCACTTACAAATAGTCAACTAGGTTAACTGTTTGTCCAGTTGGTACAAATTCGTAATGAAAATCCCTCTGATAGCAAAAAAATTTAGCAACATCATTGCAATAAGTTCACAAACTTAATTGCCAGATCTTGTATTGCCAGTATGAGATTGCAAAGATGTGAGTTACAAAATAAGAACTGAAATGGCAAAGCCTTCAGTGGAGGATACATTCACGATAAAGCCATTTCATACTATTTCAAAAAAATGCATTCCTGAAAAAAGCTACAAATCAAGTACTAAAAACATTCTAGACTTATGTTGCATTTGGAAGACTCTATTTTTAGTTAGTTTTTTAGAAAAGGATTACAAAATCCATTAACTATGAGTTCATGTAAAACTGGTGACATTTGAATAATGCCAGTGGATTGTACCAATTTCCATTTCCTGGTTGAATCTTGTAGTAGAGTATTGCAAAATGTTACCATGGTGGAAAACTGGATGAAGAATGGACTAGATTTCTCTGTATTATTTTTTGCAACTGCACGTAAATATAAAATTATCTGGAAATAAAAAGCCATTAACTTACCTCCTTCTTTAGACCCAATTTTCAATTATATACCTCTAGTATTTTGTGCCTGTTCTTTATCTTGAGTACTTTACTCAAAATTTGTAAGTTGACTGGTTTAAGTCAAATTAAATGCAATTGATTGTCACAGGTTTACTTTTAAAAAAATACCTAATTATCTTCATTTTATCTCATTATATTGATTTAATAATACTGTTTTTAACACGAGTGACATTTTTATTTTTCTATATTCGGTTCATTTTGTGAGAACTCAAAAGAAAGCACTAAAAATTTAAATATTTAAATCATTAAATCAACCAATCAAGTGGTCTGATAGAGATGATGACACTGTCAAAAGGAGTTCTTTTATTTCAGAACTCATCACTGGGAAATAACTTGAAATTTTACAAATCTGCTCAGAACAGTCTGAATTTGGTATATGAAAGTCAGTGAGAGGTGTTAATGTGCCATTGCAAAACCGTGGGGTTTGGGAAGCCACAGATGAAAATACGGGGCAAATACTGTGTAATGGCATAAAGTCTAAAAAGGGGTTGGACCTTACAAAATCTTCATTGTACAAAAGAAACTCATAATCCAAGAAGTTCTTAATAAGGATAAATTGTTTTAATGTTTAGAGATTAAAGAAATTAAAATGTCCCTATACCAAAATGCCAATATTTAACCACCCACCTGTCCCATTTCCCTTACCTGCTACGTGCCACTCTTCTCACACTGGCTTCCTTATCTGCAACAGGACTACTTGTTACTCACAGAGAAAACAGATGCCTCACATAAAATTTTCCCTACATAGTCATCATTTCCATCTTGTGGCACACTATTAAAAGCGCCTCTCATTATCTAAGCTAATTCCTCTACTTGTGCTTCAAAATTATGAACTCAAATTCTTCTGAAAATTTTTCTATTAATGTTATTTTCTCTTTCACCCATGTCATCTATCTAACCCTCTCAATTGATTCCTCATCCTCAGCTGATGTCTGTACAGATCTCTTCCATAAAAACAAACAAACAAACAAACAAACAAACACTTTCTTTGACCATATATCCTCTTATAAACATTACCTTCTTTTGCTTTCTGAGAAATAGCCATAAAATCGCAATGCCTTAGGCATATGGTAAAATTCGCAGACTTACAGTCTTTTTTAATAGTGTCCACTCAATAGTTATTTAGATTTGCTTTCAGAAAAAAGAAATGAAATTTTAAGTGATGAATAAGACAGGAACACTCCGTCTTTCATTTATGAAATACCTTATCCTAACATGTTTAGTAGGATACTCAAATTCTGCTGTCAAGAATAATTTTCATACACCCAAAAGAACTCACAACAATAAGTAAAAGTGAAAAAGAAGTTATATATATATATATATATATATAATTATATGTATGCATATAATTATATACATAAAATATATTAATCACATATAAAATATATATGATTAATCTATATATATATTTATATATGTGTGTGTATATATATATATATATATATATATATATATATATATATATATATGATTTTTTCTCAATTGGAACTGAATTTCCATGATCCCAGACAGGCAATTATTTTTTTTCCTTTTCTAGAGAAGGAAAAATAATGCTGTCTGCCACCATTATTCATTTCCTCCTCCTTCGTATGCTCATTGGTGGTACCAAGCAGCAGATAGACCCAAGCAGTTACGGTCTATCTGTCTAAGACCTTGCTTAGGTTAATGACGTACACACCTATGTCAGCTCCTGTCAAGCTCAGCTCATTCCCGGAGCTGAGAGATTTCTTAGGAATCAGTGTTTATCTGAGACCCCAAGGCTGCAGGTCAGCACTGGTCAGGGAGCCTCTGCTCAAAGATCTCTGATAGAGAACCAGGCAGCGGCACCAAGGGACACGTCCCCTTCCCCTTATTTTTCAGACTTTGTTTTGCCAAGCTGTACATTCTAAAAAAGAGAATTTACCTCATTAGTTCTTAGAACTGTCAAAAATCATTTCTTAAAAGGAACTACTATATTTTTTTAACATAATTTCTCTGAAAATAAATTTCACGTTGGATATGTATGTCTCTCTATACATTATTAAGAAAAAAACGTTTTTAAGTTGATAAGCCTTTCAAGCATTTTTCTAACCTTTTCTTAATCTTTTGTAGGCTGAAGCCACATAGATGCAGCCCTCAAACAACTGCTCACATGTTTGCCAGTGACCAATCCCAGTGCCTGGTCATTAGCAATAGGATCACTGATCTCTGTACAATCTCTTATCTCCCAGTGGTTCCTACTTCCCAGTATCGGCCTTTTAGGCCTCAGCAGCCCTGAAGGAAAGCATTCTGGTGAGCAGTATGAAATGAACCTACTCTGGTTCATCTCAGGAAGGGTTTGGGCTTATATCTCTTTGTCCTTATCCAACACTTTACCAAAGTTTCCAGATTTCTCTGCTTTATCACAATCTTGAGGATATTCCCAGGACCATTACAGATAAAAGTTAGCTACTAAATTTTACATCTTGGCAGTCGGCCCTTCAGGGTTCTCTCAGCAACTGCATCCACCTTACTTCTAGAAGCCTGACAAATTTCAATTGCAGCTTTTAATTTTTTCCTGAAGCATTTAATAAAGTTGTAGATGGCAGTTCCCTTTACCTCTAAAAACTTCAGCTTGTAATATCTAAGAACAACATTCTCTTACATTTACTAATGAACAATTGTCAAATTAAGGAAATAGAACATTGATAAAATAATATCATCTAAACTACTTTCTTCATTCAGTTTTTTGACAGATGTCCCAATTATATAATTTATGACATTTTCCCCTGAACTGACCCCAGTTCAGTCTTTTACATTGCCTTCAGTTGCTATGTCATTTTAGTCTCCTTGAATCTGGAAGAGGCCTGCAACCTTGCTTTGCCTTTCACAACCATAATTTGTGAAGCACAGGACTGCTGTTTTGTAGAAGTTTTTATCACTGTTTTCTTTATTTTTATTGTTGATATCTCTTTCTCTACATGAGCCATAAGCACTGGTAAAACTACTCCCACACCCCATCTAAAATGATTATAAATATCATTCCCTTCTTTCCTTTTCACATCAATATCAATAACTGAATAAAATTTGTGAGGATGGAGGTTGCACAGGGTGGGGAGGACCACTCTCCCTAGGTAAACACAATCTGGAAGCCAGATTTAATCTAGTTTCAGAGCATTTATCTAATAACCCTCTGGACTGTGCATTTGTACCTGATTGTCCAACTTAATCACACATGTACACACTTTCTTGTTGCCTCCTGGTAATAGTTTAGAAGTGATGCAACTTCAGTGACACGAGTTTCCTATGTTAACAGAACTGAATCATGGCCCACATGTGGGAGGATATCGTCCCATGTTACCCAAGCATAGATGCCAAGCTTTTCCTACCCACACTGCCATCACTCTTCTAGGCGTAAAGTCCATCATCTTTTGTTAGAAGTTCTTATAAATTCCCTGAGATGTTAGAATGACAGGACAATTCAGGTCAGGGTCAGCCAAGTGTTGGAGCATGGGAGGTTGTTCTGCTGGATGATGTAATAGTGCTTTGAAATCATGAGCTCACACCCAGCAACAATTAGTCTTGCAGAGGTTACAGGCAATGCAGGTATGGGCCTGGCTTCTCTGTGATTTCTCTGGTATTAAAGTGTGAGGGACAATATCTGATGCCAACCTGTTCTTTGCAATGCCCACTGCACCCCTCTTTTGTCTCTAGCACTCCTCCCTTGAGGTCATGTTCCCATTTCTCCTTTTCTTTCCTGTCCTAGCCCAAGTAATCTCCAATTATCTCCGAGGCACTAGGTGGAGTGAATTAATCTTCTTCATTTTCTTTATAGTGTGACTTTTTACAAACTTTATTTCCTGCTTTCTTCTATATTTCCTTTTGATAACACAGAATCTTATTTTTTAAGAAAAAGAGTAATTTTCTTTATTTCTTCTGCCACTTTTCCCTCAGCTAATGTGAAGGCCCTGATAGATTTGAAAAAAAAAGATCATCTGTGATAAAATAAGGAAAGAAAAAGGGCAAAGACTGAAATCTCAATATCTTATCTTGGTACATAAGAAACTCAGTAAAAATTGATACCAGAGGAATTTATTGCTGGTTTTAATGGGGGGGGGGGGTTGAAAAAAGCTGAATGATGATTTGGAGATAGTAACTCTTAGATATTTAGGGAACTTACAGTATTATTATTTTTAAACGGACTATCTACTTCAGATATATTAATGATTAATTTGGATTTGCAGAGGTTGAGTTCTTAATACTCATAATATACCAAGATGGATAATCCTAGCAGCCATTTTGAGATGTTTCTGGAGTTTAGGAGAGATGTTGGCTTGGAAATATGTTTGGAAAAAAATCTATACAAAGGTGATAATGATAGACAATGGAGTAAATATTTTAACACAGTAAGCAGGTTGGAGAGGAAAGAAGAAAGAGCCAAGGATAGGAGCTTCGGAGTATCTACATTTAGGGCAGGGAAAGCAAAAAAAAAAAAAAGCCTTTGAAGACACAAATGAAAAGAGGTACAGTGAGAGAATGAGAAAAGATTTATAAGAATAACAACCAATATATCAAGGAAGGAGCACTCCTAAAAGAGGACAAGGTGTAAAATATAACAGGAACTGAGCTCAAAGTGTTTGAGGGCTGGGACCAACGCACATTATGAGAGGGAAACTGGTGTTCTTGTTCAGTTTGTGGCAATGCACAACAGGAGATGAAAGGAAAGCTGAGTGGAGAGGAGAAAATTCAAGAGGCAAATAGAGATTACTCCTTTGTGCCCTTTGACATTGAGAGGAAGGACAGTGGTTTAATGACTACATGAGGAAGTAGAAGGTTTGAGGAAAGCATTTTGATGTATGGTCCAATTAAACATGGTACATAAGCAGTGAGCAAACAGCCAAGGTGGAGAAGTCTGAACACCATGGAAGGAGTGTGTTCATTAATGAATTAAATTCAAACTAAATGAGCAAGGGGGGACTCATCACATTAATAACACTTTAATCTTAACAGGAAAAACTAGAAAAAATAGACATTGAAGAGAAGAACAGAGATATTAAAACATTTCACATTGGATGACCTCAATTTCTGCAGTGCAGGAAATGAGATATGTTGTCTGCTTTAGCAAGGGTAGGGCATATTTATGGAAGATAAAAATGACCTGAAACATTGTTCGTAATTCAATCAATGATCAACATTGAGGACCCTTGAAGGATTGATTCATGCATGCAATGGACCCAAAGAGCTGCCCGAAATTAACAACACAAAAAATACAGTGTAGAGATACCCAAGGTTTTCATTTTGGTAAAGTGTGATGAAAATAAGGGATTCTTAAGATTCAAGCAATGCCACTGTTGAAATAGCTGATCATAATAGAGGCATGTGCTCCTGTAAGGGCTCTAAAAAGCTTAGTGAAAGAGAAGCTGCATGAGACACAGAGGAGCCACATAAGAGAATGGAAGGAGTGAGCAATATGGAAAGAAAGAAGGCATTGATAAGATGAAGAGATACAGACGGATAGTCAAAGCTCTTTTGCTGTGCAATGACCTGGAAGTGATGGTGGGAAGAGCAATATATATTGACTGGATATCGATAATGACCTACAGAAACAGAAGATAGTTTGGTTTTTTCATTCAAGATAATTAGGCCTTATTTGAAACAGTAATGAGAAGTTATTTTTTGTTTGTTTGTTTTGTTTTGTTTTAAGGAGATGCATACTGGAGATTGCTTACATTTAAAATCAGGTTCAAAGGATGGGGTAGAAAGTTAAGTAGTTGTCTGGCAAAGTAGGTAGTTGGAAAAAAAATGATGAATAAGAATAAGGGATTTAGAAATGGGCTGGATAAGGCATATTAATGAAGTAGAAGGGAAAATTCTAAATATGTTAAATATGTAAAACTTTGTAATTGGAAGAGTTCATATATTTAATCATGTTCAGTGTTCCATTTGAAATGCTAGTAGGATAAAACAGGACTACAAAATTTTACTGACTTCATTTTGATTTTTTTCATCAGAATATTAAAAATATACTCATATTAAAGTTAAACACATATTACTAAACAATATTATGTACATTTAGAGTTTAGCAAGACTTTTATTAAAAATAATTATTTTATTAAAAATAATGACCATTTTTTTGGATAAGATCCAATGGGGTAGATCCTATTCTTATTGAATATTCTTGTTGAATGTGGAAAATATTTTATATGATTTTATTCAAAATATTGTTATTTGGAGGGCATTTTAAAAACTAGCAATGAATTAAGTATATTTAATAATGCAGTTTAAGTATCTTTGAAGTGTTTTGCATACTCTGAGAGTGAAGTGGCAAAATCTTTCTAAGACAAATGGATTATCTCATAACTAATGTGTTTTTTAAAAGACTGTTTTCTTCTGAAGGCTAAGATTATATGCGATTTCAAGATTTCTGAAATATAGTGATACATACTTTCTTTTTATTAAACATAGAACAGTTCTATTCTACAACTGAACATATCCTCTTTCTTATAGTGAATAATTCTTGGATAAGAGAAGAAATAAATATAATGGAAGGAAGAAATGCAGTTTTCAAATAAAAGTTGAGGTTTTATTTTACTGAGGAAGTAAATTGAAATGAAAAACTTTGAAAGAAGTCCAGGGATTCCTCTTTTTTACTTTATGGAAAACTTCAGAACATATTGTGACCAATATGCTGTGTTAGGTAAGGCTTTGTGTAAACTGGACAACCCAGTTGCCTCTTGGATTAGCAACATTGTAAACAAATAGGTCACAAGACACTGACTAGGGTTAATTTGTTGTTTGCCTCTTAACCTAGAGCAACGAGTTGCAAAGTAGGCATATGACTTCTCTCTTTATCCTTCTCATAATTCTCCCATCTCCACTTTCATTACAAAAAATAAAACAAAAAACGGAAACATGAAAATGGCAGTTTTTCACGTGGCAAATAATAAGAAAAATAGAAAAGGCAAAAATGAAAAATCAGAAGAATAAAGAATCACTAGACCCTTTTGTAAAACAATTTTCCGAAACACGTGGATGATCAAAGAAAGAATAGACTAAAGAAACTGCATGGAGAAAAAACAAAATTTCAACTCGGCATCTTGGAAGGCATCAGCACAGGTTATCTAATGATATTTCCAGATCTTACATTGGAACTAAATATTAGACTACTGTATACCAAAAGATTTTTATCAAGTCATACATGTCTCTCCATAGATAGAGATGATAGATAGATACATAGATAGATCGATTGATTGATTTCTAGTTTGTTCCATTTTTCAATCAAAATACTGCTTAGTTGACGACAAACACCTGATCAAGAAATTCAAATAAAGTCATCATTCAGAAAATTGATATTTAGTGTAGAACAATCGCTGAATGATTATTTCTTTCTTTCCCTCTTTTTTATCTGGATATGTTGAAATTATTTAGCTACAACTTTGTAGTATGCAGGATTTGTATTGACTTTTCATGGGCAAATATTTGACAAAAAAAAAAAAAAAAAAGAAAAGAAATCCCAAAATATTAATCAGCATGACAAACATATAGAAAACTCAAAGGCACCTAAGAAAGTAGTCACAGTTTTGTGTGAAAATACATGTTGCTGTCCTACATCAAATTTATAAAAATTATAGCACAATATTGTGCCCATGATCAGTTTTATACATTATAATAACAGATACTAGAAAATAATGTTTTCCTGTGTCTCTGTGACAAGTTGATTAGTATGAAAACTAATGAGAAAGACAAGAACAATTTTTTAATTTATAAATTATTTGATTTGTGTATTTATTGTCAATGTTAATCTTTGTTTTTAATGTGATTTGACTTGGAGAAATACATTATTGATTACAAGCAAATAAGAGATTTTTGAATTATTGTGCAAAAAATTTGAGAGAAATTGCACTTTCAAGTGAGGTCTTAATTTAAAAATTTCTTTACAGCAAAATGGTAAATGGAACTTTAATTTATGAAACCCATCATGTATTTGTTTTCTACTAAAAGAATACACAGGTTTTATCTGGAGGCTTTACATTATATATATTCATATATAGTACATATGTTTCAAGTTAAATGTCATAGAGACAATATTTCAAAGATAGTTATGTGGATATTTTTATTGTGTTCAAACATTTTCAGCCCTAAACCTTGTAGTTCATAGACAAAAACGTTTTCAATTGTAAAGAAATATTTTCCAGCAGGATGAATACGTCGCAATAAAAGATATAAATACACAGGATAAAAAGAGTTGATTCACTCGATATCATTTTTCACAAATATAAAATGTAGAAAAGTATCCCAATTATTGTTTTTATGATTCTATTTTATTTTTATTTGAAAGAGCACAAAGGTCATTGTGTTTAATGCACATGCCTTATAAGGAACCACAAGGTTTTTTCATTTGCCATCAGTTATCCACTGATGTCTAGATAAATCTTTACAGTACCATAAATTTCCACAATGTAAACTCAGTAAAAGGCTACATGGCATGTACTTTGAAAACATCTGCCCCTGCCACTTATATTTCTATACCAAAAAGGAGATCATGTTTAACCTTCACTTTAAACAATACTAATTAATTTGATGCAAATCCTTGGTTTAGGATACAGAGTTTTCTTGGATATGAACAACAGCAACAACAACAAAAAAATCAGTACTTCGGGCTTTCAATGTTGAAATTGGAAAACTTCCTTTCCCTTCATTGTAACCATGTCATCAAAGCAAATTATGAGTTCAGATCCTTTTTTGATACCACAACTACCACAAAACCTGCAAAGAGTCTATTTGGGGTCCTCCCACAACCATAAAAATTAAAGACATATTTGCTATCATTTATGCTTTAATTCTACATCTAAGTGAAGAGAGGTCACCAAGTATACAATAAGCGTATCATTTAATAAGAATGAAAATTAGTTTTCTATAATTATGGATACTGAGTTGTCTCTGGGTTGAAGCTAAAAAAAAACCCTCCAAGTTATTACAATTTTCACCTGTGACATGAAGTTGCCATTTTGACTTGTGAAACCTAAAAGAAAAGGATGGAATGGCTATACCTAGGTTTTTTAAACTGAACTCTAGAGCTTACTTTAAAAAAAAAGAAAAAAAAAACTTTATAGTTAGTATATTGTCATATAAATTCAAGCTGGCAAAGAACATTTACAGCAGAGAGAGTGAATAAAACATATGAAACACGTGGAATTTTAAATTTTAAATTTCAGACAATACTGTAGAGATATGTATTGATATTGCATTGGTAGAAAACTACAGGAATTTAATGGGGAGGGGCTAAACAAGAATTATGACAATTTAATGATAAATTGGTGAAAGAGAAACCATAGATGTAATTTAAGAAAAATTTCTATTGTTTTTAAATCAAAATCAGTACAATGTGGAAGCTTTATAGTCCTATTGTACAGTTTTATATTTGTATTGTATTTGTATAGTATAGTAAGTAAAACTTTCAAGGCAATATAGTTAGTGCCTTTTTAAAGATATTATATTTACAGTGTGAAATCATAAAATCAATTTTTGCTTGTTTAAAAATGTATACTAACATCAAAGGTTTAAAATATGACAATGCAACATGCTTAAGAAAATTCAAGGCACAAACTAGAGTGAGAAATACATTTTGATGTAGCATAACTATATTGATTGCTGGTGTTTGTGCCTTTAGTAGCACTTCCGTTTTTTACAATTTTGTAATTCACAATGCAGATGATAATTTCACAGTTATAAATTTCAGACAAAGTCAAAATAAAATTATTTAAAAAATGTAAATATTAAAATGTGTTTAATAATAGGTGTGTGTGTATTAAATTATATAAGCCATTGAATATAGTAGGCTTTGTAGTACTCGACTTCTACTCCCTTCTACTTACTGGTTCTACAAGTTATAGAAAATCTTTTAAAAAATTATTCAAAAGAGAATACTCAAGTAAACGTAAGTTAAAAATTAAAGGTGAGTATAACCTAGAGAGCAAAATGTGTTCCACTTAATCCTCCTTCTTTTCAGAGTCTCCTTCTAAGATGTATATTATATTTACATATATTTCCTTGCATAGCTTTAGTATTGCAAGGAGAACTATTACAAACAACCATGTTGTTTGTAGTAAAAGTATAGATTAGCCATATTTCTGTATTAGTACTTATAGATCTTCTAAATTCTTCTGAACGGCTACTTATTATTTCCCTAACTGATACATTAAAATTTACATCATCGTTCACTTAGAAATGGATCTTTCATTTGTTTTCAGTTTTTCTTTTATGGCTTTAATGCTGAAATGAAAATCCTGGAACACACATATCATTATAACTTATTAGAGTATATTAATAGGATAAAGTTTTAGAAATAAAATAGTTGACTTAAAAATAAACTTGATTAGTGACATCTGCAATTTAGATTTATTCAATTCATGGTCTGAAAGTTTATGCCATTGATAGATTTTTGAAATAATCACAACTGAAAGAGAAAATACCTAGTTCCTATCAATATTGATGTTATAGACTGAATGTTTGTATCCTCTTCCAAAATTTGTATATCTTAGACCCAAACTCCAGGCTGGCTGTATTTGGAGATGGGGCCTCTAAGGCAGTAATTAGGGTTAAACAAGGTCATATGGATGAGGCCTATTCCTATAGGGTTGGTGTCCTTATAAGAGGAGACACCGGAGAACTAGCTCACTCTCTCTCTCCTCATACACACATCGAGAAAAGGCCATAATGAGGACACAGTGAGAAGGCAGCTGCCTACAAGCCAGGAAGAGTGGCTTTACTAGAAACCAACAACGCTGACACCTTAATCTCAGACTTAGTCTAGCTTCCTGAACTGTGAAAAAATAGATTTCAGTTGTTTAAGCCACCCAGTCTGTGTGTATTATTCTGGCAGCTCAAGCAGCCTAAGGCAATTGATATCACAATTTTTCTGTCGATTAGGTAGAATAAATACCTAAATAAAAATTGCTGATAGTCATCCAGAAAAACTTTTAAACTTTCAGTCTTGATAGATATAACTAGTTAATAGCCAATTCAATGGATTTTTTTAAAAGTAAAGCTATAAATATACACATAACAAAGACATAAAGGGTAGAAAACAGATTCATATTTCAGGAAATGTAATTCACAACATATGTTTCATTTTTTTCTTAGAACACATTTGTCTTTAGAAAAATTCTCATATTCAAAGTAAAACTGTTTATAAAAACTAAGAAATGAGGAACTTTTCAAAATATGAAAATAAAACCATTGTATAAAGGAAGAATTATTAAATATATATGTGTCTATAATCAATCACCATTTCATCGAATGTCTATTCATAAGCAACTTACTATTTCAGCATCTGTATGGGATAGAAGTCATTGCTTACATAACATCTAACATTTTAGAAGTAAATTTCATGTATCTATTCATGATATACTTACTCTTCTACCTACCCAAAATTAAAAGTCATACACAATGAGCAAGATGAGAGAATGATTATCATTGATACTCTACAGATTCAGAAACTCAGGCTCAGAGAAGTTACGAAATGAATCCAAGATCTCAAAACCAATGAGTTAATAGCACAAAGATACGAATCAAGATTTCATGAGTATCACAGCTTCTGTCCTTTCACACGCAATTCACTCTTTTCTTCATACACCTTCCAATATGTTTTGAACAAACTCTAACGAGCATCCATTCTACATTAGCACTGTGTGAGAAAATGCATGAGGGAAAACCACATGGTGCAAGATCAGAGAAGCAAATGGATAGTGTATGCAGGGTAATACATGCTCTGATAGAGCAGGCCCAGGGAATCTGGAAATAGGCTGCAGACTCAGTCTGGAGAATGTCAATGAAAGATCCCAGAGAGGGTGGTGCTTGGACTAGCATTAAAAGAAGTCTTGAAAATTACCCAGATCGACAAGGGAATGAGCATTCTAAGACAATCCTTGTCAGACTTCAATTTCTAGTAACATGAAAGATGGAGGCTTGTTTACTGCTCCAAGGCCCTCTCCATGAGGCTATACATATACAAATTAATATGTGTGTACATTAATTACAGTGATATACTTGCATTTATATTCATTCCTATATCTATAATCATATTGATATTTACACATATTACATATTTGCTTTTAAATTCATTTCTATATCTATAGTTTTTGAAATTCTTGAGTTCATATACCACTTCCAATTACATCACATAGGGCTCACTATAGCTTTCTCCATTTCCATAATTGTAACTTCTTTGAGAGTAGGGAAGCTGGGTCCAATTAGTATCCTTACTTTATTAACATATTTGATTCACCTCTATACTAACCTGTCATCATTACCATAGCCACCAATCCCTGCATGGACACCATGCTCACAAACTCTTACACTAGGATAAATACCATCTTAATCCCATTGAGTTTCTAAAATCCCACACTGATTCACCTCACATATTGACATCTTCCCACCTTAGTCGGGCTCAGAAACATCCACAGGGATGCTCTCAGCTCTAATTGGGCTGTGATGTTCCCGAGCAGGATGCGTCATTCCCTCCACAGGAAAGACTCATTCTGGTTTGGCTCTTAACATCCCTCACCAGGCTATGCCTACAGGTGAGCTGATACCTTACGTACAGTGCTCTGCTGCACCTAAAGGCCATAGGGCTGAATTGTTCTGGAAGAAAAAGAGGAAGAGGAAGGAAAAAGGAGAAAAAGGGAAGAGGAAAAGTCACAAATAACAAATCACAGCTTGCTCATTTCCCACTGGAAAATCAAGAGCAGCAATTCTTAAAAAGGAAATGCCACAGATTCTGTGGTTTGAAAAGCTTAGCCAATATATAATTTTGTATTTGGAATAGGAAACAAATATATTGTTTCATAATACAAACTACTCAAAATGAGGCTGAACAAAAATTTTCTTGGATAAGGACAGGATCTAGTGGTGAGGATGAAAAGAAGTGAGATGTTTGTATTTATCAAAATGAATAATGGGTTTAAACATACTGCCATTAAGGAGAGACATCTTGGCTTTTAGGGACGATATGGTAGTCCCCCCTTATGCCACATTTCAAGACCCCGTGGATGCCTGAAACCTCAGATAATACTGAAAAAAAATACACACACACACACACACAAACATACACACACACATTCGCATACCGGTGTTGCCAAAAAATATGTACACGACTTTTATCGGTATGTAGAGTATTACAATTATTTTTTGAATTTTTATTGGAGAATATTAGGGAACAGTGTGCCCCTCCAGAACACATCAGCTCCAAGTCAAGTCACTGTTCTTCAATCTAGTTTGGAGGGTGCAGCCCAGCTCCAAGACGAGTCGCTATCCTCAATCTAGTTGCCTAGTTGAGGGGTGCACAGCCCACCATCCCATGTGGGAATCGAACCAGCAACCTTGTTGTGCTCCAACCAACTGAGCCATCCGGCTGCCCACCTGTAGCTCAGCTGCAGCTTGTTGTCTTCAATCTAGTTGTGGAGGACACAGCTCACTGGCCCATCTGGGAATCGAACCGGCAACCCTGTTGTTAAGAGCTCATGCTCTAACCAACTGAGCCAACCAGCCGCCCCTTGAGTTTTACAATGTTAATACAGTTTTTTCCTTTCTTAAAATGTGTATACATTTTTGGCACCATCTGTGTATGTGTGCCACACACACATATACATATATATGTTATGCATATACATATATATACATATATACATATACATATATACATATATATATATATATATATATATATATATATATAATGTTTTTTTTCCTATACATATATACCTATGATAAAGTTTGATTTATAAATTAGGCACAGTGAGAGATTAACAATAATCAATAATAAAATAGAACAATAATAACAATATAATAGTTATGTAACTGTAGTCTCTCTCCCTTTCTCTCTCTCTCTCTTTCTGTCCCAAAATATCTAATTGTACTGTACTCACCATTCTTCTTGTGATGATGTCAGATGCTACAAAGCCAAAGTGACCAGATAAAGTGAGGTGAATGATGAAGGCATTGTGACACAGACTTAGGCTACCATTGAACTGCTGATGATACTTAACAAGCATTTCACAGCTTCTCTTTGGAATATCTGAATTGCCAGCATCACTACACTTGCACTTTGGGGCCGTTATTAAGTAAAATAAGGGTTACTTGAACATAGCTCTGTCAGATGATTGGATAACCAAGATGGCTGTCAAGTGACTAATGGGGTGGGGAGGGTATGCAGCATGGAGACACTGGACAAAGGGATGATTCAAGCTACCTGGGAGACAGCACGAGATTTCATCACAATATTCAGAATGGCACACAATTTAAAACCTATGAATTGTTTATGTTTGGAATTTTCTATTTAGTATTTTCAGACTGCATTTGACTTTGGGTAACTGAAACCTTAGATAAGGGGGGAACTATTGTACCTGTTTAACTGGCTTTATTCAACTCAATATTTATTAGCATTGTAGGGTGAAAGATAGTTAGATGACCTTTAAATAATTCAACACCAGGAAATCCTGAATTCCCTTAAATTCTTACTCATTTTATATATTTATATATAATGGTTTAAAATCATTATATATGATTAAAATCTATATGTGTAATTTTAATATCATTATCTATATAAACTTTGTATCATTATAGATGTTTAGTATCATTATATGTAATGTTTAATATATATATTATGTTTAATATAAAACTTACTTTACAATAAATGTATTACAGCACTTACACAAAAATTTATGAATGGCTAATTAGAAAATCATTGTCTTGTTATTGTTTTCTTATTTTCTCAAATGTATTTAAAATATTCAAATAAATCAGAAATGACCAGAGTGTAAAGCTTTAGTGCCTTCATTATTAAAATAGATGTTATTTTAGAGTAGCATAGTGTGGGGGTTTACTCCACATACTAGTTATAACATCCTTCCTCTTTTTGCACATGGCTATTACCACATGTAAAAAAAACAAAAGTACAACAAAAAGGCCACACGATAATGTTCTACTCAAATTAAGAAATAATTGGGGAAAAATATCTCTAGGAGCTACAATGTCTTTTGAACAACCAATTTCAATAATTTACCTAAAGGAAATCAGAACATATACACACTTTTAGCTAAAGCAATAAAGATACTATGCTACAAATAGTTAAAACAACAAAAGACACCTGATGTTCAACAATACAGGATTGGATGAATAATTATTTTATAGCCATAAAATGGGATATTATGTCATTTGAAAAACAATTTGAGGTAGATATTGATTGGGGAATAATTGTTTATATGCTTTTGAGTGAAAACCTGGTATATACCAGTATACATGAGCATAACTTCATATTAAAAATAAATTAACATTTACATGCATATATATATATATGTATATGTACATGTATATATAAATATATAATGTATATGTAATGGTGCACATGCACATAAACAAAGCTCTGATTGGGTATAGATGAAATAGAAGGAAATACCATTATGTACTTGAAGTTACCACTGGTTTTATTTTTATTTTTTGTTGTTTTCCCCTCAAATCATTCTTGTTTGTTTGATTGTTTGTTTATTTTTTGTCATTCCTTCAACAAATATTTAGTCTCTCTCCTTCTAGGCTCAAAGAGAAAATTTAATTTCTTTCCTTTAAATATTGTATACAAATACCCTAATATTCTTTCTAGCTGAGTTCACATGTCTTATCTCTTCTATTTATAATTACCTAAAATATATCCTGGAAGACCACAAATTATATCCTGAGTGATTAAAATTAAATAGCACAAAGCAAATCTTTGTAATATTACTTTTAAAAATAAGAAAATTTAGGGAACTAATAAAAGAAGAAACTTTATCTCTGAGCATATATAAAAATTCTTTGTCCAAGACATTGTGGCTATATTAGCTTGAGCTGTGGGTGCACAGTAGATGATTTAGAAAATCAATACCTCCCTTAAAACCTAAAAAGTAAAATTTCTATATCCCGATGTCCAGCATTAAAAATAAAAATCCAATTAGTAGAAAAATGTTATTCCACCAAGACTGTTCCAGTTGAAACACTGTGAACTAGACTGACACCATCTATTTCTTCACTACTTTCTGTGATCAAGTAGATTAATGTGAGATATTAATGTAATAATTACAAATTAAGAGAATGATTGCAAACTACAGGAAAATAGTTTTTCATTTTAATGTTTCTTGTAAGAACAAAGAATTTCAAAACTAGCAGCTACTGTATTATTTAATTTCTATAAATTGGTTTAAGTGTTTGTGTTATAAATAGTAACACATTTTTGAGAGGCGTTACAGATGCTGGAATAACTTACAAGCCATGGAGTGTGACTTCATGAAAAGCAACTATATCCTCTTTATGTTCGATTCAGAGTATTAAGTGGCCTAAACAGCCCAAGATAATATTGATATTGTTTACAGTCTTATTGTGCTCTAAATTTGGAAAACAGTTAATAAATATCAGTGGATATTTAAAGAATTATTTCTTTTAGTGTATATTATATTCCTTTGAATTTTTACTAAAATATACATTCTCCTGAATCACTACTTTTGGATTATGATAAGACCAACATTGCTATGACTTCTCTACTTCATGGACTATAACCACAAAATTTTCTGTTAGGGTGTTTTGTATCTCTCTAACATAAACCCAGGAAGTTTATTTGTGAAACGTTATCCTCCCTCCAAGAGTAATATTAGGATGCCATCCTGTTGTGCTATTCTCTGTAATGCAGCTCAACCACTGTAAGCTTTTACAACTTACCTTCCATCTAAATAGGATACAAGGGCTTTTCCGACTTCACTTTTCTATCACCTAGGATAGTTTGACTTATGCAGATTCAGGTACAAATGCAGGTATTGCTGCTGCAACTAGTGATGATGACCAAGTCTCCCCCTCTGCAATACTGCATATGCAAAGTGGAGATGAGTCGGTCCAGTTCCATTGCTGCTACGATGTTAAAAAGTATTGCTTTGTCTTGTGCACCTGAAACTAATAAAATAAAATAAAATAAAATAAATTGTTTGAAATACAAAAAAAAAAAAAAAAAAGGAGACAGATGCCTTAGGGTCATTTGCCCTTCGAATTATAAAAACACAGACACTCTTGTTCTACATTTATTGGTTGGAGGGATCTTTTTTATTATGCTGTGGTTGAAAATGTGAATTTGTGCATTTAGTAAGATGTGAGTGAGTCTGTACGAGAACCAGTCAAATAAAACAGTAGTCTGTGGTATAATGAGGGGGGCTGTCATATTAATTGCTAGTTATAGGTAGACACTGATTACTGTTAACATAAAATAACAAATTTCATTTCATTCATGTTCTTGTTATACTGAAACAAAAACCAAAGCAAGCAGAACTATTTTAGAAAATTTATATTATAAGGTCCAAAGCCCAAATAAGAGCCTAAAATCTATCGTGTGTATGTTAGGAGACAATTTAAGGGATAATTCAGTTGTAGAAAGCAAAGTCAAAACTCAAAAATATTGAAGCACTTTACTTATGCAGTCTTGTAGTAGAGATGGCTGTCAATTGAAATCTGTGTTCTTTCATGTACCGTATAGCGTTATCCCTGGACCGTACCGTCCAGCCCTTTTAACCTAGAAGAGGATATGGATAGTTTGCCCTAATGAACACAAGCAGGAATGACGTGTGCTATTTATGGGCCAAACATTTAAGAAGTGCATGTCATCTCCACTTCTTTTGTTTCCTCCTACCAGCTGGATGCACAGAACTCCAGGCTTTAGGGATAAAGGAGCCACAAGAATGAAGCCTGTTTCTCCAAATGTCCCCATGGAATAAAGTTGCCCACAGACAAGGAACAACTGCATCAGACTTATTGGTATATGGATGACAATTAATTGTATTAAGGAATGGGAATTTGGGGATTATTTAAGAAATTATCATTACTTTAATAATACAGCTCTCTAAAATATTCAAATAATGATTTTGGGCAGGGGAAAAGGTGCAGTACAAAAAAAGTAGGAGAAGGGTAGGCTTAGATGCAATTGGGTTGTTGTTAATGTGTGAACTAAATGATACGTATTAAACAACAATATAGCTAACACAGGACTAGTGGTTAAAATATGCATATTCTGGTTCCACATCTATTACTGTTAACTTAGTCAACTTTGTGGTTACTTTATGCAACTTTTCTGGACCGTTTTCCTTACTTGCAAAACAAAAAATTCCACAAGATGAACTCTGTCACTACTTTCAGCTATAACATAGGGGAACATATTTCCCCTAATACAAGAAGTGATGTATTTTAAATTACACAGAAAACTAGTATTCAACCAAGAAGAATTGTGCCATAAAGAACACAGACTGGGAATCACTTACCAGGATGACAGGGTTTGCTCTACTTCTAGATGGCTGCAGGTATTTAGAAAAGTTATTTAAATTTTCTGGACTTCAGTTCTCTCACTTATAAAGTAAAAATAAAAGTAAAATTATCTCTGGATTTCTTTTAAGCTCTAATAGCAATTCTATAAACAGTCTAATTTGCATGATTTTTATGGAAATGCAAAGCAATAGCACTAGTGTGCTTCTGTTAAGTAAAGGACATAGCTTTCTTTTTCAAGTGCTATCAAAAAGTTAGGCAAAAATCTGTTGACCCATAAATAATTTTTAAGTGACCTCGACATTTCCCCAGCCCTTTCCTTACCTATCACTGTAGTATAAGGAAACTCTCCTTGAACAGAATGGCAGAGGCAGCAGAAGTGCAAATTTATAGTTAGCTCTCCTAGCCCGTAGACCACATTCCTCATAGATGATGTACCCCCCGTGCAGGCACTCCCCTGGACTGTGCAATGCCGTCCTTTCTGAGGGCAGAGCAGAGGGTTGCTTAATTCCATGAGTAGTCAAGGGTAGGAAGATGGACATTTTCTCAAATCAAGCTTTGAAAGCATCAATGAATTCTGTCCCTATCTTTATAACAGCTCTGATCTTCCATATACAGAAAAGTAAATCACCTGAATTCATCTTTAAAAAGGTCAGTGGAAAAGGAAAAAAAAAAGAAAATGGCAGGTTAGTTTAACCTTTAACCATTAGTAAGCACACAGATGTTTGTGTGTGTGTGTGTGTGTGTGTGTGTGTGTGTGTGTGTGCATATGAGAGAGACATTTTATTAATACATGCATTGCACTAGAAAAGTTACTTTCTACCTATCTCCAAACACCCACCTTAGGAAATATTTTTCCATTAAATAAATTTAAAATTTAAATACAAAATTCCAATTTTATCTTTAGCTACTTAGAAAAGAGCTTTGTTTAAATATAATGTCAACTCGATGTCAAAAGTATAAACACAAGGAAACATTTAGCTTTTTTAGGGGGAGAAAGTGGTAGAAAAATAAATTTGAGAGATACTTTTCTTTTTAGTTTTAAGGGTATGTATTCTACAAACTAGAATACATATTAGGATAATTGGACTAGTAAAGTACACATTGTAAGAACGGAGAGTTAAATTTGATTGGGTATACTAAACCTCACTGAAACCTTTAGCAGTTTTATTATCTGCAATGATTATTATGTTTGCCTCTATCGCTTGCCTTCAGAAAAAAAAAAAAAAAATTGCTTCATGGCCATTAACCTACCTGTAATAAATTCGAGTGGCATAAAATAATCTAGGTTGAAACTCTATAATTAAAGGATGTGGCTTTTATAAAAGGAGGATTTGACACTTAGTCAATGTTATTAATTCTTTACTTTTCTGTGCTTTTTATAACATCGATTGCTAAGTTTATTTTCATATAGCTTTTCCCTCCTGCTTGCTCCTAAAGATACCCATAACATTATTTGACATTTTGCATGACACATCTTATTTGTCCATATGTGTTTGTAAATATGTTTCACAGGAGTGACCATGATATGAGAAATCGAGCTATTTCATTCTCAGCTATCTGTTTCATATCCACGTATATTTGAAGAGCATTAAGCTGATAAATTTCATTGGTGACCACCAAACAAGAGCATCTTAACAATCATCGCAGATACCATGACGTAGGGTGCAAGGACACAGAGTTTGGTCCCAGACAAAACAATATTCAAATCCTGGTCAGTATGTGAACTTCTGCCCATGATCTATCTTCTCAAGGTTTCATTTTCTCAGCTCTAAAGTGAGGGTATGTTAGAGTCTTGACCTTTAAAGTGATGCAGCTTCTACTTCAAACAACGGAATGCTATCTGAATTTTCATTTTACCTCCTTTTGCATTTTAGTTTTCATTTTAATCATATTTTTTTCTGAGTTGATTTTTACTCGTGTTTTCTTCTTTCCATAACATGGACATCAACTGTCCAGAATGAAATTGCCTGGTTGAACAATGGACAGTTTAGATAGGGATTCATCATTCCTTCTCTTATTGCTCAATGGGATCCGTGATAATTTTGTCTGTAACTCTGCTTGGGTCATGATATTAGAGTGCAGTTCTGCTTGAAATAATCTGAGGCCAAGCCTCTCTGGAGTCCTCCACCGCTTTCCTACCTGACCCTGATATACATACATATATATATATATATATATATATATATATATATATATACACACACACATATATATGAATGATGCAGTTTGTTGCTCTGACTTCTTCCCTATTCTAACCCAGTTTTCTCTTGAATTATTTGTCCTACAGTTTGTGCACCACGATTCTCTATAATTGGGGTCCTAGTCCCACCGACATGAACCAACTGATTGTACCATGGGTTTAAGTGATCACTCTGTTTTAATTAAAGAATCAGAGAGTTCTTTTCATTCTCTGTCAACACCACTTCAAAAGATGTCTTTCAACTTTTGTCTGTTCATCAGGCAAAAGTGAAACACTAATTTTAAAATCTGTAGTTTTCTTTAGATGTTACACAAGTCCATGTATGTCTATTATCTTTTTAATTCCTTTTACCAATAAGATGATGCAGATAAGGCAGATGTTACTGTTATCCTAATTTTATACACAAGAAAGCTAAAACCCAGAGAGGTTAAATGGGTTGTCCAAAGTTACACAGCAAACAAAGTGCAGACCTGAGATATAATCTTAGACTCTTTGATTCAGAAATTGTTATGTTTTTCCATAATCATATGACTGATTTAAACCATTCATAAAGTGTGAATCACAATGAAGGAAGACAGTGAACCAATAAACATTTTTTGCTTGTTTGTTTCTCTTTAAGGAAAGGAATGTGGCCAAAAATAACAATGATAGATTGAACATAAATTTATAAATAGAACTTTGCCTACAGAGAAAAAAAAAATGGATCCTGAAACTCTGTCATCCACATGTATTTTTTAATTGAGGTGTTTCTAGGCTGACTTGTTGATACAGCCCAAGAAACCAAAATGTCACTAAAAGAGTGAATTGTTAGGTACATAGCCACAATGCATGGTGTGCAGATCTGACTCAGAACATCTAAGATATATTAGCATTTGTTAATTAAAGAATATAACACTTGGATCTTGAGGTCCAAGATGGAGAATTAGGTAAATGTTATGCCTGCTGCCTCCCAGGGTCACTCCAAAATTACAAATAAATTATAGAACAATCAACCTCTAGAATCATCTGCACTGGGCTTTGGTACAAGACCTGAAAGTGCCTTAAGTTTGTGAAAACCCCCAGCCATACCTCCTGACTCCCTGGAACCCTGCTTTACCCGGCTAGGGCTGCATCGCCAAGGGCACTTTCAACATCTATCTGCTCAATGATCCTGGCCCATGCACCTAAGGAGGCTCTTTCAACAGCTGAGCCTTACTGGCAGCTGGCAGGTGGCAATAGGCCTAGGGAGCCCTGGACCTTTCGCTAAGGTGCTGTAGGCCCACTACTGGTGGTAGCTGGCCTCGTTTCACAATGAGGCCAACCACACATGTCTCTAGGTCCAGCACAGGAAGCAGCTTTGTGGCTCTTACCAGGTAGCCCCAGGCTGGTCACAGGCAAGGCTGAAATTGGCCTGCATGGGAGGCTCTCCTAAGAGACACCAGAAACAGCACATTCATAGGCCAGCTTCAGAACACAACAGAGCACCACCTGGTTAGTCCCAAAAGAGGAACACCCAAAGGGTGTTCTCAACAAGCACAAAAGACCATGGGGGTGAATCCCCTCTGAGGGGTCAGCACCCACACAGCAGCTCATACACCACACCGTGGGTGTAGCCAATGCTCACAGTCAGTCAGTCAGCCTGGGAGGCAATGCCACACCCTGATACGCCCAAAGTAATCAAGGCTCAACTACAACAGAACACTCACAAGACACTCAAGGGAAATCCTGAAACACATGCACAGGAGACCAAGGAGATTGCGCCATTGGGCCACACAGGACACCTACTACATAAAACTACGTGGCAAAGACTGAGAGACATAGGAGAGTTACCTAATACATAGAAGCAATCACAGAAAAGCAGGTATAATGAGGAAACAAAGAAACATGTCCCAAAGAAAAGAATAGGAGAAACCTCCAGAAATAGAACTAAATGAAATGGTGGCAACCAACTTACCAGAGACAGTTTAAAACACTGGTTATAAGAACGCTTAAAGAACTCAGTGAGAATTTCAACAAAGAGATAGCAAGCATAAAGAAGGACATAGAAACCATAAAAAAGAACCAGTCAGAAATAAAGAATACGATAACTGAAATGAAGAGTAGTACAATAGAAGGAATCAACAACAGTTTAGGTGAAGCAGAGGAGCAAATCAGTGAATTAGATGACAAGGTAGCAGAAAATACCCAATCAGAACAACAAAAAGAAAAAGAATTAAAAAAAAAAAAAAAAAAAAACAGATAGTTTAAGGGCCTATTGGTACAGCCACTGTGAAAAACGGTATGGAATTTCCGCAAAAAATTAAAAATAGAACCACCTTCTGACCCAGCAATCCCACTCCTGGGTATTTATCCCCAAAAAATCCAAAACACGAATTTGAAAAAATATATACACACCTGTGTTTACTGCAGCGCTGTTCATAATAGCCAAAATAGGGAAATAACTGAAATATCCATCAAAAGATGATTGGATAAACAAACTGTGGTACATTTATACAATGGAGTATTATTCGATCATAAAAAAGAATGAAACCTTACCATTGATAACAACATGGATAGACCTAGAGGATATTATGCTAAGTGAAATAACTCAGACTGAGAAAGACAAATACCATATGATCTCGTTTATTTGTGGAATCTAAAGAACAGAATACACAAACAAATCAGAAATAGAGTCATAGACTTGAGAACGAACTAATGAATGCTAGATGGGAGGAGGGCTTAGGGGATGGATGAAAAAGATGAAAGGATTAGAACACACTATTCTGTAGTTATAAAATAGTCATAGAGCTGTGAAGTGCAGTATGGGGAACATAGTCAATAATGTTGTAAAACTGTTTATGGTGTCAGATGGGTGCTGGACTTGACAGGAGGTAACTTCATATTTTGTATGGATGCCTGGCCATTGCACTGTACACCTGAAACTAACATAAAATAATGCCAAATGTCAACTAAAATTAAAAATAAACACATATGGTCATAGGATGGAAAGTACAGCATAGGGAATATAATCAGTGGTATTAAAATAACTGTATGATGTCAGATGGGTAATAAACTTGAGGTTATCATTTTGTGATGGGTGTAAATGTCTAATCATCAAGTTGTTTTAAAACTAATAATAAATAAATAAATAATAAATAAACAAACAAATACAATTAATTAGAAAAAAGAATATTATGCCTGAAAGAAGACGATAACACAAAGTAAATTTTAAAAAACAAAAGTACTGACTTTTTATTATAAAAGAAGAAAACAAATATATTGGGTAGGTGGTTACTGATAATTCATTAATTATGTATCAGTAACATATTTAAGCCTTTTTGATTTGAAATTTCTTATTGACAAAATTGGAATAATATTAATGAAAAAATTCCTATGAGCCAATTGTGGGTGACTTTAAGTGTGGTTTTATTTTTGTATAAATAATTTAACACTCAAAGTACTCTGCAGTAACTTTTATTTACTTTTCTTTCACAAATTTCCTTTGACATGATTAGACCATATTGCTAGGCATAATACTTTGCATGCAAAATTATAGAATTATTCAACTATCTCATCAGTATCACTCTCTCTCTAAGGATAAGCACATAATTTGGTGATACGCACATCAATGTAAGACTTTTACAGTCTGGAACAGCTTTCCTGTGAGTGCACGGCTGTGTGTGGGTGCATGTGTTACGATTCCGTATACTTCTATTAGGAATCTCATTTAAAAATAGATAGTTTAATCTAATTATCTGACTACTTTAACTAGATATAGTGAATCTTTGAAATAAGTTTAACTCACACATAATTACTATATGATAGAGAATAACTATAGAATTGGTAATGTATGGCTGAGCAAACCCAAATGTCCTCCATCCTACATTCATGTACTATTAACTTTTACCAGGTATCAATTAAGTAATTGAACTACAAAAATGAATAAAATATGACCAGTGTCCACTCTGAACTCTAATTCATTGAGGGCATTATTAGAGAAGCCAACATAACCATTTCTGCTATTCAGTTATGGGAACCTCTTCATACCCCAAAGGACTCCTAGATTTTTCGTTTTCTTTTATTCTTTTTCTTTTTTTCTTTTCTCTCTGCCTCCAGAGAACAATGTTCATTCCTTTTCTCTGGCAGCTGCCACTCCAAACTCTTTCCCCGAGGCTCCTCCAGCACCCAAGCCTGGGTATACAGAGAATGTGGCCTTCCTAAGCCGCACACCCCTTGCTTGCTACCACCTGATACGAACATGCCTATATTCTATATAACAGTTCTAAAATTAACTGTGATTAAGAAGCAGCAAGGAGATTTTACAAAGTAAGTGCATAGATAATTCTAGAACCTATATCTTCTACTTCTCAATTTCAAATGTGTTTCAGAATCACTTGGGAAGTACACTAAAAGCACATGTTATGAGGTCCACCCAGGAACTATTGTATCAAATCAATTTTAATTGGGACCTTAAAATTCCCATATTTCAAACAAGCCCACTGAGTGATAAAAATTCCTTTAAAATCTCGTAATATAGTCCTGAATTTCAAATGGTAAACACAATTCTAGGACACTGGTCTCCAAAGTAGGTAAACAATCCTGCTTTGTTCATGATACATATACAATACCCCAACTTTTATGTATATTAATTTTTATCTAAGAAAACTCAACAAAGTATTTCCTGTTAAAGTTCAGATTGAAGATTATACTAAGAATACAAACACAAATGAAATACAGAGGAAAAAAAAAGAGGCAGAGCTGACATATCTTCCCCAAGCATAAACTTTTGAACTATGCATCGTGAAGTAAAATCAATGAGGATCTCATCAGATATGCCAAAAATATCATATGAAAATATCCAAAAATTTCAAGACTATTTGAAATATGGAGTCACATCAAAGATAGTTAATGGTATTCTTTAATAAAAAAGCAAAAATACTTTTTACTCTGAAATATTGTTTAATGATTTTCTTCCTAATTCCTAGTCTATGTATGAATGTTTTATAATGTGAATGCTTTAGTACCATAGTCAATGTACATCATTTATAAATAAATAAATATACATGTGTTGAGATAATTCCCATAATTTTTCCTCAAAGAGATGTATAGTCAGAAAAGTCTAGAGACTGAGTCTAGAAACCTCTTCTTTTATCCAATTAAAGGACACATTTCTTCACAGAA
The DNA here is from genome assembly GCF_057876585.1 of Rhinolophus sinicus. NCBI lineage: Eukaryota > Metazoa > Chordata > Mammalia > Chiroptera > Rhinolophidae > Rhinolophus > Rhinolophus sinicus. Next base: position 39,476,458 of record NC_142504.1, read on the forward strand.
CCTCCACTTTTTATGCAGGAAACTCAATCAAAGAAGAACAATTAAATGCCCTTTTATTTCAAATGAGCGATTTGTGTTTCTTTGGGACTCCTACCCAGGTGGCACTGTTTGGGCACTGAGCCATGCCCTGAAATGACTTCCTCTTTTCTACACAAATCTGTAAATGGCAAAATAATTATCTAACTAATTATTATTAAACCATACAATGCTATGAGTGCTACAATCGATGGCTAAAAATGGTGAGACCATAGAACACCAGTAGTAAATGATAATAGTCATTTCACAACGGCTTTATGGCAAGCACTGTACTAAAAGTTCATTAAAAGCAGTTAATATTTCCACGTACTCACTTAAAGGAAGAAACACCAATATCAAAAAAACTAATTTCTGGTCAGAGTCATAACAGGCTTCACAAGAGATAACCTTTATACCAGTTCTTGGGGTGTTTATAAAGGGGTGTTTGCTTAGGCAGTGGTTGACAAAGGACATTCTAGGGCAAAGAAATGCCACAACGAAAGGGTCTCAAATATTGTTTCCTAGGAGTTAGAACACTCTAATTCATCTGTCCTCTATTTTACTGGCTAAGTCTTACACTTCTTTATAATATTGACTTTTCTCCATTTATCAGTCTTCCTTATGTATTGAATTAAGTGTCCCAGAACACATACCTTAATTTCTCATTTAATTATTTGTCTGTAATCTCCCAACATTATTTTCACTAGACTATAAGACTGTGAGAGCAAGGACCATATCTCCCTCACTCATTTTTATCTTTCCAGCTTCTAGGAGTATGTAAACATATAGTAGGTATCGAATAAATATTTGATGTATGAATGACTGATATATTAGCCTGGCTTGATAACAGGCATATGCAACTATCACCTAGTGGTATCTAGACAGAGTAAAAATAAATACTAGTTTGGCCTGAGTTCTGAAGGTCTCTAAGTAAATAGAACTCACAGCACTGTAGCTAAATGAGTGTAGACAACTGGAAGAGAATAAAAAGGCACATATCAGATCAAATAAATTGGCCCTAAATCTAAGATACGACAGATTTCTCTCTCTGTGATAGAAGCAGGCAATCTCTTGATGCTTCTAAGTCTTATTGTCCTTATTCCCAGTATGCGAATAACAATGCCTCCTATTTCATAGGTCTTTTCAGAGGTAGAGATAGCATGAAACTAATGCAGCTTTTGTTCAAGGCCTGTGATTTGCACAGGTACCTTTTGAAGCCCTAGTTAATAAGTGCAGGACAATTAAGAGTAGTAATTATTTACTATTAAAGAAACTCTGAAATGTCCTGAAAAGTTATAGCTTTTATATGCAGCAGAATTTGTATACATAGTAGAATTTCCTGCAAATTTAACAATAGCTCTAAATGTTTATACAACTTGGCTATAACAAGTTATAAAACTGAAAGGACCTTTCCTAAATTAACAGTGATAAAATACAAATTTTAAATTACCTTGATTGAGAAAAGAGTGATTTTGTTTCCTATCTTTTCTGTAGGAAAAAAATATTATAAAATTATTGTTATATGAACAGGCCAAAAAACAATCACAGAAAAATGCATAATGTACATAGTCTGACCAGTCCTTACAGTGCTTAATTTGAGATATATATGTAGCAATAACCACTTAAATCATTATAAAAGTGTTAAATTAATTGTTAAATTAAAAATAATTTAGTAAAGGAACAATCATTTCACTCTCACCAGATTAAAATTAAACTACATCGTCCTCTGTCATTTGTTTCGTCCTTTTCCTAACAAATGCTAGAGAGGTCACCCTAAGTACAATAAATAAAATAGTGCAAATATTTTATTATAAAATTGATACAACTTAAGCATGTTTGCTAATGATGACTAATGTTGGAATGTGAAAAATGGTCCTGTTGCTATCAATCCAAACACTGAATTAATAGTTATACTCTAAAGAATGAATCACATTTGTTAGAGGAAGAAAATGCCAACTAACAAAAACAATATGTGTGTTCTACTACTCTTCCCATTTGATGTTTCACAAAATAAAATGGTACCTACCCAAACCACAATATCAGGTTATGTATCCAATTGGATTTTGTTTATTTGAATCAATATACGGGACTGTGCACGTTTATGGGTTTATATTACCACAGCCACAGATGGTAGCCACTGAATGCATGCTATTTTACATAGATGCATATGTTTTCAATGACGCTAAACTTAATAATTTATATATTTTTTATATAGCCCTTGAGACTGAAAGGCAGCCAACGAGAGCCACATCTAGAAATGTTGCTGATGTAAACTAAATTAAGTCTAGCATAATATTGTGCAAACAAAATTAAAATTAAAAATAAAAACACATGGATCAAATGCAGTTTTAGTACTGATCAAATACTGTGGGTCACAAAGGTTAAAGACATCGTGCACTTATAGTAAGTGATTAAAGGGAGAATAGCTTCTGTTTAATGCCCGTGAATACTATCCCCTCTAGTCTTCTTAATGGATTGCACAGCACTAAAGAGAAGAACATCCTTTGTCCATCTCTGAAGAAATACAGACTGTGGCAGAAGCAGAGGAACCATCAATACACTAAATAATTAGAAAATAGTTCCCTGGAGAGACAGAATTTAAGGAATGACTATTTAAAAAATAAACACATGCTCTAGAATTACAATAGCAACAGAAATCCTTACCTGAAACTTATGGAAAGCATTTTTTTTTCTAGCAGTTAATATTTAGCTTATCTGGTAATATATAAATGAAATGAAAAATGTCATATTGGAATTGAGCAAGGGAATTTCAACTATTAAAGCTGAGTATCTCTTTGGGTGTTTTCAGCATTTGTAGAAATTATTCAGATGTCTGGTAAAGTCTTTTTGCATGTTACTATTGCAAATGAAAACAATTTTTAATTATATATTGTTTATAAACTAAGCACATTGTGTTTATTAGTTAAGTGCTTACTGATAAAATAGGTTGCAAGATAGACAATGGGCATATCTGGTGTGACCGACATATGGCTTTTTTTTTTTTAATCAGTACTATGCGTTGTTTAACATCTGGGAAAATTGATCTTGTAATAATATGGGTATTAAAACCCCTAAATGCATTCTACTATGTTTTGTTATAAACAGATAATTTATAACTTCTAGGATAAGTCTGTAACATATAAAACAGTTACTTTAATATTTGATAAATAAGTCTATGATTCTTTTTAAGGCACTGTACACACAATCATGCATGGTTTCATTTAACAGACATTGTGCCTGAAATGCAATCACATGGTATAAAACTGCTATAAATAGGTGGAAATGAAAAACATCTAAAAATAAATAATGAATAACGCATGTTTTGAAAACAAGCATATACATATAAATTAGATTTTGGAAGAAAACCTTGTTACCAAAGCTAAAGTTTTAATATCCAAAAAGTTACCTGTGACAAATCATTGAATAAAGGTTATTCCAACTGTATGAAATTTTTATGTTAACAGGAGGAATATTTTTCACATGTTTAATTACACAAACGCATGCACACGCACACAATTCATAAACACCTTTTTTTTTTTTAAATCTAAGGCTATATCAAAGCTGAAAAGTGGTAAAGGTCACGCAGGTACCATCTTTCTCTGAAGAACCGATTAGCCCTGAAGTCTGCTTCAGGAACAATACTAGTTTAATAGGCACACACTATTGTTCTGTGGCTGGGGGTTTTCCAGAAAACACAATTTTTTGCTGTTGAAGTGCTTCAATGTTAAGAATCCAAGTATCATATGAAAGAAAATGCTCAGGCTTTCTATCTTCAACTAAAATTATTGACTGTATGAATTCTCTCTGAAAAGAAGTCAGCAAAGAAAAAGACAGGGAAAATTGGGAACTCAACCTGGAAAAGGTCTTCAACAGAGACCATGTTTCTCCGAAAATAAGACCTAGATGGACCATGTACTCTTTTGGAGCAAAAATTAAGATAAGAACTGGTATTATATTATATTATTATATTATATTATATTATACTGGTATTATATTATATTATATTATATTATATCATATTATATTATATGATTATATGATTATATTATATGATTATATGTTAACATAAGACCGGGTCTTATATTAATTTTTGTTCCAAAAAAAGCATTAGAGCAGATGGTCCGGCTAGGTCTTATTTTGGGGGAAACACGGGACTAGCAAGCTGCAGAGGAGAATTAAATAGAAACAGAGTTCACAAATGTTTATAATTAGGTCCAATTGCTTTATATATTTTCACTCATTTTCAAGAACTAATATTAGAAGCTCATTTTTTCAGAAATTCCTAAAACTTGCTTTTAAGTCTCCTGGTTAAACAGCATTGATGATTTCTGAAAAAATACTGTGTGAAATACTGAGTTGAGACCGTAGAGAATCAGGATATCAATCCCCTACTTAATCTTTCACAGCACCATGAACTTTGCTTCCCAACACTTATCACAGTTCCAATTTTACATTTATTTGAGTTAATTTGATAGTATCTGTCTCTCAACTCAACCATAAGTCGAGAGACCCTTTTTAGTCACCATTTATGTCTAGCATCTGTAGTTTGTCTGACTCACAATGGGCATTCAATATAATATTTGATAAATGAATGAATACATAAATAAAAGTGGAGTTGACTATACCAAATCCTTTGTCCTAATCCTACTGAAGACTATAGTAAGCAATAAGTCTAATAGCTCTTCAGATCTTATATTGACTCATATCTTACAGTATTTGCAGATCAAACAAATTAGATGGAGTAATGCTTGGCATAAGTTGGCATAGCAGCTTTTGACTTTTTGCCCTCTGTTGTTCTAGAATAGAGAAAACAGTTTCCACTCTAAATATTGTCTCCTTAAAAATGATCTTTAATCCTACTGAATGTTTATTTTTATATCTATTATGAATGTGCTTATTAACTCTTTGAACTAGTTACTAATGTAAAAGAAAGTATACTCCATGATATAATTTTCTTCATGTCATAGTCATTTACCTAGAATCTTTCATTATTGTACCGTTCCTATGTGAATTCCTAATGATCCTAAAATGTTTATGACATATGGATGATTTCCAATTAACTTTGGCATGTCAAATGATTGTGATTTGAGAAATTCACTAAGAACATTAAATAAAAAAGGAGTAAGCCTATCTTCCATAGTTAAAATAGTTTAAAAATAACTTTTCATTTAAAAAATCATTTGTGTTATGGCAACATAATGAATAACCAATGTTTTGATAGGAAAAAGACAAGAATAATTAACAGATTATCTTCCCAGGTATGGAAATGTATGTTTTGTTATATAAAGGGAGGTTTGTAATGATATCACTTAATTAGGGTCTGCTAAAAGAGGCTGTGCTATGTAATAGAATAAACACAAAGTGGATCCTAGTCCAGGATCTCCCAATTAGCTAATGGTGTGACCTTGGGCAAAATACTCTGACCCACAGTTTATTCATCTGTAAATAAGAAGGTTGGATCAATAAATTCTAAACCTAAAGTTCCACAATTCCCTCTGGTAGCCTCAGGGATTATCATTCCAGTTCTGATGTAACTGCAAATTTTTGAATGGAGAATTTTAATACACTGTAAGTTGTGTGCCAGGTTTAATAATAACCAAGACAAAGACTGAGAATTGTAGCAAAAAGTAGTTTTTAGTTGCTGTGTTTTTTTTTAAATATTTTAGTTGACTTTGATGAGAATTAAATATGTAGGCACCGCATGTAAAATGTTTAGAGCTCAAGAGCTCAAAAACGGATTGATCATTTATTACCAAAAAATCTTAATATATTGAATCGAACAGTTTGAGTATTAGAATTTGACTTGCTAGTAGTTTGACATAAACTTTTATTTGGGAGAAAAAAAGGAATGAATCATTAGAACGCATTTCAAATGCAAGGTGGGGATGAGAGGCATAAGATGGAAAGAAAGAGAGATGAAGAGTACTAATTCTTTTGTTCTTAAAAGCTTTTAGATAATTGGTTGGTGACAAACAGATGTTGGCGACAAACATCTAATCAGCATGTTGCTTTGTGATAAGTTCGTCTCTGCCTGCTTCTTCTACCTCATCGTTTCAGAAGCATCCTCCTGATTCACCCCGTCTAACTAGGATCTTCCCAGGAGACCAGATTGTGTATGTAAACTGTGATGACTATAATTTGCACAAAGCTTTAGTACTATTGTGCCAGTTGTGGTTGTATGTGTGTGTATTATACTTCAAGTCTATACTTTTATACACTACAGAAATAAGTGGTCTTCTCACAGATTCAGTTTCGCCATCAGTCGTATCAGCAGATATTTTTGAGTTTGTTCTGTTAAAGAGATTTCATGCTTAGACTACTCTATACTATACTAATTTTGACCAATATGTTTTGTTGTTACTACTTATTAAATTGAAAATTTGACAGTATGCAGTGTTGATCTGGGGTTAAATGAGACTGACGGGTTGTAAATAAGTCTGATGGAGTTAAATAAGTCTAGTGGAGTCTAAAAGAGCCAATTGTCCTTGATTACAGTCAATTGGGATATTCACATATCTCATACTTGTCTTGTCTCAGAGGTACCAATCTCTACAAAATTCCTCTCTTCCAATTAACATATCTAGATTATTTGTAATGGTGTGTAGAGTTTCTTTGCTGTTTAAAGCTATATATAAATGTGTGTCAGAGAAGAATATAGCTTATAAGTGCCTTGGCTTACTTTCTTTGCCACCAACTTTCTCTTCTCACATTTCCCAGTGGCAGTGTCAGGTGAGACCTGATGGAATAGGTGAGAGTAAGGGAAGCTTATTATCTTCTCAAAGTTACACCTGCTGCTTCTCCAGGATCAGATTTGCATTTCTTTGTATTTTGTATAAAAGATATGTTGAACTTATATTTTGGAAAATGCCAAATGACCATGCAGCAAAATCAAAATTAGGCCTAACATGGGGCCAAATCCAAATCTCACCATTATAGAATAACTAGAAAGCGAGAAAAAAGGAAAACATTATTTTAAAATTATTTTCCAAAAGTTTTTGTGGCTTATTATATTATTATTTTTTTTTAGTTTGGCATTAAAATGCACTAATTTCTTAGCACTGTCCATATCTTCTTTGTCCATATAGTCACGCTATTGCAAATTTTCAGTATCATGGGGACTATAAAATATGATGTTTGCTTGTTGCTCTGATGATCGTAATACAATGACTAAATCACGCAAGGAGAGTCACAACTTGTTTTTATACATCTGTATGTTAAATTTTAAAAACTAATCAATGTTTTACAATTGGTGTAGTTACTTAGTAAATGTAACTATGGAAATCAAATGTTTATGATATTTTGTAATTGATACAGTTACTGAGATTTATTTTATAAATTAGTGTGGGCAAGTTTGAAAATTGAATCTGAGTAAATTAGGATTCATTTAGCATGATATTTAAATAAAGGAAAATTGAATTTTGGGAGACACATTCTAACTGTCTTCTGAGGTCAGTAAAGAAACAAAATATTTTCATCTAACTCTGTCAATAGGCACTGTAGATAGTGATGCTATGACTAATTTATTAAACTATTTTTCTTTCTACAGTAAATAACCAAGATAAAGACCTATCTCCATATTAGCTCCAGAACTTGAAGACAGGTAAAGATAAAATTTCACTGAGGGTCACTCAGAGGAACTAGATCGTGAGAAAAGGAGGGACCGCCATTTCCTCCGTTTTCGGTCTCTGTGCCTTTTGCAGGCCTCCCAACAGCGCTATGTTGGGACAGAGCATCGGGAGGTTCACAACCTCTGTGGTCTGTAGAAGCCACTATGAGGAGGGCCCAGGGAAGAATTTGCCATTTTCAGTGGAAAACAAGTGGCGGTTGCTAGTTATGATGATTCTGTACTTTGGATCTGGATTTGCCGCACCTTTCTTTATAGTAAAACACAAGCTGCTTAAAAAATAAGAATGTTTTGCTTAATCCATGAAACAGATATGAAGAGGAGCATTTTAAGAGGCGCAGTCACTTTGAATAATGGATCAAACTGTTGAACTCAACATACTAGAAATGTTTGTAAATTTATGGCATGAATCCTTAGTCCCTCCTCTGTAAAATACAAAATGTGATAATGAAAAAAAAAATTTCACTGCGGCAAAACACAAATAATTTTGAATGATTAAAGAAAATACTTGCTAGATATTTTCACAAAATTAACACAATTGCCCTAACTTTTATTTTTATTTGTATTTGCATGTATCTGCTGCTTCACAATATCACTTAAAAATTCTTAATCCTTGGATCTAGCTATGTGATAACAGATCAATGCAATTGGCATGCAAGATAAAAATAAACAACTTTCTGAATTTCCACCTGGATCTGCACTTTCATTTCATATACTTTGTTCAACATTTTCCCTGGAGTAGAACAATTAGAGTCTTCACAGCAGGTAACATAAGAAACATTTGTACTCTGAAAGAATACCATTTTGATTTATTTTACAGCTGGTTTCAGCAAACTACTTTCTTTGCAAGCATTGGATGGTGTTAAGTATATGTTGTCTGTAAATTATTAAGACATTTGTTGAAGCATCCTTTTCAACATGAGAGCTGCTATGATACCATGTTGGTACATCTTATATAAATAAATGCCAAGGCAGTGATAAAACCTCTCCTCTTTTATACAGTTAGGCTGACGGAGAAAGATGAAAACACCTCATTAGCTTTCTACTCATGGCTGGTATTTCTGTTACATGTCACTTTAACCACTTTATAAACATATACCTAAAGATAAAGAGTATGGGAAAAAAACACTTTAAGATTGTGATTTCTCAATTAATCATCACCATCACAGTGTCTGCTCTATTGTCTATGACAATTGTTTAACAGTTACTCAATTTCCACACTATAAATATTATTAATTTTGTGAGATCAAGAAATCTGTTGGTAAACGCGAAAAGCAGAAACAATGTATTTGACATGATGACAATCTATTAATCATGGAATCATTGATCCTGCAAAAGGTCAGATGCACCAAAAAAATAGAAGTGGGTATTTGGAAAACAGCATGTTTGAGCCCAATGCTGAGTCTACAGCTGAACTTCAATGCAAAGTGTTGTACATAGTCTTTCCCTTCTCCATTCCAGGCCAGGGTCTAGTCTGACCTACATTCCAGGGAGGAAATGCCACTGAGATGATCTTTTGGATATTTTCTCTCAAATTAGTGATATTATTTTAAGCATGTGAGTATCTCACTTTAATCTTTAGAGACATAGACTTTAATCTAAAGAGACATAGCTAAGAGCCTGGAGAAACTGCGAGAAAGGCCAAGATGTCACAGCATGATACTCCGCATTGATTACTGCAGAGGAGACTCCCGGAGCTGTGGCTACATGGGCAGAGAAGGCAGATCTCACAGTGTTTCCCAGAAGCAGTGAGAGTTCAGGTGAGCCTGAGACAGTCATGAAATTATACTGGGCCAGATAAAATCAAAAGATCACTAGTTGCCCCAACCGAGGATTTGACTGAAGACGCCAACAGGGCAAGCTTCACTCACATACATGGGTAAGGCATATGGTGTGGAGGACAGAAGACGAAGACATCGCATTCCGGGACTTTGGTACTTCCCTGCTGCTGGGAGGCTACACAAGTACCAGGCCATGATTTTAGGGCAAGAAGTCAAGGGAGGGACAAATTGTCCAGAGTTTGATCAATTTCATCCAAAAGAGAGGGAACAGAACTTAAAAGGAAAGTTTAAATGATTGATTTTAGCTAAGGTAATTGAAGAGGAAGGAAAGGGGAAAAGAAGGTGAAAGAGATGGGACAGAGAAAAAAACATAAAAGGAAACTTTTTGTTTTAATTTCCTTGGTTACTAATGTTACAATTCATTAGAAAATTTCAAAATACCTTTGAGTTTATTTCAGGGTCTAGAAAGTATCAAGAAAAATAGGTAATAGTGTGTTGGAGTTATTCTCCTGGGCTAAGGAAAGACTAAAACCAGGAATGTTGATAGGAGAAAGGGATGCAAGAAGGTCAATTTCTAAGACTAGTGGAAGAAAATATTGAGTGAGACTAGAAAACTAGCCCTGGTTCCAACGATCTCCTTATTTCCAAAAGCCTCTATTCAGGACTCTCAGCCTCCTCTTAGCCTCATATTGTACAAGAAGCCTCTTCTCCCTGATTATATTCATACTCAACAGTATGGAAGGAGCCAGTATCCACACCCACCATTACTAGGAGTCCTTTCATCATCCTACATTGAAAGAACTAACTATACCATCTCCATAGAAATATATTAATAGTAAGTTTCGGTTGTATTGCAGTAGCTTAGATCAGGGTGCTCTTCCTAGGAAAAATTAATTACTAAGCCTAACCAAATCACTAAATAACCTTGAAGGCTATTTTTAAATGATCAACAGTCTATTCTTACCATATTAGATCAATAGCTGCTGTTTGAAAGGTCTATTCATTCCAGTGCTGGGGAGTAATAACTCAGTCAGTTTCAAACGCCTTCAGCGAGTTGGAAAATCACTGCCCTAAGATGACTAAAGTGGAAAAAGTCAGTTCAGTAATCGTCTATTCTAGTCTACCAAGTCTCTTGTCTGCCAGTGCCAAATATGGATGTATTTGCTTAAAAAGCTTAAAGGTTTTAAAAAGTGCTATTTATTATGAATGTCTTATACAAAAAGAAGGATTTATTTTTAAAGCAACTTTCTCTATTTATTCCAGCTTACTAGAATGTGTAATTTTCAGCTATGCTCACACCAGAATCTTCTCCTAATCCTATGGATCGTTCCCTAAGTGCAGGTCCTTATTACCCTAGAATATTATTGTAATAATCACAGACAAGGGCATCTTGCTTCTAACTTGTCTCCCTTCTAACACATGCTATTGGCAGGCCAGCTTTCTTAAAGTGAGGAGCCCTGATATCACTACTGTGTTCAAAATTGGGTCTTTTGTTGGTCCTCATTTCAGGAAAATTGGATGTTTTTATATTCCCTTTAACACAGTGCCCTCAATCCCACATCAGGACTTTGTTCACATGCTTTTCTCATGAAATAGCCTCACTATGCAACCTCTCACATTCATACTCCCACATTTTCCGGGCACTTATATTCTGTCTATCCTGCGGGACCTTGTTTACAGCTATTGTAACTATAGTCCTTTTATACACTTAACTTTATAATCTCTTCTGCACAAACTTAGGTCATGTCTTTTTACTCTGAACTCCAATAAAACATTGTGTTTAGTCTTTTTTGAAATATCCCTTTCTATCTTCTAAACATATGGCAAAACTACAATTCTGGTTTAATCTAATACTTTGTTTAATGAGCCATGAACACTCACAGCTGAGCACATAACATTGTTATATGAATACATTCATATTTCCAAAATAAATTAGGATAAAAAGATACAATCATGCTGATTTTCTTACTAGCACACCCCTCCTCTTCTGGATGTCTAATGGATACTTCTGTTCCCTCCTCATTACACTCCAATCTTCACATCAGCTACTGCTCTCAATCCTACATTACTAAGAAAAGAGAGACAATAAGAAGATAACTTCCACAAGTGCACAGCAAAGCTTTGACTCAATGACTTGCTTGTCGGTGCACATAACTTTGCCTTCCCTCATTTTACCACAGGTAAACTGTCCTTGCTCTTATTAAGAGTAACCTTTCAACTTAGATACTGGGTCTCATCCTCTCTTACTTATGCAAGAATATCATTCCAGAAGTTCTCTCCTAGTTCTCCAGAATCATACATCTTTCTATCTCTGTAATATAATCCTCATAAGTCTAAAAACATAATGTAATTGTTTCTATGGAAAAAAAGACAAACCGTCTGGGTTTCTGTAGAATAATGGCAACCACCTCCATCAGAATTTCTCTCTATAGCCTCTAAAAACCCATATAGAACAAGAAGGGACACTCATTAAACCACTCTAACTCATGCCTAGCACTGAACTAGGAGACAGAAACTACCAGAATCTTTAACTCACATATGAGTAAGGAAATAAATATCTGAAAATGTGTAGGGCCAAATCTTGAACTGACACTGGAGCTAAGAGTGAGGAGGAGACTGAACAGAAACAAGGAGAGGGTGGTGGGGCCGAGCAAGGGCAGAAACATAAAATGACCCACAAAAGAATGAGTGTCACACTTAATACCGAGAAGAGGTCACAGCACAGACTGCTGGGGAATTATAAAGAAGAGACTTAGAAGTATATAGTATCAAAGCTAGTAGTTTTGGAAAAGTACAGTTTCTGGGGGAGAGGGAGGCATTCCTTGGGAGATTGATGCTGGTGGGAAAGAATGGAATAAATGGTGAAAACTAAGCACCCTATGGAAACAAAAGAGAATTGCAAAATCAAAAGACTTACCAATCCTCTCTTCCCCTGAAATGAAAGGAGCCATCTGTGAATAAAACTGCCTGTTACTGTACCAAAATCAGAGGATATCCTAGAACTAAGAAACTGAAATTTAACAATCCACACACCCAAATGCTCAGAAAAAATTACCTGTAATTCCCGGTCCAGAAAAATCTGTTCTTTCGAAAGGAACAGAAATTAGCAAAAAACATCCATATGTAACTCAGTGAAAAAAAAGCAGAAAAGGAGAATCAAAACATTTCAGCTAATGAAAATCAATCCCATTCAAAACAAATAGTATCAAAAAGAAAAAAAAAAAAAGGTAAAACAAAAGAAAACCAAACAATATAAAGAAAAAATTTTAAAAAATATATAACATTATATATACAGTGCATAGAGAATACAATAATATGACTGAGTTATGTCTAAATAAACTAGTCATGTTGAATGTAATTGGCTTAATCCATCTATTAAAAGATAAACATTTTCAAACTGGCTCACAAAGTAAAAGTCATTATAGGCTGAATTAATGAGATAAGCCTTAATAATGCTATTCAGAAAGCTGAAAATAAAAGCATGGGCAAAGACATATCAAGAGATGTAAATAATAAGAAACCATGGACTGGAGAGGTAGGATCCAAATTGGCGGAGTAGATAAATTCTGTGCTTGCCTTCTCCTGTGACCACATTAAAATTATAACCAAATTATAAAGCAATCAACCTGGAGAACCATCTGAAGTCTATCTGAACAAAAATTTTATAACTAAGGATATAAAGAAAAGCCACACTGAGATTGGTAGGTGGGGTGGAGACACAGAATGGGCAGCCCCACCCTTTCGTGTGGCAGTTGAAAATAAGGAGGGATATCTCAGCTGTGGAGGTCCCCTCCAGAGGAGCAAAAGACCTCAGCCTCACACCAAGCTCCCCATCCCAGGACTGGTGCCACAAAGAGGAAACCCGCACAATATCTGGCTGGGAAACACTGGGGATTCCGTCCATTCAGGTGGGATGGAAGGCTGAGGGAATACCAGGCATTTTCATAAAGGGCCCACACACAAACTTGGTTGCAGGTACTCACCCTTGGCTCTGGTGAATGGACAGTGACTTGGGAGCATCAGAGAAATATATGGAGAGAATAAGTTGTGTGGTTTCAGGGCCAGGACTGGAGGGATAGTCACCATTTTCTCAGTGTGGAAGCCTCCTGCTTTGTAGCCGGCAGGCAGGCACCTCTTCCCTGAGTTGAGCCCCACCCCACACACAAATCTAAATCTTCATTGGCCTAGTGAACTTACTTGCTGCACCTGCTTGCCCCACCCAATTTGCTAAATGCCTCAGGCAATTTCTCAGCACAAAGCTGGCCCAGCCTGCCTTGCACTCTTTCTTGGACAAGTCTTGAGAGGTCCGTGGGCTCTAGGTGGGCGGCAGCTGGCCTCAGTGTGCTCTGAGACTTTTGCTGAGTAGCTTCAGGCTCAGCACTGGCACCAAACCAAAATCTACATTAAACTGGTAAAAATTCATCCCACCCTGGTCGCTCCCTGAGACTCCTCCTCACACAATTGGCCTGCCACACAAGGCTTTATCAATGGCTGAGTATTAAGGGAGCTGGCAGGCAGCAGCAGGCCTTGGGGTGTCCTGGCCCAGTACCAGGGGCAGCCATCCTTAGTTCACAGTGTGGCCTCTCCCATATGCCTCCAGGTCCAGCACAGGCAGCAACCAACCATGGATTACTTTGTAGATCCTACCAGGTAGATCCCAGCTGGTCACAGACAGTGGCTGACCTGGGCCTGCACCAGAGCCCCTCCCAAGAGGTCCTAGAACCAATATACCTGGAGGTCGGCTTCAGAACACAGCACAGCAAAACCCAAGTAGCCCTATAAGCAGCACCCCCAAAAGGCGGTCTAAGCAGGCACCAGAATTCACTGGGGCAAATCCCACTTCGTGGGATAAGCCTGCACCACAGCCTACCCCAAACACCACAGCCAGTCAGCCTGACGGTCAATCCCACCTGCTGATGTGCCAACAGCAATCAAGGCTTTACTATAAAAAGACAGCACTTAGAACCCACACAAGGGAGATTCATGGAGAACCGGGTGCAGGTAACCAGAGAGACTGTGCCACTGGGTCCCAGAGGGCACCTACTACAGAAGACCACCCAGCCAAAACTGGGAGACATAGCAGATCTACCCAATACATAGAAACAAACACAAAGAGGCAGCCAAAATGGGAAAACAAAGAAATACGTCCCAAATAAAACAACAGTATTAAACTCCAGAAAAAGAACTCAACAAAATGCAGGCAGGCAACCTATCAAATACAGAGCTCAAAACAGTGGTTATAGGGATGCTCAAGGAACATAGTGTGAACATTAAGAAACTAACTTTATAATGTAGAAAAGTGATAAAAAAGACAGAAAACCACTAAAAATATGAGCCTACCGCCACTCTCGGTGCAATAGAAATCAAGTGTATGAAAAAGATAAGGTTAAAGAAGAATTAAGTAACATAATCTAGAGAATAGACCTATGAAAATATATAGAATAACAGAAAAATTGACTTCATTTCAAGTGCACAAAAAAATAGTCATGAAACTTGATCATATATTTGCTCCCTCACATTCCCCAAATTTCTGTAGAGATATTACAAACAACATTTTCATACAGGGATACAATAGGTTCAGAAAATAATACAATTTAAAACTAAACAATAACGTCAATAATCCTATCTCTTTTTCCTGGAAATAAAAAATAAAACTGTGAATTCAGGCAAAAAAAGAGGAATTGAGAAATAAAATTGTAAAATTCCTGAAAAATGATGATAGTTAAAACACTACACATCAGACATTATTGGCTAAAATTAGTGACAATCAGAAGAAAAGGTATTTATATTAATAAAAATCAGAGTGAAATGATTGAATTAAATTCCCAAAACGGAAGTAAAAGATAAAAGAAAACGCTAAAAATAGCAGGAAGGAAATAATTAATGCATTACAAAAAGTTAATCAATTTTAAAATATAAAACACTAAAACAAATTAATAAATGACTAAGCTGTTTTTGAAAAAATCAAAATAATTTCTAGCTTACCTAATCAAAACATAAAATAATGAAAAATAAACATAACAGAAAATTAGAACTAGTTAGAGTCATTGAAATAAAATGATTAAAAATTAAGTTATTGTTTACTCAACTCTAAGCAAATAAATTTGTAAACCAGATGAAATAGATAACATTCTCGGAAAATACATTTTACTATATTTATCTCAGTAGAGATAAAAAGGTTAAATTTCTATAGAAGAAAAAAGTTATTAAAGAGTTCCACTAAATTTTCATAGACCAGACAATAACAATTATATGATAATATTCATGAATAATACAAAATAATCCATGATAAAAGTAAGGAAACAATAAAGTAACTCAAATAATTATCAGAATATAAAATTGATGTATAGTAACCAATAGATTCTACATCTATAAACAATATCTACTTAGAAGGTATAATGAAAGATAAACCTCATTTATAATATGAGCAATAAAGTAAAATATTTAAGAATAATATTATTATAAAATTTAAGAAACCTATATAAAAAGAGCTTTGAGACATTACGGAAAAATACAGAAATAAACCTAAACCAATGGAATGATGCTCTTTATTACTGGTTTGGTAGAATGAAGATTAGAAGATGTGGTATATATACACAATGGCATACTATTCTGCCATAAGAAACGATGAAACAGTGCCATTTCTGGCAACATGGACGGATCTTGAGATTATTATGCTAAGTGAAATAAGTCAGACAGAAAAAGTCGAGAACCATACGATTTCACTGATATGTGGGATATAAAACTGAAAACAACAAAGGAACACGGTAAACAAATGAAGAAACAAAACCTCATCGACACAGACAATAGTTTAGTGGTTACCAGAGGGTAAGGGGGCAGGGGTTTGGCAGATGAGGATAAAGGGATCAAATATACGGTGGTGGAAGGAGAACTGACTATGGGTGGTGAACACAAAATGTGATATATAGATGATGTAATACAGAATTGTACACCTGAAACCTAGTTAACTTTGCTAACTATAAACTTTAATAAAGTTTAAAAATAAACTTTAATTAAAAAAAAAAAAAAGATTATAAAGTAAATTCTCCTAATTTTCACGGCTATTTTTTATATGAATTCTAGAGTCAACTTGTTTACCTCCAGGGGGAAAAAAAAAAGATTAACTATGAATCATATTATGCGGGCTTGTCACCTTTTACTTAACTATTGACTTTCCGAAATTCACATAAATGGTTGGTATAGTTGTTGTTTATTTTTATTGCTGTACAACCTTCCATTGTGTGAGTTGTCCACCATATATTATTTATTTTATTGATAAGGATAGTCTGCATGGTTTCCAAAGTGAGACCATTACAAATAATTTTGCCATGAACATTATTGTACATTTATTTTGATGACTACATCTATATATTTTTATTGGGCTCTATCTATACATCGAACTGCTGGTAATATGGTATAGGTATATATAGCATTCAGCGGATGATGATAAAGATTTTCCAAAGTGGTTGCACAAATTTATACTTCCACCCACCCACAGGGTATGAGAGTTCTGACCCTTCCATCCTTAGCAACTACTGGCATTTTGTCATTTTCAGTTTAGTCATTCTGGTGAGTATGTAGTGGAATCACATTGTGCTGTTAATTTGCATTTCCTTGATGACCATAGAAGTTATTGGCCCTTTGAATACCCTCTTTTATAAAGACTCTACTCAAGTCTTTAAGCCATTTTACTACTGGTTTGTCTGTCTTTTTCTCATTAGTTTGAATAAGTTCTTTACATATTCTGGATATGAGAGTCTGGGATATATGGATTGCATATATCTTCTCTCAACCTTGGACTTTTAATTTATTAATGGTGTATTGATGGCCAGGAAGTTTTTACCTAATACAGTCCAGTTAATCAAGTTGTTCCTCTATGGTTAACAATTGTGTGTACTGTTCAGCCCATCTTTGTCTACTCCAAGCATGAAAATGTTCTCCCATGTTCTCTGCTAAGAGATTTACTGTTTTACCTTTCATTTTCAGATCTGAAATACACCTGTAATTATTGTTGTGTAGGTGTGAAGTAGGGTTCTAGTTGCTTTTATTTTAATGCCGAATCTCCAAAATTTGTAGAACCTGTTGGTTCATTTTTATGTTTAAAATGTTAATGAAAGCATTCTATTTGGGGGGATATTGTAAAAGAAAATATGCTAAATTTTCTCAATATTTACTTAAGTATTATATTATAATAATTACTTATTATCTTTGTCTCATAATTTGAATACCATCTTTGATTTTATATAGGATATGTTTTGGGGAGAACATTTTGGGGGTACAAATTTTTTACCTCAGCAGTTCTTGGTTACCTTAGGACCATCAGTGAGTCACTAGCAATCTATGTCCTAATAGGGTCATAATTGAAAGGAAGACCTAAAGGAATGCAATGAAATAAAGAGTCAACTTCCAGCTTGAAGATTTCCAAGTAGACTTCTTAAATCTCCTAGCAGGGTTTCAAAAGGCAAGCCTTTGTATTTGCACAAAAAATTTAGGTTTGTTTTCAAGTTTGCAAATCCTGAGTACTAAAATACATGGCACTAATAAGAGATAACAAAGAGAATAGATGAAAAACCAGATTATCCCTACTCAGGAGCTATATGAAATTTGACTGTTCTGGGAAGTTGATGTTGAAAAATTCATATGATGAAGTCCTAGTACTTCTAGTACTTCATTCAGGATGTGACTGTATTTGGAGATAGTGCCTTTGCAGAAGTAATTAAGGTAAAATAAGGTCATATGGGTGGGCCCTACTCCCATATGAGAGATGCCTTATAAGAAGAGGAGATAAAGATATACACGTACACAGAGAGAAAAGACGATGTGAAGACACTGGAAGAAGATGGCCATCTACCAGCCAAGGACACAAGGAGAGAGTCCTTAAAAAAAACTAACCCTGCCAACACATCAATCTCAGATGTCTAACCTCCAGAACTATGAGAAAATAAATTTTTGTTGTTTTTCTGTTGTTTATGCTACCCATTGTGTAGTACTTGTTGTGGCAGCCCTAGCAAACTAATATTATCTTCTTTCAACTACTAGATTGATTTAAGCCCTTTCTAAATACTAACATTTGAGAGAAAGTGAAAAATTGCAGAACTCTGGAATTTAATGTTATTAGAATTTTAAATAATTGAGGAATCAC
This sequence comes from Rhinolophus sinicus, assembly GCF_057876585.1. Classification (NCBI taxonomy): domain Eukaryota; kingdom Metazoa; phylum Chordata; class Mammalia; order Chiroptera; family Rhinolophidae; genus Rhinolophus; species Rhinolophus sinicus. The sequence goes on from NC_142504.1 coordinate 39,495,020, forward strand.
TAATTCACTGAGTTTACCTGCAAACAGCTAAGTTCAATTTTCTGCTTTCAGGTAGAAATATGGGCTGATGTTGCTTATTTAACCATTATCTCTCAACCCCACAATCTGCCTTGGGCCTGGAAATCTGAAAATTATATTTCGTACTACTTTACCATCTGGCTCTTGGTTAGATTTAGTCAACAGAAGACATTTGCAGATCAATACTAAAGAGCAACAGAAAATGCTGTATGCTTTTGGCTCTCTGAATGAAGCAGATGATGGTAGTTTCTGGTAGTTTCTGGTAGTTGCAGGTAGAAAGGTAACAAGGTCAGGTGTTTCTAACTGCAGCACTGCAGAGAGATACTTTTCACTAGCCCATCCCCAAAGAATCACATTTTGGTAAACCAATATGCACTAGGACATCATGCCCAATGCAGCAGGTAAGTAAGATACAATTTGATCTATTTCAGCAGCAACTTGCTCAAGTAAAGGTGCAGACTAGGAAATGGCCCACTGGCCCACTTCATACATAAGTGGACCCAATAAATGGAAAAGTGTGTGATTTAAGTCACTTTACGTTTCTTTTTAAGTAAAATGATAATAAGGATGTTACTCATAATAATTATTATAAATGGATTAAGGATTTAGCAAACTGGCCTGTTTTAAACCTTTAACATTCACTTCATTACTAAGTTATTTAAACCATAGTTACTTGAAAGTCATTCTCTTGATCAGCAGAGGTTATTTCCCACTAAACCCATCTCATCTCCATTTTGCTGTTTTAGGAAAACATAGTTGGTATTTTTTTGTGGTATCATGAAATTAATTATATCTGCAAATCATAGGATGTAACATTTATTATATCCTCATTTCTGAATAAAATAGGGGGAAAGCAGAGAAAAAAAATATGCACAGAATGAAAATCAGCATTCTAACTGCTTTATCTTATATTTTACTTTTTAAAATGGGAAATTTAACATCATCCACAGTTAAAGAAATCATAGAGGCACAGATACAGTAGGAAAGGAAATCATGAATTTTCTTCTGTTTATGGAAACTGATGGTTTAAATCTGTCCAAAACAAACCTCACTATTTAGGAAAGAAATTCTATCTAATGCATTTATTTAGAAGGTATTTTTATAATATCTGTAAGAATTTGTGGGATATTTTGGATAATCTTCCCCTGTTTTTAGGAATACTGATTTCGTTGTGGCTAAGCAGCTGCGTATGACCTTGAACAAAGCAGAAGTCTTGGAATGCCTTCCTGCTGTCTGCATGGACCTGTTCTTTTCAGTTACTACACAAAGGAATAGTTGAATTCTACTTGGAATATAGGTATGCTTGAGTTTCAGGAAATAATAGAGTACTGTTGATTAGTTGTGAACTAGAACAAATAAGCCACAAGAGGGCATATTTTTCTTGGTTTCATCACTCTTATACAAATAAGGTTTGCCTTAATTAAGTATCATAGGAATCCCTCCCTTCCCCCATTTTCTTAGAAGAAAACATTATGTCTAAAGTGTGCTAGAAGGGTGGGGTAATGGTGGTATGCGGTATTAAGAAAAGCAAACTTTAAAATGGTACTTTTTAAATATGATGTATAGGAAAGCTGTTTATTTTTCTTTAAGATAATTCCTTGGGGATTGTTTGTTGCTATAAGAACATTGTTTTTTGTTTTCGTATTTTTTAAAGTCACTACTGGACTTTAAACTCACCATTCTGCAACAGCTATGTGGACTTCTATATCAGGCACCGAAAGCCATTCCAACCTCGAAAGAACGTTCATAGACAAGGAGGTTTTCTTTTCTGAGGTCTCAGGACTTAGGCCAAAGGGGTTGGGTTGTGTTTTTATTTTTATTTTGAAGTGCATTCCTGCTGAATTTAATTATTCACCACACCCCAACCCAGCTAAGTAAATATAACCTTAAGATTCTAGCTTGGAAAGGTTTTGAAAAATATCTGATTTTTTTTTTTTCCAAGAAAAGTTTCTATAGTAGGGTGCTGTATTGTAAATGGCATCGAGGCAAGAGGCAGAAGGAGCGGGGTGATCACGCCATCTCTTGACTTTGGTTTCATCATGCATAACATGAGGGCTAGAAGGTCTCTGAGGCTTCTCCTAACTTTGTATGTTTATGATTATTTATGGTGTTATCAGAGTTTAAAACTCAAAGACATTAAGCAAAGTTCTGACAGTTTTACATTTCGATTTACTAACCATAGACTATTTTCTGTTTTTATTTGATGATGAGAAACAGATCGGTTTAGTTGTGAGAGTTCTATGCATGTGTAGTTAATATTGAAATAAAGATAAAAGTCAGGTGTGTTCTTTTCAACCACTAAACATGATCTAATGATCTTAATATGTAATTACCTAATTATCCGGTGATGAGTGGATTGCCATAATCAAATGAAACAGATGGGAAAAAAAAAATATCTGAAGTTTGTAAGGGGAAAATACCTGATAAAAGATTAGGTGAGCTGCTTTCAACTCATGCCATCACTTTCCAATTAGACATAAACTAACATATAACATTTATCTATCGGTACTGATATATTAATGTGTGGGAAAACATTTATAAAGTAGTATTGATTATAATGCATGACCAAGGTATAACTAGTTTTATATAGGTGAACACTAAATGGCTTGGTTTTAGTGTTGTGGCTCCATTTTCCATGTACCTGTTCATGGAACTTTGCAATCTCTTCTATCTAACCTTTCTTCCCCTTTAAATTTACCAAATTACCACACACACCACCACCACCACCCCCCCTTTTTTTTTTTTTTTTTTTTTTTGAATAGCAGACTACAAGGAGAAATATGATAATAGGACTATAGATTTTGTTGGAAAAGAACTACAGGCCAGTACCTTCTGCTGCAAGTACAGCCAAATCCTCTGAGATCCTGCTAGATTTAAATTGTGCGCCCAGTAATTATCTTTCTCCTGTCTGCAGACCAGAGGTAGCTATATGTGGAGTTGGGAAAGCCTAGAATATACCCATTCTACTCTTGCACATCTGTGGGGACAGAGCCAGGAGTGCAGTTTCCAGGTTCTCGGTCTCATTGGAAAGGTGCTGGCTCAGGTAGTAAATGTCCATCCACTGTGATTGGATGGCCATCAGCTGTGGCTAGTTGGTCGTCAGCTGTAACCAGTGAGCCATTGGCCACTAATATAATTGCCATGGCTATGCTAGCAGCAAATGGGGGCTAGCAAGAAGATGGTGGCTGAGCTAGCAAGAGTGGATTGCAGTTAGCATGGCGGATTGCAGTTAGCAAGTGAGGTTGGTTGGCAGAGAAGCAGACGGGGGGTTGTGGATTGTGTGGCTCCTGTCTCCTGTGTCTCCAACCCAGCCGCCAGTGATACTATAGTGGTATGACTCCCCTATCTATGGCTCCGTGGGTGTTCCTTTTTGGCCTCACCATGTCCTGTGTTCTTATGTGGGGAGCGGGAGCAGAGACCCCGCGTGACACCCTGCATGACACCCTGCGTGACAACATCCCTGCTGACTTCCCAACATGGATTGATGATTCTTGAAATTCTACAATTAGAACTTAATTATTTGGCTTCATTTAGTATTTTAATATGATCCTTTGAGAAATAGTGTATTTCACATGATCTAACACGTAGCTACTACCATATAGTAAGAATAACCTACTCAGATTCTATATGTGAGCCCTAAGGGAGATGGGTAAAGGGTGGTATGTCACAGGGGAAGTGACTGGATCCTCAAGACAAGTTTATTTATTCAACACATTTTTCCAAGCACCTGGAAAGTTCTTTGTTTTCTTTTTTCCTTTTCTTTCTTCTTCTTCGTTTTCTCCCCCTCAAACTGAAAAAGGTATAGCAGTATTAGGTAGTTCTAACTGATTATATACACATCTCTTTCAGTGTAATTAAAGATCACTTGTTGAATCTCGACTAGTCACCCTTGGAGATAAGCTAAACTGTATAATACAGCTTACATTTTAACAAAACTTAATGTAAAACAGACTTCCCACGGGATGTTATTGTAAGGACTCAGACAAGGTACTAGTCCGACAGGACACATTACCGATTTGCTTTTGATGACAGTAAATCTCAAATTCTTAGGATGGTAAAAACCATGCTGGTGGGATCCTGAATAGTTAGTAGAAAATTCAAAATAAATTCAGTGACTGATTATCATCATCATAGTCACTGTTTCCATTAACTCGTTTAACACACAACTACTTCTTAAACACCTAACATATGCAAGACACTCATACAAGTACCCTGAGGATTACAAAGCCGTGGACACGACTGAGGCCATTCATTACAACTTTGTGCTGTGCAATTGATTCTGCCTGCTGTGTGCTCAGAGTAATTAAAAGGAAGAAAAGCACAGAACCCAGTTTCCAGATGTTGTCTCCTCACGGTATGTTCAGGATGCCCTAGGAAAGACATCTGTGAAGTCAGGGTATTTCAAGCTATATCAGTTCAATACATATTCAAAAACATTGTTTTAGGGTTTGGAGAAACAAAGACACAAAATAGCCAAACTCTTGTATGGGATACAGACACATACAAAACGATATGATATAACATGAAAAGGGCTTATAATAGTGCATTGGGAAAATAGGAGGGCATGATCGATTCTATAGGAGCTCTGTGGAAAAGGTTAAAATTTTAGCAAAAGTGTGGGGACAGAGCCAGGACTGCAGTTTCCAGGCTCTTGGCCTCATGTGGAAAGGTGCTGGCTCAGGTAGTAAATGGCCATCAACTGTGATTAGATGGCCATCAGCTGTGGCTAGTTGGCCGTCAGCTGTAACCAGTGAGCCATTGGGCACTAATATAACTGCCGTGGCTACGCTAGCAGCAGATTGTGGCTGGCAAGCGCGGATTGCAGTTAGCATGCTGGATTGCAGTTAGCTCGGAAGATTGAGGACGGTGGATTACAGATAGTAAGTGGTGTTGGTTGGTTGGCGGAGAAGCAGTTGGCAGGTTGCGGATCCTGTGGCTCTTGCTTCCTGTGCCTCCAACCCAGCCACCAGAGAGAATATAGTGGTATGATTCCCCCATCTATGGCTCCGTGGTTGTTCCTTTTTGGCCTCACTATATCCTGTGTTCTTATGCGGGGAGTGGAAGCTGAGACCCCCATGACACCCTAATGCATGACAAAAAGGGAGATGTTTGGTTTGAGTATACTGGGCTAGGAATTACACAGGAGGGAAAAAGGGAAAACCCAAAGTTTTCCCTTTTTAACAATTCTAGTTAAACAATAATCTGGGCAGTAAACTGACAAAATGATTAGAAAATTAGTAAGTAGAGAGTTAAGAAAAAAATATTCATCATGGACCCACCATGTGCAAAACCCTAAGTGATGCAGTGACAAAAGAGGTATTTTTTCACACTGAGCTTGCAATTTGGATTGAGGGGCAATGACATTAACAAATAAAAGAATATAAAAATAAGGAAATGCAATAAACACACCAAGGGTATGGTTGATTACAAAATGAGTGGTATAGTCTTGACTATAAAGCATTCAGGAAAAAAAAAAGTTGCCATAGGTGAAATAGTCTATAGGGACTTAAGTTTCCCTGTATCCAAAGAGGAAAATTATGGGGCTGGTTGGTTGACAGTCAAAACCAAGGTTATAGAGATGGGGCAGCATGAGACACAGGGAAAAAACCTTGGTCCGAGTTAGAAAACTTGAGTCTCTCCTAAGCCTGGCTCTGCCACCAAACCATCTGTAACTTAAAATGACTCATTCAGCTTCTGTGGCCCTCAGCCTTCTACTGCTGAGAGGAGGCTGAATGAAGAGTCTCCCTCCCACCCACTTTCCACTTCTTCCATTGTTGCCATTGTCTGCTCACTATTCCCAAACCAAAACACCCCTTGTCATCCCCCACGGAAGCTTTGGGACCTTACAAGCTATGCTCTTAAATCAAGCAGAGAAATGCAGTTCTCCGTGGCTACTTTCTTTTTTTTTTTTTTCTTCCTATGGCTCTATCTCAAGTCAGCTTTATATCTGGCACTAGTAAGTGCAAGGTGTGTGACTATAGATCTAGAGTTCCAATCACAGGATTTACCATGCAGTTAGCAAGGCTCAAGCTTCAGGAATCATCACTTGCACAGGCCCTTTCCATGTCCCACAGGGAAACCAGCCAATAAATTCCCATAGTCATATGTTTTGGCAAAATCTGTAGAATTATGCTATTTCTGCATTATTAAAAAAAAAAAAATCTCACCTCCAAACTGTGTTAAGTTCCAGGCTCCTCTAAATGTGGATCCCCTCCAGGTCCCCATATACTTCCATGTTTTCTGTTGTATGACCAAGATGTGTACAAATCTACAAAGAAAACCTCCTTAAATAGAAATAGGTGACATATCCCTATTGAGCTGGTATGAGGTACAGGGAAAGGAGACTTACATCTTCGTGTTTTGATTTTGGGTTTTTATTTTTTTATTTTTTATTATCTTCATCTTGGTCTATCCTGTGTATGTCACTCATCCTCAGGCCTGGTCTTTCAAGGCCAGAATCAGTGGATTGAGGTTTCACACACTGGACCATAGGTACTCTTTTGAGACTTAGAATTTTTATGACAAAGTTTGTCCTATTTCTTCCGAAGGAGGTCCTTAGAGACTTCATGGTATAGAATAAAACAGCTCCTAAGTCACGTCTCAGACGTGCAGGCTCAGACGTCAAAGGTCGTTTTACAGAGTGCCCTGTCCGGAAAAACATCCCTTAGCGCGGCGGGAGCTACATTTAATCCACGCTGCTGACAGCCCGCACGCCGGCAGGGATGGACGTCTGCCGCTGGGGAGGATTGGCGTGCGCGGAGGGCGGGGGGGCCGAGGGCTAGGGGAGGAGATCGGAAGGGGAGAGGTAATCCCCGGCGTTTTGAGCATCCCCGTTTTAGAAAGACTGAGTCTCTCCCAGGACAGCTGCTGCGGTCACACCACAAACTTAAAAGCCGTCCTTCTGCTCGGAGCGTGCCTTTCCTCACCACCCTCGCCTTCCCAAAGCTCCAACTGGTGCCTGGCCCTCCGTCGGTCCCGGCAGGCGCTCTGGGGCCAGCAGCGCCCCCTGCCTCTCGGCCTGGCCTCTGCGGCCGCAGCCTCCGCGCTCCACCAGGGCCGCCGGCGGCTCCGCGGCTCAGCCAGGGCAGCGGCTCAGAGGAGCTCGCGCCTTGGCCGGGAGTCACCGCCTCGCAAGTCCACATCCTGCATCCCCGTCCTCTCTCTCTGAAGGGACATCAGGCAAAGAGAGAGGGCGAGAAAAGGTCGTGGCAGGTAAGGCGGGTTTCGGGTCACCTGCTACTCCAGTGGGAGGGCGCGCTAGGGGCCGCGGTATTAAGCAGGGGTGACTGTATTTGGGGTTGGCTGTGGGTCCAAAGTGAGGATGCTGATCGGCCGGGACACGGAGAAAGCACTGAGAGCGGACAGGGAATGGGCGCGCGGGAGAGCCGTCGGCGAATCCGTGAGCTGAGGAGCGGACGGCCTTTGCGCGCCGCGCCTGGGACAGCGTGGCGGCGGGGCGGAGTCCCACCTCGCGGCCGTGGCGGGCGCCTCCTCAGCTTCAGCTCCTTGGGCGGCCAGCACCGCGCAAACTTTTCCTCCCCACACGCGCCCAGAAACTTCTCCTTTGCTTCCTTGCTCCTTCGCCCGCCCAGGAGGCAGGGAGCGCGTTTGAACTTGCCTGGTGGCTTCGGCCGGCTGCAGGTTCATTTGGAGACGCGTTGGTGGGGACCGTCTGGGGAGGACTAGAGCAGGGCATTTTCTCCTTTTTCCACTGGGCTGGAGGAGACGGGGAGACGGTGGTGATTGTTTTTGTTGTGGTGCTTTTGGGGAGGGATGGACGACGCCTTTTTCCTTGGGAGGGAGTCGCGATGCTCGGTGGGTCGGATGGAAGCGTGCATCCTTCTGAACCCAGAGGGAAAAGTTGGAGTCAGACCCCCGCCACAAAGCCGGCTGTCTGGGAAATGTGGTTGCGGCAAAAACACTCTTGCTAGAGCGGGACAGCCCTGGGTAGCCCTCAGCTGGACTCGCCCGAGAAAGGCCGGGTTTTAACTCCGACTGGAAATTTCACCCAGTGAATGTACGCCCCCAACCCCGGGACTTCGCTCCTGGCTCCCTACAGGCACTCCCCGAGTTGACCCGATAATGGGCTGCCCGGGCCGCGCCCGGGCCGTTTCCAGCACTGGCGGATTCCCCTTGTTCGTGACAGGCGTCCAGCCCCTTCAGCTGAATTACTCTGCTTCAGTCCCAGCGCGGAGGGGACTTGACAGGAGGAGGAGACACCGCGCTCCCGCCTGCAGGATGGTATCCAGGGGACTGGTCAGGAGCCGCACGCCCAACAGCTGGGACCGCTGAGGTCCCGGACTCCGTGTTACGGAGATCAGAGATTTAAATGGGCGAACTTTTAGCTATTTAGTGCAGCCGTAATCAAAAGCAAGAGTCCCTACAAGGACTCTTCTTTTTCCACCCCCCCTCCCCACCCCATTCCTCCTTGGCTTCTCAGTGCTGTTTGCACAAGCAAAAGAAGAGATCTGGGGTGGGGGTGAGGGGAGGGATTTAAAGTCTCATGTTTAGCAGGAAAGGATTCTCCTGTTGACAGTGAGTTTGTGTGTTTGTGTATGTGTGCCTGAGGGCGTTGGGGGGGGGGGATCCCTAACGGGGAGGAAAAGGCTGAGGGGTGGCCGAGGAGATGGGACCCTCCTGGGTCGCATGCTGCTGTTGTGTAACCGTGGCAACCGCCAGGGCAAGAGCGGTCACAGCCTTCCGGGTTCTGCACGTGGAAAGAACAAATGTGAAGGATGGGGAAGGGAGAGAGCCACTGTCATCACTCCAGTGATGCCTTTGCTTTCCCCGCTGCTCCGAGGCCAGACAGCAAGGAGGATGAGCAGCGAGGGTCGGGTTTGGAGTGCGCAGCCCCAGGCGGAAGTTGCTTTAACTCTGTCCAGCCTTGGAATCGCTTTGGCTTGTCCCAGCAGCTAAAGTTGGCCAGAGGAGCCATCGCTGACAGACTACAAAGTGATGGCCCAGGTCATGGAGATGGGAAAAGACCTTGGCCCTTGGAAGAGAAAGGCCAGGAAATACAGGAAGGTGATGTAGAAAGAGATAAGAATAGGGTCAAGAGGTAGCTGAGCTACAATAAAACGGTACTGATCTGGACTGGCAACATTTCAAGTGGAATTTGCCCATTTGTGAAATGGAAAATTGGTGAAGGAAAGGGACATTTATCAAGCACATATTGCATCCCAGGCGCTTTGCACATTATCACCATTAATATTACCACTAATACTACAGAAAGTTTCATTATTCTCCTTTTTTTTCTTTTTGATGAAAAAAGCAGCGATACAGAGTTAGAAATGGGAGGTGTCCCATTTGGCTTTTGCAATCTTAAGAAAGAATCATAATTCTTAAAAATGGTATTGATGGTTAGGAGAATAGACAAAGCAGTTATTCTCATTTTAGAGATGAGCATGATGAGATGTAAAGGTGTTAATTGATGTGTCCAAATATAAGCTAGTGAGGGGCAGAGAAGAGACTGGAACTGTATTACCTGGATGTGGGTCACCTTTCAGGGACTTCAGGCAGCTTTCTATGACCGCACTTAAAGGAAGGACCTTTATAATATCTGCATATTATAATTTACAGGGGGAGAACACCTAAGAATTTAAATGGATCCATAGTTGAGGATAGGTATGGGCCTCATCAAGTCTGCAGGCCAAGAATCATATGCACATATTAATCTATATTTATAAATGTCTTATTGTATCTTATAAGAATTATTAGTGGCTTAAATAATGTTTGTAAAGGAAAAATTAAAACAAAATAAATGTGTTTTGTCAAATAGTAACCCCATGCTACGTTGAGAAAATTTCCTGAGATTAATGAAGTTTTCCTTAGTCTACTTATTTGCCTCCATGACCCAAATACCGAAAAACTTACTTCATATTTCAGCACCACTGATTTACCTTTGTAAGAGTCTGTTGCCAATTCATTTAGGGGGAGTAATGATTTGACTTCTGTTACCTTCCTGCTGACTTTCTGAGAGGGAGGTCAAGGGAAAATGTCTGGCAATGTAAAATGTTTTGGAGTTATCAGGCAACCAGAATTAACACAAACTAAGGGTGAAAGGTACAGAAATAATTATGTGGTCTTTCTTTTGCCTTCTTGCAGAATTGCCTTTATAGGTACTTCTTAAAGAATTTGTTTTATATTTTTGCCTGTGAAAAATGCACAAAGATGAACTAAAATTTTAATCTTTTTGTATGTGTGTGTTTGTATGTTTGGTGGGGGAGGGCTGGTAGGGTTGGAGTGGGAATTATTTTTAGTGGCACGGAAGGTCTAGAATATAAACAATTACAAAGGCAGAGGAAGCACATGCACTGTTTCCAATGACAGGCTAACAGATCAACTATAGATCTGAACTTGAGTCACTGAGCTGAATTACTCTTACTTTTTTTCTTTTCTAAAAGCAGGAAATATATTGTTTGGGATTGCAGTTAAATTAAGATAGGACGTTTAATAGTACCCATTTATTATCCTCCATATTTTATTTTCATTCCATTGCATGGGCATTTGTTACCTATCAACAGATTTATCACAGACCTCAAAGTGTCTTTGAAGATATCTTCTAGAATTGGAAGGTGTTTCTGTAGCCTGGAGTTTGTTTATGCTTGTACAAAGTTACTTGGTTAATGGTCATCCCCATTTTTATGAAGTAATTGGAATATCAACTTCTCAGTCTCAAGGGGGAACACATTCCAATTGGTTCTGTTTTAATGAATGTTAGTATGTCTTCAGATTGCATGTTATAGTTCGTTATTTTGGGAAAAAACAATGTGACTCTGAATTTTACTATTCTGTTTGGGAGATATAGTGCTTTGATGACATATGTTCATTGGGAAGCATTCTTGTCAATTAATAAATGATTTATTTAATAAATAAGAGAAACCATAGCACTATTTTGAAAAGTTATTATTCTTTCCATAAATACCTGGAGCTATAGAGATTACTCAAATAAAGTAATAAGTATTTCAACACTCAATAACATATTCCGTGAAAGTAAAAAGAAATATTCACATTTGTGAAATAAGTAGTAACAACAATAATAATAATGATTGACCACGGGCAAAATTTGTTAGTCACATTCATTGTTACCTCAACACTTGGTTTAAAAAACTATTACCTTACTCCCAGCAACCTTGGTCCAAATCCCTTTTTATTTTTATATTTTCATTATGTCTTTCTAGCTGGTATTCTAATTTTCAGTCAGTTGTTTTCTTCTTTACTTTTGTCGTTTATGATTCCTGACTAGATCATAACCTTGAAGGATTCCTGACTAGATCATAACCTAGAACCTTGAAGGAAGGAATTTGTCTTCTCTAAAGTTTTATACCTTCAGATGAGTATAAGCTAAACATATCCTAGAAATTTAACACATATTGAAGTCTAATTAATTATCTAAGTAGTTAATAGAATGATTTTGAACTTATTTATTACCTATAAAAGGTCAGATTAAAGATCTTTGGTTTTATACTTTACTTTCTCTGAGATTTTAGGAAGGAGAGTTTTCTTCTATATCTGAGTTTTACCCTTTCATAGAAAAAAGTGGTGAGATGCTGAGTATTTTATCATAACGTATCACATACAGGAGCGCTGTAATGATCATGTGAAATAGAGTATATTACAATACTTAATAAAAAGTTGCATGCTACAAAAAGTTATTATTTTGTTTTTTAATTTCTTGAAGATCCAATTAACAAATGAGAATCTCTATCATATATGTCCACATTGTTCACCTTGACTAGATAATACATACCCAAATAATAATTAGGAAGAAGGATATAGTGTAAGCAAAATTCTTTATAAACAAGAAATACACTGATACGCAACTGCAACATCTTTGAGATTATTTTGAAATTTAAATAATATTGAGATATACTTAAATTATTACATATTTATAACATAAATGATGAAAACAGATAAACAGTGCATCAAAAACCTGGAATACATAATGAAATATACTGTTTCACACTTAAATTTGAAATGGTTTCAGTGATTTTATCTTCATTAATATTTGATCATTTATCTCTGTTAATAATTTTTAATAATTTCCGATAATCATCAGCTAGGATATCTTTAACCAGCTTGCTGATCTTTCACTGGTAAATTTAGTTTGCATGTCCTTTTGCAAAGCTTAATAACCTACAAATATTACCCTTGCATAGAAATGTATAAAATAAACTGAGAATTAAGTGACCAAGGGTTTTTAGAAAAGTTCTCATCTTTCTGAATATGAATCTATCGTCCCTTTAAAGATATGTCTTCTGCTTCAAAACTTAGGACTTACTTTATGTATGTGTGTTCCATAGTGTTCCAGTTTTAAAAAAACTTCAGCATTTTATATTTTTAAAACTGGTGGTTAATGTGTTCTCTTAGTGAGTTTTACTAGCAAATTATAGGCAAAATGGAAACATTTGCTATATTTTCTAATTAGAATTAAGCTCATTAACTGGGACCCTTACTATCGAAACCAAAATCAATAAAATAAGCAAAAATGTCTTCATTATTGAGTATCTTAAGAGAAATACAGTCCTATTGCTTTTATGGAAATAAAATAGTATAGCTATATGAAGGTAACATTAATCTACCATCAGATAAATGTTGAATTTATTTTTCCATTATTAATTATGAATTTTACTAAGTCTCCTCTTTAGCCAATCTTTTGCATATCTTAAGTGGATTTTAAGGATTGTAGTATCATATGTTAAGGATTTTGGTGCCTGTATTACTGGTTCCTAATCAATGAGTCAAACATATGTAGTTTCAATCATATTATAATAACAGAAATTAGACTAATAGGATTACTCAATAGAAATATTGTCTGGAGTTGCCTTAGTAAAGAGAGAAATAATATAATGCATAAATTTATTATTAGTCTGTATAGACTGCTTATAAACAATGTCCGGAAAAGAAGTAACCCTCTTAAGTGGCTTAAGTAGGCCCATTAGAAGCCTTTTATTCAACATACGGTATTGACAGCTGGGTCCATGCCTAATGGTGTCTAAATAATCTAGTTTTCTTTGATGGGATGTATAAAATCAGGTGTTTTTTTTGTTTTGTTTTGTTTTTTATCTTTATTGTAAAGACCAGTTCATACATATGAAATTCAGGCATTCTTGGGTTTTGGTATTTGTTATTGTTGTTACTTTCAGATAAATATTTGCTCTTCACATCTGAAATGATTGTTCTATGAAAGAAAGAAGTGTTTACTCAGGTGAAAAATGAATACTATTCTTATTTGGAGGAACACTTTCAATTTTGCTGAAGTGTGTGTGTGTGTGTGTGTGTGTGTGTGTGTGTGTGTGTGTTGTAGATCTTCTATTTTTGTAGTAATAATTTTCATTACAGATCTAGTTCATGATTATTACTAAAAATCTAGAAAATGCAGACAAGCATACAGTAGAAAATGTTAGTAAAAATTTATCCATAAAGCTACTACACACAAGGATATATGTTAATTCTTAGCTTAAACATGATCTTAGTTCCTAATACCACTCTCTGATGAAAAGGAATCAGGGATCTTTGGAGAAAGGGCTTGATTCTAGGACTGAGGTAGGAACTATACAAAGTGAGCCTGGATCATTTCGTAGTGCCAAAAAAATAAAGACCTGCTCAACACACACACACACACACACACACACACACACACACACTACCACAACACCACCACTACCATCACCACATACACACAATGATAGTGGTATATCAAACAGATGGGGAACCACTGAAAGAGCTCCCTGGCCATAGCTGGAACAATTTGAACCACAAAAAAATAGTAGCATTGATTATGATCCAAAGTATAAAATAAATATTCATAAGACCATGCTAATATAAATAAATGATTGAATATGACAATAAATGGGGAGATTAGACAAATCTCCCATACAGTAGAATTTAAAATAATATGTAGATACTCTGCCCTCAAGCAAGAGGAGCATAACTCCCTCCTTTTGATGTGGGAGATAAGAATGGTTACTTTCTCCAAAAAGTACATCATGGAAAGTGGGGAAAGAATACAGTGGATAAACCTGGGAATCACCATCTCAGCCAGGTCGTCAAAGTCAACATCAAGAATTATAAAACACATTGATAGTATGTGCCCTTGATAATGATGGGATGAAAATGACACTTTACCTCTGCAATGTCTCTCCCTAAAACCCATAACCCCAATAACTAAGACAAAAGTATCGAACAAATTCCGATAGAGGGGCAGTCTACAATATACATGACGATGACTCCTCAAACCTTTCAAGATCATCAAATAAAGGAAAGTCTGAGTAATTGTCCAAGGTAAGAGGAAGCCAAAGAAATACGACTAAATGTAATGTGGTATCCTGGATGGGATCCATGAAAAGAAAAATAACGTTGGATCAACTAAGGAAATCAGAATAAACTACGGACTATAGTTAATAATAATGTATCAATATTGGGTCATGATTTGTAACAAATGTCCATACTAATGTAAAAATGTAAAACTAACAGGAGAAACTGGGTGTGGGTTATATGGGAACTCTGTGCTATCTTCTCAATGTTTTTATAAATCTAAAACTGTTCTAAAAATAAAGTCTATTTTTAAAATTATATATTTCAAAGCATATAGATTAACTGGTGAGAAGCTATATAAACGGGGAACATTTCTCTGGTCAGCAAGGTTAATATCATTCGATTAAATGCTTTATTCCCCTAATTCTGCTATTTTGTCTTTTTTTTTTTTTTTACCGTTGATGCTAAATGTAATAGATCATATCATAATAAACAAATATTTTGAATTAACTTTTTCTCATAATTACTTATTTTCTAAATAAAATGTATTATTTGTATTACTAAAAAGTTCCAGATCACCATTATTATAGGTTCTCATGCAAAGAAAGCTGTGTACTAGTCATGTCCTATAAATCCATCTTAAATATTGAAAGAGAAGGCTAACACATTTTTTCTACTTCTTTCTTTACTAGTTTATTGATATTGACAAGATCTATCATCAGTGCCAGATGTCTTCAGGTCTAGATGATGGTTATGCTTCCAAAATTCTTGCCAAAATGACTCGATGACTATTCTTTTTTCCTCTCTTTGAATCTCAAGGATGTCTATTACATTAAATAATCTTTAACATAAATATTATTCACTATCAAATATTATATGTATAATACACATATCATTACTATTTTGGAAATTATAAGCATACCTAGGAGCCCCAAATTCCTAGAAGCTGAGACTTAACATGTGTTCCGGGCAGTGTAAGGTAGGCAGGGAAGATGGGCTGCCAGTTCCCTTTCTACCTATATGCTGACGTCTTATTTTTATTGCCTCATATTCATAATTATTTAGCAATTACTTGATTCTGTGCTATACAGTTAACTACAGTTTCTTCTGAATTTGTGTTCCACTGTGGTAGTTGTTGAGAAGTTTAGGCATGCTTTTTTTTCCCCCCTCTGTTTTTAGTTTATATGAGTCATAGCATTAAAAACACAATTTCAAGAACTTGTTTGGGAAAAGTCATGGAACCTAATCCCAGCATTTGTGACTAAAAGTCCTCTTTTTTGGTGATGCCCTACTGAATTTCCTGAAACAATGAAAATGTCTTTAAAAGACTCATCAAAATGACTAATACGATCTGGACTCTCATTGGAATCTTGGATTCAGGGTTTTCATTTTTGTTACATAAAATAATTTAATAACTTTTTTTAAAAAGAGACCCTGCCTGCAGTAATTTAACTCAATCAAAAAGAGGCATGAAAAAATGTAATATTCTGACCAAAAACTTTAAAAATATATACCTTGTTTGCATAATAGGAATATGGGCAATTCCACATTTTTGCATTTTTTTACTTCCTGTCAATATATTTTCAAGTAATTGATGTCTAGTGAATTTGTAATTATAAGCAGAGTGCTATTTTTTTAAAATGTCTTTGTTAATGAAAATAATCATCCCAAATCTTATCAATTTTGAGGTTTGAATTTCCATATGAGGAAAATTTCTTTAAATAGTCCAATTGTGTACTTATTAATTTTATCTTTGACATATATTCTGATTCAAAATTCACTCTTTTGGTCACATTAGCTTCTGTCGTATATTTCCATATTATAATGTAGTTACTGTGTTATAAGTTGCTCCAGAGCAGGTTATTAGAAGGTTAAGTAGCCCGATGATTCTGTCTGCAAAAGTATTTGCATGATGAAATAGTGTAAGGTGAGTTATTTGTAATTTTTAAATGGGAAGTTAATACAAATCAAGATTATCATATCAACTTTTGAAGTTAAGACTTATCACCTGTGAAGTAGCTGTTCAAAAGCATTTTTACTGGATATACAGACGAGAGAATAACATTTCCCTTTCTTTGGCTTGATTCACATTTCACAGAGCCATGGGGATTGTTGTCTCAGACTAAACTCTGATGAGGTTTGGCAGAGAGTGTTCATTGTTCAGGTTTTAAAAAAGGGCAAGTTTTTGGCAGGAGTCACTTGCATAGAGAAGGAATGCTGTGCTTACACATGTGCACTCAATAAACCCTTCAGAAAGCTTGAGCTAAGATATTACGGATTCCTCACTCTGTCCTACCCCCTGTCTCTGGATGTTGATTGTTTAGAATCCTTCTTTTGTTATGTCACTATCCATAGGCCTTTTCATATTTCAGGAAATGATACTTTTCATTCATATTTGAAAAGTTATTCAAGTACAGTGAGAAGTCATATCCTGTTAACTTTCACTTGAGATTTATTTAAAAAATAGCAATTTCATTTAATCTGCTTTCTCCTAATATTTATAAGTCACACAGCCATCATATGCATGACAGCCAACAATCATACTTTTTATATATCTGTAACCCTTGGTTATTTCTGAAATCAGAAATGAAGATTTAGAGGTTCCCTTTTTTCCCTTATGGTATACAAACAGTGTTGAAAAGTGTTTTTCTTTGAGTAGATAATGTATTAGGACGAACACAAACAAAAAGTCTTACAAATTCCCCAAATCAAGACAAAGGACAAACCAGTGTCAACCACATGGGCCAGCAATCTCTGTATTCTTTCCTCATGGAGCTTTGGCTTATCCTTTCACTTGGAATTTTTCTGTCTTTTATTGCCATCCCCTCACCTCTCCTGGCCCCCAAAGGATGCGTACTCCTCTTGCCACCCTCACATATGTTCATTAAATCCTGCTTGGAAAAGTGCTTTGCATTCAAATTCTCCTTACCTATCCTTAAGATCTTTTCCAGTCCCCAATAACTGTTACCTTTTCTCCTAGTATTATGAGACTAAGTTTCTCAAGGATAATGACCTAGCAAATGGTTGCCACTGCAACATTTTTATTCATATTCTCATAACATATGCCCAAGTATTGTACATAATAAATAATCTCTAGTGCTTTAATTGAAATGAATCCATTTGGAGTCCCAATACCTCTGTGTTTTCCTCTTGTGACTGCTTTGGATATGTAATTGATCACAAAGTTTATTTCACACGTATATTTCTTCCTCATAAAGATTATTTCACACATATTTATATTACTCTTGATGCCTTTCTATCTCTAATTCCCTTTTAATCTTTTATTTAATTCAAGAAGCATTCATTCAGTGCCTGCTTTGTGCTGGGCACTATAAAAGTCACTGAGGAAATACAGATGAAAAAACATGGTTGCTATCCTAAAGTAGACAAGTATAAAAGAATCCATTATCATCATGGGTCAAGTCAATCTCTTTGTGTTATTAAATCTAATGAACACAAGGTTCTATTCATAGTCTTGGTCTTTTCTCCCACAGCAGTTTGTTTCATTATGTCATCTTCTTCCCTAAACTCTACTTTTATCTCTGTGGAGATTATGCCCAGCGTGTTATTTCCAACCCTGACTTCTCTTTCAGGGCCCTGTTATTTACAACACCATGACAACACCTGCAGATTAGTCATCATTGCCCAATAAATTTATAAGGAGGTCAGTCTGTAGCTGAAAGCCTTAGAGTCTTTGATTAGTATAATTTTAAACTGGGGTCCTTAAAATGTGGGAGAGCATGTGGTGCAATGCTTAAGACTATGCCCTGTGAAAGCAGCAGGCTGGGTTCTGATCCTAGCCCTGTCAACTCTTGGCTGTGTGATTCAGACAAATTGCTTGACCTTTCTACATCTGTTTCCCATCTGTTAACTAGGGTGGGAGGGTTCATTAAAGTACTAACTTCATATGGTTAGTGTGAGGAATGAATGGGTTAACACAGTAAACGCAAATCCTGTACAGCATATTACACTTTCTGTGTGAGTATCTTTTCTGTATCCTTACACAGATTATGCCTTTTGCACATAGAACAGATTCTCATTCTGTCATGCAGGGTCTCAGCTCCCGCTCCCTGCACTAGAACACAGGATATGGTGAGGCCAAAGAGGAACAACAACGGAGCCATAGATAGAGGAGTCATACCATTCATTATATTCTCGCTGGTGGCTGGTCGAGACACAAAAGCAAACATCCACCAGTACCCCAACGAGGGGTCTTCCTGCACCCCTGTCTCGCTGGCGGCCAGGCGAGACACAGGAAGTAGGATCAAAATGAGCCACAATCCGCTTGCTAACCGCACTTGCTAGCTGCAACCCGCTGTCCGCTTCTCTGCCAACCAACCAACCCCCTAGTGTAGCCACTGCAGTTATATTAGTGGCTAATGGCTAACTGGTAACAGCTGATGGCCAACTAGTTACACCTGATGGCCATCTACTACTAAGCCAGCACCTTTCCACGTGAGGCCGAGAGCCTGGAAACTGCTCTCTGGGACTCTGTCCCTGCACATGCCATTTTCACACTGTTCTATGGCCTTCTTTTTCTTTCTCTGCTGAGTTCTGTTCATCTCATTCAAAGAACAGTCCTTTGGTGACCTCACTCAGTTATATTACTGGATAAGAGAATGCCATTTTAGGACTATTAACACCTCCGTTTTTTTGCACAGAAGTGTTTTTAAACAGACATAATTTGGGGAACACTGCAGCAGACCGTGATAGAGGGATATGATGGAGAATCCAGAGCAAAGGAACTCTTCATACAGAAGAAGCAACTATAGGGGCTAAGCAGCAAGTAATACAATCCTTAGGTGACCCATTTAAATTTCCAGCCTTATTTCTGGGCATCCCACCGTTCTCCTTTAGCTAACTACTGCTGAATTCGTAACATTGCATGATTCTTTGTTGAAGTGTCCTCATCTCCAAATACAGATTTGTTCACAACCTCCCCAACCCTGTCAGGTTTTTTTTTTTTTTTTTTTTGATCAACGCATAAACTTTTTTCCCCTTAACCCTCCAGCTGGGCCCTGCTGTCATTGTGATTCCCTTACCCACAGCTTACACCTCCACTGTTTGATCACTATCTTGCCCTTGTACCTCTCTTAATCACGCCATTGCCCTTGGAACCTCTCATTAAATGCTCTCACTATTCTTCAGTTTCGGAATATTCTATTTCAGTTCCCTTTTTACAAAAGTGTAGGGAAATGAGATGACCTAATTCTCTGTCTACCACTCGAGGATCTGGAAATATGCCCAGCAACATTCTCTTGCAGGACAGTCTCATGCCCGGGGACTAGACTTTTTCTAGACGATAGACCAATGCTGACCTTTTCCCACCTGAGCAGTTTAACTACTAAGAGAGCCTAAGGTCCTTACTCCCTAAAATTTAGGCTTCAGGGGACTTTGCAGAAACTGCAATATGGTTCCTGGGGAATCAAATCATCTAAGGGAAGCTAAGCTCTCATCTCTGAAGGAGGAAGTGTAGGAAGAGCCCAGAGATCAATGAGTAACTCCTGCATCTAAGTGTGAGCAACTGAATATGCAAAGAGCATCTGTATCCCGTGTTGCCCCATCTTCTTGGAAGGTCTCTGGAATATAACTAACTAATAGAAGCAGCAAGTATGTTAATCAATGATATTTTCCAGAAATTGAACTTAAAGGTCACTTTAGCTTCTGAGCAAGTGGAAGTGAAACTGAAGACTGTTCAAGTTATTTTATGGGAAAATGCTTTTCTAATGTCTTTCTTGGTAATGTTTCAGATTAGTCTTTTCCCATAATTGTCATTTTCGCTTATGAATACTCATCAATGTACTTTGTAGTAATTTATAAATTACATATCAATATTAATTATATATTTTATACATATGTTAATAATAATGTATAAAACCCTCTTTCTATTTCACAAAACATGCTATTTTTTTGGAGGTAAGATAAATAAGATTGACTTAAAATATTTTCTAAATAATCATAAACCCTGTCACTCTACAGTGTTCATCCTAGGAATATTAAATATTTTCATGGTTGCCAACAAATTGATGTAAATAGGTGTCAAATGTTTCATTTTTCTTTTCATATGCAGAGGGAAAAGAGATTGTGTGTGTGTGTGCCTTTAACATGTTTCACATTGAAAAATTCTTAAACATAATTTTTAAAATTTCTATTAAATTTATTGGGGTGACAATGGGTAATAAAATTATCTATAATACATCATCTATATATTGCATGTGTGCTCACTACCCAGAGTCAGTTCTCCTGCTACCATTATATATTTTTCCCCCTTTTCCACCCCCCCTTACCCTCTGGTAACCACTAAACTGTTGTGTGTGTGTATGAATTTTTATTTCTTCATTTGTCTTGCTCATTTGTTGCCTTCAGTTTTAAATCCCACATATGCGTGAAGTCATATGGTTCTCAACTTTATCTTACTATTTCACTCAGCGTGATAACGTCAACATCCATCCATGTTGTTTCAAATGGCAGTATTTTATCTTATCTTATGGCCGAGGAATATTCCATTGTGTATATGTACCACATCTTCTTTATCCAATCATCTATCAAAGGACACTTTGGCTGTTTCCATGTCTTGGCCACCGTGAATAATACTGCAATGAACGTAGGGGTACGTATATCTTTGTGGATAAATGTTTTATGGATAAAATATTTTTTGTGCAGATACCCAGAAGTGGGATTTCTGGGTCATATGGTAATTCTATTCTTCATTTTTTGAGGAAACTCCATACTGTTTTCCATAGTGGCTGTACCAATTTACATTCCCTCCAGCAGTATATGCGGTTCCTTCTTCTCCACAACCTCTTTAACACTTACTATTTGTCTTGTTGATGATAGCCATTCTAACAAGTGTTAGGTGCTATCTCATTGTGGTTTTGATTTGCATTTCCCTAATAGCTAGTGAAGTTGAGCATTTTTTCATATATCAGTTGGCCATTTGTATGTCTTCTTGGGAGAAGTGTCTGTTCAGGTCCTCTGCCCATTTTAAAATTGGATTGTTTGTTTTTTGGTTGCTGAGTTGTAGGAGTTTTTTATATATTTTGGATATACCCCCTTACTGAAGGTGTTGTTTGCTAATATCTTCTCCTGTTTGGTTGGTTGCCTCTTTGTTTTGTTGATCGTTTCTTTTGCTCTGCAGAAGCTTTTTGGAACAAAACAATAGAAGAAAACAGTTTTAAAGACTAGAACCATGAGCCAATTTAGTTTTTGTTTTCATAAATTCACTCTTATTCTTACCAGTTTTTTTTATTACTGTAGTGAATAAATATTTATAAATATGCTGGCTTCTCTCATGTTGGGATTTTAAGTAAAAGAGATGATTTATATTACTTTTCTGACGATTTTGCTGACGATTTTTCAAATAATTACTTCTAGTTGTCATCATGGGGACCAGCCAGGCTAGTAGTGGATTTTCTGAGTAGTTCCTGGGTCATTAAAATAAGGGTGATCTCTGTCAAGGTAACAATTCTTGTTTCAGGTTGTAGCCCAGGATTGAAGACAGGTAGGGCTTATGGGAAAATCCTGGGGCTGTCATGTATATTCTTATTTAGATTTCCTATAATTCTGGGGTTGTATCTGAATGCTCCTTATCTAACTCTTGTCACACCTTCTCCTTTCTCTTTCTTTTTCGAATTGCACTTTTCCCATAGTTCTGTTCGTTTTACAGATTTTCCTTACTGATCCATTCACTTTACTCTTTGCAGTTTTTATTTAAATGGGAAAGACACATAACCTCGGTGTGTTTCAGACACTGACCTCTCTCCTGGTCTTGATCACTCTGGCAGTGCTTTGTCCAGTAGGCACTAGTCGAAGGCAATTCATCATCTACTTAACAAGCAATTTAAGTTCTTATTGTGGAAGAGAAGGACATTTTTCTCTACCCGTCTTTCGACTGGTCTAATAATTAAACAAGACAGATTAACCAGAGAAAATTACCAAATTTATTTACATATATACATATGGGAACTCTACATACATGAGAGAATCAGAGACCCTACCTACATGACAGGTTCAGAGACAGAAAGTTAAAATGAGGTACATATGGCATCCTGAGCTAAGGAATGAGGTAAGAGCCTGGAGCTTCATTGGGGGAGAGGGCAATTCATAGGATGATAAGAAGAGCCAGTGTACAGTAATTAGAAGTTTGCTCTGCCATATAGATAGGTCATAAAAAGTTATTTCTGGTAATAAATCTTTTTATGGACAAGGCCCCCAATTTACATTTTTTAAGGGAGAGGTACTGGTTCTATTGAAGTTTTAACACAATGCACCATGTTTGTTTGTTCGTGTTTTTGTTTTGTTTAAGTCTAGTCTTGGAAATAATTAGGGTGTAAGTTTGATATACTGTTAGTCTCAGGATATCTATTTGGAAATACCTGTAATTAAGAAATAATAAATAGTAAAATAATTTTTATTTAGTTATCTTATAGACTTATGGTATCTCAGAATAAAAACAAAACAAAACAAGACAAACAAAAAACAGAAAACAAAAAACCTGAAAGACTGTCTAGTCTAATTTCTTTATTTCACAGAGAGGATTGAGGATGAAGCAATGTGAATTCTCTCTCCTCTCACGCTTTACCTTTCCCCCTCTGTTCTCCCTTCCCTCCCTCAGTCCTTAAGTTCCTTCCTTAAACGTGAGAGAACATCTTCTGTCTACTAAGACGGGTGCTGAATATTTGAATAGAAATGGCCCTAGTCTTGACTGATTCATAATCCATGTCTAAGTGACAACTCCTAGTCACAAAATGATGACCATTTCTGAAAGAACAAATTAATATTCTTATCTGATAACCAAAGACTCATGGTATTAGTGTCTAACTGCACCCCTTCCCCTCAAAAAATGCTAAGTAATGGATAGATTAGGTGGACAAAGATGGGTCCTTTTCTACATTTTTAAAGTAAGAAAGATGGTACAAAATGCTGTCAAACTATTCAACTATAGTGTAGACTTTTATCCAAAATAAATGCCTTCATCAAAAATATTCATATTAACAGTGCACAATGAGGCTATTGGTTTATTGTTTTTAGCTCTTTGTCTGTAGGAGGCATAGACTTATCTAAAATGTTGCCATTTTCCATTTATCATCTGGGTGTGAACAAAGAAAAAGAGATAACATTTTTTATACAATATCATGCTTTCTTGATGTGGTCACCTTTAATAATAGAAACCAAAAGAAACATTTCCCAAAGTATTCATCATAATTCTACCAGGAAGCAGATGTGCATGCCTATTTTTCTCTTAATCATGTATTTATTTATTGCATTATATCTTTCAGTAGTGGTTATTTTCCTGTAGAGGGAAATTCCATCCTTCCTGGAATAATAATTCCCCAAGTTTTTATATGTATTTTTTTAAGCTGGTGAGTTGATGTGAAAATATATTTTCCTTTTATATGTATATTGGCCTTTTGATTATATCTGTATACAAGTAGAACTTGAGTGCTTATAAATCTTCCTGAGGATATTTCTGGGTTATCATAAAAACAAATTGAGGGAATTTTAGGGGGAAAATAATGATATTCCTACTAAAATATAAACAAATGGATCGCCAACAATAGTATCCGCTTCTTAGAAAATTGTATCATCAAAATGATATCATTATATAATCTAAAACTGAATATTTATAATAATTCAACTTCCTATCATTTTAGCTTTTTCATTTATTTTCTTCACTCCTGCTGAAATGATTTATGTCTCCACCAGAACATCTCCACCCTTGACTGTCCTCCATATTACTGGGGACTCGTGGTTTCACTTGTCCATGTTCCAGCCTTGATTTCCAGACCAGGCATTTTATACAAAAATTGTCAGCCAATTATAACATCTCATATGCTGATGCTTTGATGTAGTTTCTTATGTAGTGATATATAATATGGCTTGAATTATTTTGTCTCAGTGTGGGTTGCTATTCACCTGTGTCTAATGTAATGCCTACTGATTCAGTAGCCACCCATGTTGGTGGATATTTCTCTAGGCCAATTCATTTGTGTTGGCTTCAGGTCATTGTTTAGCCATCTTTTGGCAAAGATGGTAATTTATACTCACCACACCTGTCATTCAGACAATGGTATGATGCGTTGCCTTGGCCATAGTTTGTTATACCCTCCAGTACAAACACTCTAACTCATTTCCTTATCTACCTTTATATCTTCCTGGCTTTGAAACACAAAATATATAAAATAAAACAGGGTTTATAAAAGTTTCATTTCCTTTACTGAACTTTTTAGCCCCTTTATGTTTATTATCATCATCCAACTAGTAATCTGAATGCAAGGTAGAACATCTGTTTTGGGCCTCATCAACCTGGATTCCCATCCTGACTCTGTCACTTATTGGCTTGTAGCTTTGGACACCTTATTTTGTCTCTCTGTTTTAGTTTCCACATCTATAAAATGTGGTAATAACATTTAATGGGTTACTGTAGGGATTAAATAAGTCAATATGAGTTCACAATTTAGAATAGTGTCTGTTCCTTAGTTATCCTTGCGTAAGTGTTAGATGCTATTATTATCATTTCCCTTTGCTCGGTATTTCCACTTAGTTCAGCAAGTTTTCTTAAATTCCCCACCTTTCTATTCTCACTGCCAACACCATGATTCAAACCTTCATGATCTTTTGCCTGAATTATTTTAATAGTTTTCTGTTAAATAGTTTCTAGTTTAATAACTCATATCCTTCTTCTCATTGAATCATAAACCCTAACTAACTGAGGATGTTGCATTCCAAAACCTTTATCTTGGTTAGGAATACTGTATTTGCAAGATCAAGGTCTTATAGAAAAATATATAATTTAAGCAAGACTAAAAATGACAGTAAGTACTATGTGTGTCTGTATGGGTATGTATATGTGTGTATGTGTGTGAAATCTGGCAGTAAATAAAAGTGAAAGCAACCTTATTCTAACCCAATTAGATAATCCAATTATCTAACCCAATTATCTAGCCCGATTATATAATCATGGTTGTTAAACCTGCTGATACTAACCATTTTCTTGGCACCTTTTTCGAATGATACAAAAACTACTGAAGCATGTAATATGCTCAGGTATATACTTATATAACTTTATATTATGGAGACTAACTGTCCTTTTGATATTTGTGAAGCAGTTTTCATTTCCTTCATATAAATGTATATGCACATACACAAAAACACATGCATGCGCACGCACACACACATACACACACGTACATTTTTCTCTACCACAACTTCTCTTCATAAATTAAAATTCCTTACATCACACACTTATTCCTATTTTATATGAGAAGGATCAGAATTAATTGATGCTCTTTTTTTGTTCAAAGGTGATGACCTGAAGTGAACTTAAATGTGAATTTTTAAAAATTGAAATACATATGCATCAACTTGTTGAAAAATAAAAAGTAGTGAAACCATTGAGGGTAAGGCATGATTTGCTCCTGGTAATATGATCCCCTCATTATCAACTGTGCTCAAATGCCACTGCTGTCATCCACTGCCTGCCCTTTGTGATGGCAGAAGCC
Organism: Rhinolophus sinicus; assembly: GCF_057876585.1. Classification (NCBI taxonomy): domain Eukaryota; kingdom Metazoa; phylum Chordata; class Mammalia; order Chiroptera; family Rhinolophidae; genus Rhinolophus; species Rhinolophus sinicus. The sequence continues at coordinate 39,520,795 of NC_142504.1, forward strand.
AGTCGACATGCCTTAAGTTGGCATGATCTGGCTGTAATCTAACTTTGCTGCTTAGATCAGACTTATCTTAGACACATGAAACTATGACATCACCTCTTTTCTCATGCCATATCTTATGCGTCTCTTGAAGCATTACTCACTCTCCAATTCAAGCTTAAGTGACATCCCTACTATGAAATTTTGATTGATTCCACTCTACTCCCCTTCCATCTCAATCAAGAAATAATTTTAAACTATTTAGTTCATATGCCTATCTCTTTTATAGCACTTACCTTCTGCCTAAATTGTAGCTATTTGTATGTAGGTTTTCTTTAAGTACACTGTTATCTCCTTGAGTAAAGGATCACATTTTATTGACCAGCTGCAAACAAAATATACTAGAGTGTAATCTTATACAGATTCTAAATTCTAAAGTCAGTATTTAAAGTTGAATTGCATACTGTCAATATCATCCTGAAAAGTCACTAAAGTAATAATAAAATGTATTAGAGCATTTATGTGCCACATTAGGGGCTGATATTCAGTCTTTCAATAATATATAACACTGAAAATTTTTCCTCTGCGTTGGATTAAGTCACTGTTTCCTCACTTCAGCACAGATGAAGTAATTGGCTTGTATTTAGAGCTGCGTTGTATGAAGAAATCCATGCATCTTTAAACACGAAAATCAAAGACAGCTTGGTGAAATGCTCAGACTATGAGAACTGAGAATGACTAAGGGGACTTATTTTCCTTAAAATTATTTATTAAAAGCTAAGTAGTCCAAAAATGCTGTCTCCTTGGTTTTCACGAAATTTGGTTGCCCATATTCACAAGAGTTTGGGTAGATACATAGGCAGGTAGGAAGGTAGGGAGACGATCGATAGATACAGATTTAGGTAAAAAAATGTACTAGTTTTTCGGACTATATCAAACTTTAAAACTTCTGTGAAGCAAAGAAACAACAAAGCGATAATGCAGCCTTTGGAATGGGAGAACATAATTGCAAATCATGTGTCTGAGAAGGGTTACTATCCATAATATATAAAAAACTCCTACAACCCAATGACAACAATAAAACAAACAAGCAAACAAAATAACCCAATCTGGTTGAAAAAAAAGCAAAAGACTTGAACAGACATGTCTTCAAAGAAGATATATAAATGGTCAAAAAGCATATGAAAAGATGCTTAACATCATGATTCATTAGAGAAATGCAAATCAAAACCACAATGAGCTATCACTTTATACCAATTAAAATGGCTACCGTGCAAAGTTATAAAATACAAGGGTTGATGAGGATGTAGAGAAACTGGAACTCTTGTACACTGCTGGTGGGAATGTAAAATTACCCAGCTGCTTAGGAAAGCAGTTTGGAATTTTCATTAAAAAATTAAAAATACAATTACTACATGATTCAGCAATCCTACTTTTGCATATGTAGTAGTTCCCCTTTATCCACAGTGTCAGTTACCTGAGGTTAACTGTGGTCCAACAATATTAAATGGAAAATTCTAGAAATAAAAATTTCTTAAGTTTTAAATGACGTGCCATTCTGAGTAGCGAGATAAAATCTTGTGCCATCCTGCTCCATATCTCCTGGGATGTGAAGCAGCCTGTGTATATGCTACTCACCCATGAATCATTTAGTAGTTCTCAATTATCAGATCAACTGCTAAGGTATTGGTGTTTGTGTTTTACATAATAATGGCCCCAAAGTGCAAGTGTAGTGATGCTGACATTTCGATATGCCAAAGAGAAATTGTAAACTGCTTCCTTTAAGTGAGAAGGTATGTGTGTATAGTAAAATACATATGAGATATCACAATTAAGTTCACAAACTTGCTATCCTGAGCTTACATTGGCAGCACTGTACAAACAGCTCAGTAAGGTTTCATAACCTTCGTATATCAGTGTCTCTCAGCTGTATTCGTGTCGACAGTGTGGCCATGTCTTGCTGAGTGGCGTTCATTATTGTTGTTGCGTGTTTTTGTGTGCTGTCATGAGAATGTCTGCCCTTGAATTAGAGCAATGAAAAAACATTAAATTTCTTGTTAAAGCTGGCAGGAGTGGAAATGAAGTCAGGGATGTGTTAGTCCAAATCTATGGGGATAATGTCATGAAGAAAACGGCAGTGTACAAATGGATTAAATATTTTTCTGAGGGGAGAGAATGTGTCACTGATGAAGAGAGGTCAGGGTGGCCAGTAACAAGAGTAACTGACGAAAACATTGCAAAAATATGTCGAATTGTGTGTCAATATCATTGACTGACTGTGAGAAGCATAGCAGACCAAGTAAACATCGATAGAGAAACAGTTAGGAAAATCTTAACTGAAGATCTTGGCATGAGAAAGGTGTGCAAAACTGGTCCCAAAGGAGCTCACAGATGAACAAAAGCAAAGGAGAGTCAAAGTTTGCCAAGACCTTTGGGAGAGGCAAGATGATGTTTTGGGCTGTGTTATCACTGGTGATGAAACATGGGTGTACCAATATGACCCTAAACAAAGCATCAAAGTGCACAATGGAAGTGAGCCAATTCTGCATGACCAAACAAGTTCCGTTAGTTCAAATCAAGAATCAAAACGATGTTGCTAACCTTTGTTGATATCAGAGGGATTATTCATTATGAATTTGTACCAACTGGACAAACAGTTGACAAAGTTAACTATTTGGAAGTGCTGCAAGGGCTGCGTGAAAAAGTTAGACGATCTGAACTTTTCGCCAACAATTCATGGCTCTTGCATCATGACAATGCACCAGCACACACTGCACTGTCTGTGAGGGAGTTTTTAACCAATAAAGAAGTAACTGTATTGGAACAATCTCCCTGTTCACCTGACCTGGCCCCCAATGACTTCTTTCTTTACTGGAAGATAAAGGAAATATTGAAAGGAAGACATTTTGATGACATTCAGAACATCAAGGGTAATACAACGACAGCTCTAATGGCCATTCCAGAAAAAGAGTTCCAAAATTGCTTTGAAGGGTAGACATAGCTTCCCAAGGCGAGTACTTTGAAGGTGACCACAGAAATATTCAGCAATGAGGTATGTGCACTTTTTCTAGGATGAGTTCACAAACTTAATTGTCATATCTTGAATATATGTTTCGGTACTAGGGAATCCACTGGGTGTCTTAGAAGGGGGGAATACTGTATATTTCAAAGACTTGAAAAAGCATTTGAGATATTTGCACACCCATGTTCATTGTAGTATTATTCTTAATAACCAAGAGGTGGGAACAACCTAACTGTCGATCATTGAGTAAGTGGTATGTATGTACAATGGAAAATTATTAAGTCTTAAAAAAGAACGCAATCCTGTCACATGCTACAATATGGATAAACCTTGAAGACATTATAGTAAATGAAATGATTCTCTATCACAAAAAAAGAAAAATACTGTATGATTCCACTTACATGAGGTATCTAAAGTAGTCAAACTCATAGAAACAGAAAGTAGAATGGTGGTTTCAGGCTGGAGAGAGAGGGAAATGGGGAATTATTCAGTGTGTTTAGAGTTTCCGTTTGTAAGATGAAAACATTCTGGAGATAAGAACTCACAACAATGTGGATATGCATGAGAATACTGAGTTAATGTACATTAAAAAGTTGTTAAGATGGTAAATTTCATGTAACGTGTATTACCAAAATTAAAAATGATTTAAAAAAATAGTAGTTTAAATGACCAGTTTAAATCTAGGATGATTGGCATTGTATGATGTAGTGGTCGTACAAATTATTGTTCAAGAAAGTCTTCAATATAGAAGCACTGTTAAAAGAGTAGACCTTTACTTAGTAGATAGACTTTCATTCAAATGCTCTGCTGCTGACTGGTTATATGACCTGAAATGGTAGTTTCTCTGACCATAAATTTCATCAAAAGCTAATTTGGATTAAAAAATAATATCTACCTACAGGAGCTTGAAATGACATGTGTATGGTTTAGCACATGTTAAGCACTCAAAAATGGTTGGTTATTGTTACTATCATTATTGATGGTTCTATTTAAAAATAAATATTTATAACTTATAATGCAAGTTTAAGTCTGCTTTGTTAGAACAGGCATCTGTGACTTTACTTAATTCACTTCATATTTGGAAGATAGGCAGGAATTACTTTTTATTTTGAAAGGGAATTTAGACATGAAATGCTTGATTATTTACTTGAATCAGTATTGGAACGCTTGGCTGGTTGAAGGCAATTCTGGGAATGAGAAGAAGGGCGCCTCTCAGAATGATTGAAGCTGGATTTCTGAATTGGGTCTTTCAGAACTAAGGGGCTTCTCTGCCCATTTTCCATGAATTTTCATTTTTCATAGTAAATTGCCCTGGATCAGATACATTTTAAGTAACATCTCTCATTTTTCATTCCTTAAAAAAATGCAGCTTAGATCATTTTAATCTTTCTCAGTCTTATGTACTTTTTTTGGACATTTGATTCTTTCTTATTTCGTTTCCTGTCATGTTTACCATTTTTATAGCCTTTGTTTTTTTAGATTCCATTTCTTATTTTTCAAATAAAATAAATACTCTCATGAATTTTGGTAAAGTTAGCATTGTTTTACTGTTTACTCCCTCACCAAGTGTTCTTTGCTTTGTAAGAATTTTCTGACTGAATTACCATGATTCTGTTGTGTGGTGCGTGATATTATTTTCTACTTTTTACAGGTAAGGAAACTGAGGCACAGAGAGATTAAATAGTTTGCCCAAGTTCCCTCCCACCAAGTTGTGAAGAAACAACGTGGACCCCAGGCAGTTTGATTCCAGAGCTCAGGCTGTCAACTGCTACACAATATTAGCTTGCTTTCTTGGAGAAGGACTTTCAAAGGCGGCCTTTTCTTTTTCCTTCTTTTATTCTCTATACGTTTTACATGTCTGCGCATTTCTTTTAGGAATTTTCCTCTCCCTTTCAAAACGTAAATTAACATTTTAAAATACACTGCTTTTCCCTGTCCTATTCCTCCCCTTTAGTACCACATCTGTCCTTCCAGTTCATTAGCTCACTGCTTGGGATGTCCTCGGCCTCTAAACCTCTGCCCTGTGACAGTCAGTCGCTGACTCAGTTCCTTTACTTCTTCCAAAGAGTCTGAACATTTTAAATGTTATTTTTCTTTCAGTCAGTTCCAAAATGATGTTTGCTTCTGCTAAGTGTATTTTCCTTCAACTACTGGAACCTCCTGTTTTGCAGATTGCTCCTTGGTGCATTTAGGAGGAAGTTGCCAAGTTTCTTTTTGTCCATAAGCTTGTTTTTCAGTTCCTGGAGACTTGACAGAGCTCCCACCCTTTTTCTACATTCTTCTTCCTCAGTTTTGCCTCACTCTCCTAGTACACCTCTGCCATATTGTTTTCTCTCCACTCGCCTTCCACTTCAGAATATCTTCTTCCTCTGAATGCTTAAATCTACCTGAACCTTCCGTTGTCTTTTTTTCCTTATGGCAAGAGTTATATTTTAATCAACTATGTATGATATGTCATTCTGTGAATTCAAATGGCTATATGTTCTGGAAACTTAAGCAACTAAGTGTTTTTCTTGCTATATTTTACCTGATCTATTTCATCTGCTTTTTTCATTCCTCTTATATAATAATTGTACTTTAATGACTCCTAAAAAAGTCATGATGAAGATATGGCTTTACACAACAATCACTGTTATGGGAGCTCTGTTTCTTGGTGCTGCGATTGAGGGCATGCATCATGTAAGAAATCCAGGGCAGTAGAAAGAAAGATCACAGGGCATGTAGTCAAATGATGCCAGTGTTTGCTCTTGGTGGTTTTTCTTTTCAACTTGACGCTGGCTTCTCAGTAACAACTCTGATTCTCAGCTTTGTTATTTGTAAAATGGAGGATTAATAACACATACCACCAAAGGTGCGGTTCAAATGAGATAAAAAGCACATGTGTTTTAGAAATGGCAACAGCTACCTGACAGATACAGATTATTATTATATAATGACTCTCAAAGCACAGAGATGAAAGTTTGTCAAGCACACAAAAACTTAAATGAAAACAAACGGAAAATAGGACTAGAGCAGTATGCAAATTTCATTTATTCAGTTTTCAATTGAGCATCAAGAGTTTTCTTAAAATACTGAAATCTGCATTTTTATCTTTTATTTAATAAAAGAAAACTTCTGGGTAGCCTTGTCGATATTTGAGTGTGTGAAGCAGGTGGGTAACAGACCTGTTTTGCTAACCCAAATACATTAATCCCAAAATAATCTGTGCGTGGGTAGCTCAGTTTCTTCCTGTGATAGGATGGGTATGCCAGTGTGATTGACAGGAAAACACGTACGGCCCACGTGGGCGTGCAGCGGCCTGTGTGCTTATTGGTCACCTTCCACCTGAGAATCCTCTGCTTCCGTCTGTGAGGAGCCATCTCACTCCCACAGGAATGGTGATGTCAAGATTTTATATCTATCTACGTGTCTAATTCTGTACGTGATTCATTTACCTTTTGCCCTTTAAAAATACCACATTGTACACCAACACGTAGAGTCATTGGAGACAATATTTAAAGGAGTCATTATCCCATTTTAGTCTCTTCTGGAAACTGCTGAATTACTTTACTGTGTCAGGTCATTACTTAATGAAGACCATTGGATGAGTAAAATTTGGAGAGTAAAGCTAAATTTTTCAGTGCTTTTGAAAATAGAGCTTGAATTATTAATATTCCAGTATTTCTTTATTTTCTTCATTGTGTTGTCTTCTTGAATTATAGTAACCATCTGCATGGTTAAGTTTCTTATATCTTATACATGCAGCCTGATACCAGCTGTTTTCTGGGACAGTAACTTGTCTTCATAACCCACAGATATATCACTGTGTGTTTATACTTTCCTTTTTAATTTTAGGATTGCCTTCTTTTCTGCCTATTCCAGTTTTCTCCGTGCACCTCTCCTCCTGGTATGTGGTTAAATAATAATGTTTTTCCCCTGGATTATTTATGTCTTCTGCCTGTTTGTAGATAGCTATTTTGCCCATCAACTTGTTGCTCAGCCAAGCTGGGCTTGTTCAATGCTTTAATCTTTCATCACAAATCATTTTTCTCTACATCTTAATCATTCTTCCATCATGTCTCTGAACTCCTTCCAGCTTATCTGAACCTTTTGGATAATGAGATGCCTGGGTCTGAACACCAGGTGCAGTCCCACCAGTCCTGTCGAGGAGGGCCCACGGCCTCCACTGCTGCTAGGATGCATTGTGTTCCTCTGGGTACTCATGAGAGAGGTGATGCCTGGCTCTGCAGGCCACATCTCGCTCATTCTTTTGCAACTCTCTTCTGACTTATCCTTTTTCCACAGTAAAAATTCTTTTCTCTCTCTCTCTGTCTCTCTTTCTCTCTCTCTCACTCTCACTTTCTGCCTCTCTAGCTCTTATTAGACCTCTGTCTCTGTTCTTTCCTGTTTGAATTCTACTCTTCCTGCCTGACTCCTGATATAATTTATCCGTGTCTTTCCCTATTTCTCTTTTTTCTTGACCTAACTCAGCATCTTCCCAGTTCCACTATTTCATACTTGGTGCTAATAGCAATCTCTACCACTCTGACTGCAAGTGCATCCATCTCTTCATCATATCAACTTCATTCCCACCTCCATGGGAAAAGGTACACATTTCCCTTACATTTATCTAATGTCTTATCTTTTCCTTTTTTAAAAAAATCAAATTGATAAGTTAGTTTGGGATTCTGCTAGGCTTGAAAATTTAATTTTATCACAATTGATCAGAGAATTGAGCTATCAGTTATTTTCATACTACTACTTGCAACTTAACAAAATAATATTTAGTTCAGTTTTTATTGACAAATTATATGTATATATTGGGAAAAGATATTATACCTTTGAAATAGTTACAATGTAAATTATAGCTTACGTTTCTTAAATACTAGTTTGTCCTTTCTTTCTTCCTTCAGATCATTCCTTCCTGTGTTTCTTGCTTTCTTCCTCCAATCACATAATATTTACTGAAATCCTATCATTTGCAGGATAGTGTGAGGGAGAGAATACAGAACCTGTGTTGTAGACACTGCTCTAAGAATGATTAACTCTGCAGCTATGTCAAATCACTTACATTCTGTCATTTGTGTTCTTGTACATAACAAGTGGAGTTCAGAAATATGATGGTTAAGTAAGAATGAGACAGCATTTCATTTACAAATTATAGGAATAGTGAGAGATAGATCCCAAATAAAGTTTTGGATCAGAGTGAGGAGGACCTTGAAAACTCGAAAAGTTGTGTATAAAACAACAAAAAAGCTCCCCATTGCCTGCTAAAGAATTTTATAAAAACACCTTCAGGGTATAAATATGGTTTGTGTGTATGAATGGAGAATTGAAGTGAGGGAGTGTGTAAAAGGAACTAGGAAAATATAATAGTCCAATGAATTACATAATAAAGATAGATAAGCATTAACGTTTAGAGGAACATTTGAGTCTGATACTATGGATTTGGGAACCAACTTTAAAAATGGTGGCTGTCAAAAGTAGTTGGATTGATTGTTACCACTTGGGGTGTTTTCATGGTTAATCCAGTTTCCTGACGACCCCTCTGTGATTTGCTGAAATGGAATATTTGGAGATGGGGAGTATGGAAACTATATTTGTTAAATTCCCCTCAGTTGATTCATATGCTTATAATTGGTTACAAATTTTTCAGAAGAGACAGCAGTCATTGTCAACATATGTGAACTTTATGGTCTAGTGTGAGTAGGAAAAGAAGGGATAGCCAAAGCGGGTTCATGGACTAAGAGACTAGAATCACGGAGAGTAAAACCAGTAGTTGAAAGGAGGGAGTGATATGATTAATAAAGCAGGTAGACACGATAGACACAGTTGGTGGGAACCAATTAAAAGACATTAAAGGGATTTGTGAGAGACTTAGGAATTCTGAGCCCTTCTGCTTAGTGGAATAGCAAAACTTCTGAGTACCGCTGCAAATATCAGGATGCCTTGGGTGACTAAAGTGAAAAGTTGAGGACAGAATATTGTTGGGGAAAAGAAACTACACCTCTGGCCAGCAGAGATTTTGTTTTATTTGTTTCCTCGAAATAATAGTGGTGAACGTATAGTTATAAATTGATGTTTTTCATTTACTTATAAGTCTTGGGAATTAAAAAAATAAAGATTAAATGGCAGATTATATAAGGGCATAGTGCAAAAGACCCAGGCATAAGAATATCAGCGTGAGCACTTTAGATAATATGTGTATACAGGGTTTGGGCAATGGTCAAATAGTGGAGATAAGACACATAAATTGTATAGTGGGGAGCTGTTTAGGTATCCAAATTAACTTATTTATAGAAGCATCTTTTTAGGAACTTAGTCACACTTGGAGAAATTAGTTAAAAATCTTTCTGTTAATATTTTGAAAATAACCAGAATCTTTCATTCAAATTATTTTCATTTATACTACACCAGTATTTTAACATTAATATCAAATTGTTACCTTGTTTGATATTTACATTATTGATTTACTTACTGCCACATTTTTAGCATTGTCTGTCATTATTCATCCAAGAAAATAAGCCTGAATCTTTATTCTTATAAAATGAAGAAATAGAGTCAAAACCCAGATTTTTATTTATTTTTTATTTATTTAATCTAACTACAGATGTAGGCTTGTGTTAGGGATAATGACACTTTCTATATTTCAAAGTGGCATTAATCCCTGAAGCATTTCAGCCTCTATGCACAGTAATTTACTGTGTTTATCTTTATAAAGAGTAAAGTAAACTATTAATGCAAACTCGCTTCCATTTGGGAACTGTTGTGCTAAGTGTTAATGGCATCATTATTTCAAAATGTGTTAGAATCCTTACTTTTGGTGACAGGTTTCTTGTGGGAATTTCAATGAAATATTTGTGGTGCATTAGATATTTACATGGCATAACTACATTTTTGTTAATATCTATTATGCTAATGCTTTTCTTGGTTGAAAGGTTGATCATTTTACAAAAGTTGGTCAATTTCTTCACCTTTGCATGCTATCTTTTCATATGTATCCTCCATACTAAAGTAACATAGATGTGATAGCTTTAGAGGAAAATATAAACAACACATATGGGGATAGAGTTTGCTTATAAGTTGTTAACCATCTTAATACTTTTGAATATTTAATTAGAATGTTGTCAAGACCATAAGCCTTGAAAAGAGACTGTTTTTTTTCAGGAGAGAATTCTGGAACTTTATAGTCTTGAAAATCGATTTATTCCTTCAGGTTAGTAGTAGAATCAATGTCTAGCATTATATGAAATTGTAAAAGTTAGAGGCTGTTTTATTATATTAAGAATTACTTATGGCATAATATAAGATATAAATATATTACACCTTATTTTGTCTACATGTAACATTTCTAAGCATATATATATGTGTTACATGTAGACAAAATAAGGTATATATATATACACATATATATACACACACACATATAATATATATATGTATATATATATACATACATATATATATATATATATATATATATATATATATATATATGGTCATAAAAACTACAGATCTAAAGAAGAAAAATCAAAATAATTGAATAAATCCAGATAAATTTGGACTTAAAAGCATATCAGGTAAAAAATAAAGGGACTTGTATAAGTGTAATGATTCACATTGTTTATTCATATTTTCAACAACTCAGCATTAAATTGTTAAGATGCCTCAGATTTCTAATGAAAAATCAATGACTGCCTACTTGTTCTATGAGAGATGCAAACATCACAATATTAGACTTTTACTAATTTGCATTCTGTTGAAGAGCTAATCTACATTATAAATAAATAAATATCTAAAATAAAATAAAGCATTCATATCTGTACATAGGATACACCTACAGGGTAAATAGGCTATGATTATTTTATTATAATTTTTCAAATAGTAAATCTGTTTCACAGTCACTAACTATATAAATGAAACATTCACAAAATATCTTTAATTAGCACCATCAGTAGGATCTACTCACTGATTTGCCTATAACTTAAGATTTGTGTACTCTTGCAGGTTACTCCCTTGTTGAAAATACATTAAGTTTCAGTATTACTAAGTGTTGTTAGGAGTTTAATATGTACCTGGAAAAGCAAATTACTGATTGACCCATCAGGTCTTAAAACTAAGACCATTACCTCATAAGCACTTAATTCTAATGGACAAGTTAAATAGCCTCCCAGTGATTTTGTGCACAGTAAGAAATGTATTATGTTAAACATTATTATCTTTTAACAACGTATTTTTAAATTACAAGAGAAAACAGAAGTATTTATATCATTCTAAAGTATTTAGGGGTGAACTGATATCTTCATTTCACTTTGAAAAACTTTTTTTTTCTTAAATAGATGTATTTGGCTGGATGGATAGATGTGTGATAAAGTATATACAGAACAATGTTAATTGTAGCATCCGGGTATAGGTATATGGGTGTTTGCTGTACGCTTTATCTTTTATGGATATTTGAAACATTTTGTAATAAAATTTTGGGAAAAAAACATTTGCAACCTAAGAAAGGCTACTACATCATTTTGAAAACAATGTGATAAAGCATGAAGGTAGATGCCAATAACATGACACAATCCCCAGTAAGTATAAAGATAAGCATGCTATGTTTTGAAATGAGAAGTATATATTTTAAGTAAATGGGAACGTTAGCTAAATTCATTTCAGATTTATACAGTTTTTTGAAGAAAGATTTTACTCTAGATTTTGTGTTTAAACCTAATTATTTTTTATGGTTGTCTATTATTTAGTGCTAACCTGAAGTTATCACCTTGTGTTGTATTCTCGTCAATGGGCTTATTCACGTTTATGGTTCTCTCTGCTACATTTACAAAGTGCACTTTATACTGCACTTCTAGTTCCCTATAAACTAGAAACAATCTGTACTACTGTATTTCAAATTATTGCCATCCCGACCATTACTTCATTTGCAATAAAAAGCACAAATAAACTGAGCAAGTGTAGTTCATAGGTACTCATTTCCAAAGTGTTAATAAGTAAATGTCTGGTCAGCCTCAGCATAGAGGAAGTGGCAGACCCCCCACATGGTGGGATTTGTCTGAGGTTTGTTGGAATACCAAGGGTGTACCTCCCTGCCCATTAGCCCTTCCAGGTTTTGTTCATCTTATAAAAATAAAATTTTTAAGGGGTCTATGAAAAGGTAAATGTTATCAGCTACTATGACTTATTAATATTTGAGCTTTAATTAATGTATATGGTAGAGAGTCTTAAGATAACGGAGCATAGGGAGAGTTTGGAACTTAGATGTCTGTAACATCTGAACATTTCTCAGTTCAGTAGGCACAGAAGGGATAGCAGCTGGAAGGCTAGGCAGTCAGGCGCATCCAGTAAGGAAGGCACAGTGTGCTGCAATAGGACAAGAGAAAGGTCTGGGTTGAGCTGATAGAGAACAGATAAGTCTGCATGATACCGTGTTTCCCCGAACATAAGACCTAGCCAGACAATCAGCTCTAATACGTCTTTTGGAGCAAAGATGAATATAAGACCCAGTCTTATTTTACTATAAGACCAAGTATAATATAATTAATATCATATCATATCATATCATATCATATCATATCATATCATATCATATCATATATCATATCATATCGTACCGGGTATTACTATAAGACCGGGTCTGGAATTATATACTACAATATAAGCCTGGGTCTTATATTAATTTTTGCTCCAAAAGATGCAGTAGAGCCGATTGTCTGGCTAGGTCTTACTATTGGCGAAACAGGGTAGCTCTTTTAATAAAGAACTATAAACTTTCTGGAACTGATTTTGAAAAAACTTTATTACTGTTTGTTGAGAACATCACACTCTTTTTGTCTGTGTTTGCTGTGTTTTGTTTTAACTTGAGATTGGAAAGGATTTCCAGAAATTATTTGTATATGTGTAAACGTGGAGAAGTTTACCTAGTTTTATTGAAGATTCCCAAGTGAAGAATGAATGAAGGAAAGAAGACAAACTATGCAGAGCAAAAAAAGGAATGAGAAAATGAACAAACTTCATGAATGGCAACACTTTATTTTCTCTATTCAATTTTTATATAGGAGTTCTGTGGCAGTTCCTTTTTTATGTAGTTTGACTTGCCTTTTACTATCAGTAATGTGAGATAACCTCCCTAATTGCATAGGTGTGTGTGTGTGTGTGTGTGTGTGTGTGTGTGTGTGTGTTTTCTGTGTTGCAGGTAACAGTGCTATGTAAACATATATGTTACTTAGCATTTAAAGAAAGTTCAAGGTGATATTAAGCTTTTAAATATTATAACTGGGTTAAATTATTTCTAAAACTTTAGAAACGTTTTTGTGAAATATCATTTTGTTTATCCCACATTTGCAATGAAAGAAATTGACAGGAAACACAGAATAACACCATCACCACAGGAAGAAGTGAGTGTGAAGTAAGTCAGCCTTGGACTCTTTCCAGTGGGGATTAATTATGGTACTACAATAAAGACATTGTTATACCAGGCTTTTTCCTACCTGGTGAACACACTAAAACTACAGCAACATACAAGAGCTTCAATGACTATAATTTTCTGGCTATAAATCTAGCAAAAGCTGGAAAATATGGAAGAGTAAACACAGTATCAAAATGAAGCTTGGAGATTAAGCAGTAAATTGATTAGTAAATTGCATACACAAATTCTCCTTCAGATATGATTTGGTGGGTGATCTTCCATGCAGTAATACATTTTCAGATTTTCTAGAAAACACTTAGAATGGAAGTTTCCAAAGTTTATTGGTTCATAGTACCTTAAGAGCTCAGTAATAGTTTCTCAGCACCACTTAGGTCAACAAACAAGAACTGTGTTTATTAAATAGTTACAGCCAAATAACTTATTAGTTACAGCCAAACAATAAGTATTTATGTCCTGATAACCTAAAGTGAAAGAAAAATAGAACAGATATTTTTATTTTATTCTTAAATAACCACAGGTACTTATTAATGGGCGTGTGTGTGTGTGTGCGGGGGTGGGGGGGTGCCTGTGAGCACATGTTGGGAACTGCACAACTTCTCAAATCTTGGAAATGGATTGAATGCTACCAATTTTATTACCTGTTTCACATGAATTTTTGGCAGGTAATTGCTTTTTATCACATCACCTACTGAAAATTCAGCTTCACACATCTGTGATGTCCTTGATAGGAATGTTGCACTCTCTAATGCTGAAACTGTGAAATACCTTAACTAATAGTTTGTATTGTGTCTGACAGATGTTGAATGTTGTTGTATTTACCTGGAAATTTAAAAATATCCCACAGCAAGCCCTGTGAGTTCACTTAGCATTGCAGGGTGCCTTGCCACACAGTTATGAAATCACACATTTAAACTATTAGCTGCTAATGTGAATCATAGCCCCTGAATTTCAAAGTTGAAAAATCAGGAAGCCTCCACTATAATGAAAGTGAATGGAAAGCACTGTAAAACAACTGTAAAAGGCTCACATCTTGTTCTTCAGTCTGTGTTTTCTAGTTTTCTCAGTCCATTTATGACAAATATTTATCAGTATTCACACTATAATTTTCTGTGGCTTTAGAAATTTTATGTTAGCAAACAGTAGAAAATGGTACCATCTTCATTGCTTGAGATGTTACTTGTATACTTTTTAAGAAAACAGTATTATCAGTGTCTATTAGGACTTTTTAAATTTTGTCATGGCATTTTACGAGTTGGACTAAATGTTTTTTTCAAAGTTTCTAACTTTTTCCAACTTTTTCATTCAGAAGAGCTAGTTACTTTTTAAACAGCTCACATGAAATGTACTGAAAGCAGATGATCTATCTTCTTGTGTATCTTCTCATGTATCTTAACTGCAAATAAGTCTGGGGATTTGAATTATTAGGTTGGTGCACAAGTAATTGCGATTTGAAAGGTTAAAAATAATTGCAAAAAACGCAGTTACTTTTGCACCATCCTGATAATTTTCCATGTTATCTCATTTTTGCATTTCAGTAACTCAGTTAACTATGTAAACATGATTTTTTAAAAAAAGAAAAGTTTCTTATAGAAATATATATTGACTTTCAGCTAAGGAACTCAGTGGATCTTATCTGGATTATTGAAGGAATTAAATATGAGAATTTTAAAACTAGGTGACATACGTTTTCTGCACAATAAACTATGAGAGGTATCAGTGTCCCCAAGAGAAGGCTCAGAACAGAAAACTGAAGCAACAAAGTGAATTGTCAAGAACATAAATCAATGTTTAAGTGAAAAGAAAAACAGAGAGCTAATAGCATAGAGCTCTTCTTATATATCTCAGGCAGGGCTAATGATGGTTATTAATGGTGATACCTAGTTCCTGTTACTGACAGTCTTGAGATTTTGATTTCAAATTTTGAGTTTTCAGTTTTTTTCCCATCTCTTTATTTTTAATCCGAATTTCCTACCACTGACTTTCTTGATAAACTTCCCATACCTTTAAATAGATTAAGTCATCATAATTTCTGGCTGTGGTGACAAATTATCTGGCATTAGTAGCAGGGACAATTTGTTTAATTTTTATATTTATTATCTACTGGACAGTAGGTATTTGAGGGAATGAAACTCAGAACTAGTGCTGGGAGGGCTGGTTTGTCTGGGACCTTGTGAATTCTCTCAGCTGAGAGACTCCCAAAACTCAATAAGGAGACACAGCAGGGAGTTAGTCTTATGAATGAATGGAAACTGTAGGGAGGTAATGGAAAGGGCACTTCACCTATGATATATGAACAGGACTGACTGATTATTTCATATCCAACTGTAAAAGCAGAAAGCAATAAATTAGCTAATAATTGTGGTCTGCAATATCTAAGGAAGGGAAATATGAGGAGACAAAAATAATATGTCAGTCATAAGCTACTAAAAGACAAAATAATTTGATTTTTATCATTTCATGAATGTTATCACCTAAATGTCACAAACAGATGTGTGTGTGTGCCTGTGTGTGTACACGTGTTTCCAGATTTTGCCTTTAAATTAATTGTGGCATTATAGTTTTCATGATTGGCATTGAATTGCTTTCTAGCTAGGTAGCTAGTAGCAGGTGTACAGACAGAGGTATATTTAGATAGTTATAGATAGGGATGATTAGAAAGATGGACTGAAACTCTATCCCAATGACTGGAACTGTGAGGAAATGATGTTAACATTGTGGTTTGCAGCACCACGAACCCCATCCCTGGAGGAATGAACGGCATTTTCTTGGTTCACTTACTTCAGCCTAATTGCTATACCAAAGTGCCTTCATTTGGACTTTCTCTTCCTGAGTCTCTCTCCTTGAATTGTCCCTATAAATTTGCAACTCCCCTGAACATCCACACAGATTTATTTGCAACTTCCTTCTATAGCCAGCTTCAAAAGTTGGCTGCTGTGTTATCAGAAGTATCTGGAGATTTTTCTAGGTATTTCTCCATAAATATATACTTATAAATATATGAGAAAATTGGTTCTTTGTCCCTACTCCATTTCGTTTATCTATGATAACTGCCAATATGCTAGTATTTTTTTTAATATAACAAATTTCTTTTTACCAATATAATGGCTTGTTGTCATAAATGTAGAATTAAGTAAAGGATTTTAAAATAGCACGATACTTGAAATGTGATTGTGTGTGTATACATATATTTATAATGAAACTACAAAGTATTACACAAATATAAGCTCAATTAAGTTATTCATTTATACCAACTGTTTTTTCTTTTCGTATATATATTTTGAATCTCTCAAAGTTTTGTATTCATGTCATCCAAACTAACTTATTTTGCAAATACATTATAATTTTCCCCCAAAATAGATAATTCTTCCAACAAGATTTTTTTTCTTTTTTGTTATTAAACACATTTCATCATCTTGTTCAGTGAGAAGGGTTTCTCCTGATAATTTTCTGATCCTTTTATGGGAGTTCTTCCCTTTGAGTTAGTTGTATTTTCAGTACTCCAAGTTTCCAACAAGGCAGCTTTTGTAATGCCAAGTTCCTTAATTTGTCATACCGTTCTTAAATACCTCTAGTACTAAAAATAAAACAATAGAATAAAAATATGTCAATATCCTCTGATTGTATTATTGTTTGATTTAAGGATTGAACTTTTGTCTATAACCTTCAAAAACAATGAAACATTAAAGGCAACTCTGATATGTTCTTTAGACCATCACATCTGTGTCAATACTGCATAATTATATTTGGCTCCATTCATTCATGTACTCATTATTTCATTCACTCCATGTAAGAAATTGAACGTATCTTATGTGCCAAGGGTTATGTCACACTAGGAAATAAAATAAGTGATAAAAAGTAAAAGTATCCTCATAATTTCTATACTGAAATGGAACCATTTCAGGAAGAGGTTAAAAATTTGGGAGTTAGATTGTTGTGATGCTATCATTTATATTCAACAATTCAGAGCCTTGAAACACTCTTTTTTTTAAATTAATTTATTTTATTTAAATTTATTGGTGTGACAATTGTTAGTAAAATTGCATAGATTTCAGGTGTACAATTCTGTATTACATCATCTATAAATCCCATTGTGTGTTCACCACCCAGAGTCAGTTCTCTTTCCAACACCATATATTTGATCCCCCTTACCCTCATCTCCCAACCCCCACCCCGCTTACCCTCTGGTAACCACTAAATGATTGTCTATGTCTATGAGTTTTTGTTTCTCATTTGTTTGTCTTGTTCTTTTGTTGTTTTTGGTTTATATACCACATATCAGTGAAATCATATGGTTCTCTGCTTTTTCTGTCTGACTTATTTCGCTTAGCATCATACTCTCAAGATCCATCCATGTTGTCACAAATGTTCCTATATCCTCTTTTCTTACCACCGAACAGTATTCCATTGTGTATATATACCACAACTTCTTTAACCATTCATCTATCGAAGGGCATTTTGGTTGTTTCCATGTCTTGGCCACCATGAACAAAGCTGCAATGAACATTGGAGCATACGTGTCTTTATGTATAAATGTTTTCAGATTTTTTGGGTAGATACCCAAGAGAGGGATTGCTGGGTCATATGAGGTTTCAAGGATTATATTTTTCCTCCTTGCCTTATAAAGGAAGAAATTAAACCAAACTAAACACTAATAAAAGCCAAGCTAGGATTGTGTATATTGTCTAGGTGCTCCAAGATTTCCCTCCAAAACTTATTTGTTCTCCTTAGAAAAGTTTAGTGGCCACTAAAGCGATGCTGATTTCCAATGACAATTTCTCCCATCTTTGAAATGTTAATTAGTGGATCGACATAAAGTAGAAATCCATTACTATGGATTCCTAAACAAATCTTGTGAGATATTAATGATATCTGCTTTATGTTGATCAAATATTCAAAGCAGTGGTGAGGTGCACAGGACAGATAAGAATAAATGCAGCTTTAATTTTGAGCTTTAGACTGACTTCAAAGTGTCAGATATTGTAGGCTAGTTCTTTAAAAAAATAAAAAAAAAAATATTCTTCATATAAATGCTTGGAAACCTTGCTTAAAGATCCTCACAGAAATTCTGGTGGTTGTGTAAATTGTTCATTTTTCTGTCATGTAAAGTATAAGGCCATATATATATATATATATATATATGGGAATTCTATCTCTATCTCACATCAAAATAGATTTTCTACATCTGAGGACGAGGATGAAAGGTGCAGATTCCCACATGTTACCTAAGTTTCAATTAAATGTAAAAAGTGTTACTAGATTCAGTTATTAGAAAACTTTTAAATTTGTTTGAAACAACTTAATTGTTGGTTCAATTAAAGGAGGTTGATCTATTCAATCTCCTTTTTCATTTAAAATTTTATTAAACCTGAATAGAGACCACGTATTTCTAATGGGAATTTTGTATCCAAATAGAGAAGTGCTGAAAATAAAATGCACAGCTGATTTTGAAGACTTAGTATGAAAAAAAATAAAGTATCTGATTAATATTTTTTCTATTGATTACATGTTAAAATGATGATATTTTAATATAGTGGATTAAATAAAATCTAAATATTGTTTCATCTGTTACTTTTTACTGTTATTATGTGGCTGCAGAATTTTTTTTAAGTTACATATGTCTCACATTATATTTTAGTTAGACAGCAATAGTATATATTTTAGAACTGGATTGTACTCATATGCATTCTGCTTTTATCTTATTTTTTATCTCTAACCATCTCGAAATAACTATAATAATGAAATTATTAACATTTACTGTAGAGGTTATATTTCAGGCACTCTGTTAATTACTGTGCCCATTTAGTCTGATGATATATGTGTGCTCAGAGCATCTCATTTTTATACCCAGTTGCATGTAGCATCATGATAGGTATGTAGTAGGTGCTCATTATCATTCTTGAGAATGATTAATTTTTAAAATAATCTTTTTGGAAATAATTTTTGCCTAATGGGTAAAGGTATGAAATACAAGGTTATTGAAAAGAGGAGAAAACTTTTAGCAAACTGTCTGAAGCAGACTTGATTTTGATGTTATTTTTCCCAAGTAAGGTGTCAATCTCTTAACATTTGGCATTCCCAGAGAATTCATGATATAGCTCAAGAGAAAAATATTTAGTAAAAAATGTATAAGATGGGTGGTATTTATTTTGAGAAACCATTACTCAGCCAAAAAGAGAAAAGGTTATTACATTCACATCATATTGCTTGTCTGGGAATCTTTCTAGAGAGAAAGCAAAAGGAGTCATAAAATTAAAGAAAATATTGACAGGGTTTTCAGACATTAAGAAATGTCTTCCCCCTTTCCTTTTCCTATGAAGAACCTCTTTCTGGAATCTCTGAAACCAAACAAATATCAAAAGCCTTTATTCTTCTTTTTAAAACTTCTCTGTGTCCTGTTATGTAAGATCTATGATGAATGCAAATTGGGGAAAACACCTTATTAGCAGGGAGAACGATAAAATAAAAATAAGACCCCCATGAGATTCCTATTTCCCTGTTGTAGTCTGTCTTTTATCAATAAATTATAACATCTTCAGAAAGTTTTTATTATAGAGTTTTAAATAAGGTAGTAATTTCATGTCGAGAGAAATAAATTTTGACTTTTAAAACAATAAAATTCATATGGAATTTACTCTAGCTAATAGGGAAGTTGAAGATAAAAAAGCACTTTCTCAACATTTTACTAGGTGTTTTTTATTAAAAAATCTGTTAGATTGGTAAAGTAATGACTCCTTAAATTTTAAGTAAACAACTGAATAATTTAAAAATTGGAGGCGAAACAGCCAACAAATTATCTTTCTTTTAGTGATGTTGGTAGTATTGTAGCTTAGAAATTCTTACATACCAAAACCAACTAAAATTTGTTGCCAACTTCCATACAATGCACATAAACATATTTTTTTCTTTTCAATATTTTGGGGGGCTCTTAAATTTAAATTATTTATTAAAACTGTTTAAATGCATATTTTAAAACTCTTTTTCTGTTCTTTTTCTTTGAGTGCAAAGTGCATCCCACACATCATAAATTAATACTGAAAAGTCCAAATTTACCCCAATAGGGTCTCTCAGTGACGACTTTATAAACTCAGTCCTTGTTTATTCTGTGTGTGGCCACTTTGGTTATTAGTAGGGGTTACACTGACTGCCTTTTCCCAGATTTATGAGACTTGGCAAAAACCTTGAGAAAACAGAGCCCCGCTTCTCTTGATAGGAAACATTATTAGATACTAAATAAACATTAATTTAGGTAAACTGGTGCTACAATACGCCTTTATTTAGATTTCATGTTGCTGGGTGAAAGGAGACATCGTGGGGGGGTTGCTTCATGGACCACAAAGAAGGAACATTTAAGTGCTAGCTATGACTTTGTCCTTAGAACACCTTCATGTTCATTCATGAAGGGCAGTGCTCGTCTCCCAGGGAGGCATGCATCATGTCCTTCTCCCAGTGGAGAAAGATCAAGAGAACCCTCAATCTTTTTAAAATTAGCACAGCATCCCTGAAAGGAAAATGATTAATTTTCTCTGGATTACAACAGACGCTTTGAGAAATAGGCATGCCGTGCAGTTACTTAACACATAGTTTTCAAATAACTTATTAAGTCTTGATAACATTGAAGTTTATGAAGAGGTTGAAGCATCATTAAAAGAATAACTTGAACCTGTCTCTTGTGAACAAGTTAATGTCCTGTAAAAGAAAGGGGGGGGCAATAATTTGTGTGCTAGATTAAACGTTATAGACATGCAGCAACTAGGCACAATGTGTCACACTAAATTGGATCTTGAGTTGGACAAACCAACTATAAAGAACAGTTTGGGGACAATCCTGGAAATTTTAATACGGACTGGATATTTTAAAAAAAGAAAATTTATTGGCAAAATGGAGATATTAACAATTAAATTGCAACTAGGTTACATAATCCATATTTGTTATAATCTCATTGTGATAAAATATATTTATAAGTATGCATAGAAAAATATGGAAAGATGAACAAGATTTTAACAGTGACGATTTCTGAGTAGAGTGTGGATAGAAATATGATGCTTTTATTTTCTTCCTTTTGCCTTCCTGAGGTTTAACTATGTAGAGTGCAAACATACTACTTTTGTAATAATCTATTATTGATGAAATAACTAAACAGCAGTAAAATTGACCTTGCTGTTGACGCTAAGATATTGTGTATTGTGAAAAAATATAAAGAACCCCTATTCTTTAGTCAGTGCAGTAGGTAATGTCTTTATTTTATTGTATAGAATCCCATAGGTTTTTTGAATAATATCAAATTGGTTTTCCTGATACCAAAGTAGTTGGTACAAAGAACAACACTCAAACTTTGCTAGGAATTTCAAATCTCTTCTCTACAAAACAACCCAAAACAGACCTTTTCTTTTTTGAGAATTCTAAATGCATTTTGAATTTTGTCACTTTTAGGGTAACAAAAACCAAAATCATTGCTCTAAATAAGAGTTTTTCAAAGTGTTTTCACTTCCATCCCTAGTCATGTTATGCATTCATTCATGCAGTTTAGACCATTCCTTCAGGAAAACTTCTTGAAACTTGGATTAAATAGATTTGGCTCTTAATAGGGATCTTAATGGTGATAATCAGAAACTGTTAATAATGTGTTTGTGTCTTGCAAGTTGCAGACTATTGATTATAGGGTATAAATGAATGACAGAGTGAGGAAGTAAGAACTCAACTATAACGGGTTGGATCGAATTGTGTGCTGATGTTTGATGTGACTATGATGGAGAATACCTTCACCTTTGTTTTAAATGTAAGTGATGTTGCACACATTGAAACAGTAAGACACCTTAAAGACCACCTGCACTCGTGCTTTCATTCAAAGATGAGGAAACTATAATTTACAAAGATGGAGTCATTTGCCAAGAGTAACACTTTTTATTGGCAGATTTTAAATTAGAACTTAACTTACACGATTTCTAATACTATGCATTTTCGCTCTGACACACTAAAAAGTTTTCTGTATTGGAGGGAGAGGAGAAAATGCCGAAGTGTGATTTACTAAATCAATATGCAATCCAGAAAATCATATTGAAATTAGAAATGAAAGCATGATACTAAACTGATTTCTTTTGGGTGACCAAATAGCTCCCTTTAAAAATTCAAGAAAGAAACCTTCAACACATTCGTTGATTTCCATTGGTGCTACGAGTTTCCTCTAGCCCATTATATAATATACAGCATTAAATAATACCATTTAAGGAATTAGTCCTCCTGTTCAGAAATATGGAACTCTTGTAAGAATTGTAAGTCCAAGAAGTTACTTATTACTCATCTCAGGATTGATTATGGGTTGGCTGATTATATTTTCACTATAATTGGATTTCAAAAAGAAACCACTCTTTGCTGTGTTCTGCAAAAACTCGTTTTGCATTTCTCTTTTCAATATTCATGTCAACTGGGATATTACGGTTTTTAGCCATTTCATGAAAATACATTTGGACACTTACAATCTCACCTGCTATATCTAGAAAGGCTCAATGCTAGGTATAAAAAGAGAGGCCCAAGGCTACTTGACTTCAAAATGAAAATCATTCTAGTTACATTGAAGGAAACAAGACGTTGTTCTAATACTATAAGCCAGTAAGTACAAAGCTTCAAATGAGAATTAAGTCATTGCTTTGAAGGCAGTAATTCCGTTTAAAAGAGTATAAATGTTTTCAATGTTCAGAAGCTACTTAATGCCACTTAAATAAGTTGTCTTATTTAGATGGCAACTTCCGCATCCCAGCTTTTTGTCTTTTCCATTTTTCTCCATAGCACTTACCACATTCTAACACATTATATAATTTCCTTTGTTTTTGTTTGTTTTCTGTTCCTTCTTCTGAAATCCAAGCTTTTTGAAGAGAAATCCCTTCTTTTGTATTCACTCAGTATCTGCAATGCCTGGAAAGGTGCTTGACACTTAGAACAAGCTCAATAAATATTTCTTGAATGAGTAAATCAATTAGTAGTCATCGAGTAGTGGTTCAATTATTGTTTTAAATCAGATAAAATAGAATATTTTTCTCCTGATGTTAACAAGTATTATATATAAAAGATGCAATCATCTGTTAATAAATCATCTTATAAACTTAATTTACTAATATGTTAGCAAAAATTTTTCATATATGTACATTTAAAAATTATGGGGCACTTATTAATACTAGCTTGTAGTCATCTGTTAACTGCTTAGTAATTGATTACAGCCTACAACAAAATTATTTAATTTCACCTGTTTTGATAATTCTTCCTTGTCCTGGTATGCTGATAGTTTACAGAGTTTTGACCTTTACCTGGGGGTGTAAAAAGGAGTGATTCAGTTTATTTTTTGTTGTGTTGTGGGAATGATTTCTTATTCTGTAAAAGTACTGTGAATTATAGTGTTTACCATTTGTCTTACTTTTGATTAAAAAAATAGAATGTACCTCTTAGCATAACCAATAACCACAGAAAGGAGATGATTCTATGGCAGTTCATGAGTTCTAAGATGGGTATTTTTTTCCTATTTTAAGATCTCTGATAACAGGACGCATCTTACACTCAAAAGCATGCCATAGTTTGGCCGCATTTTTTCCTTAGTGAGACCTAATATGCGTATTGTAATAGCTTCTTAGGTTAGATTACATGAGGTATAATAAATAATAGTGGTTTAATTTTTTAAAAATGTTTTCACAATATGTTTAAAATCTTCATTCTTAAAAAAAAACACAGCTTATCTATAGACTCTGTGAGAAAGGCAGAGATATTGTCTGGTTACATTGATTTTAGGTTCTAAGCCTTAAATTTAAAGCATTTGCTCATATGAAATGGTATTTTTATTGGGAAAAGCACATAGAATAAATATCTGTTTGAATAACAGTTGATATTTTTATGTATTGCGTAACTCTTAATACCATTTATGTCCAATAGTCAGATCTCGCTTTTTGACGTATGCGTATAATGAAAATGTTAATGTGTTCAGTTGAGGATATTATTACTATAGTGTTATTTATGACAATATCAGAATAATGTACTTATGATAAGAGTATAATTGATAAATACTGTGAGCAAATATCCATTTTTAAAATGCAGTTCTGATCATTTTGCTAATGGCTTCTCAGGTTGACAAAAACAGTCAATCTAACATTAGATATCATGTCTAACTTTTTAAGAAATAAAATTCCAGTTATGTAGATCAACAATTTTCCTTCTGTTTTTCATTTTACAATTGCTTAATGTCCTTTAACACAGAAATATACCATGTTTGAGCACATGATTTTCTAGTGTTTCTATAACTGCCACTGGTGTAGTACTAAATTCATTTCATTTACAAGTTTAGGTCGAAACATACAATAATATCAAAAAAGTAAATGTATTGCCTTTTGTCACAAATAAATTTATTACAAATTCCTTTAACATTCTTGTTTATATTTATCTGTTCCTTTCCAACCAAAGCCACCCTCACTATTTAAAGATGCCCCTTTATTTTCTTTGCTACAAGTGTCCAACCATTTCAGATATGATTGGAGATTATATAATAATTTTAAAATGAATTACTGTATTTTAATTTGCATCCCATAGATATTTTTGTGAGAAAAGCAAAAATATTGTCACAATGCAAGCACAACAGGTATCTTGTTATGTTGATGTCATGTTGTTGTAGCTTTAAGTTTAAAGCATTGGAAAAATAACGTGTTTTCGTTTTTCAAAGCTTTATAGAAATGCAGTTTATTTGAATAATAGTTTTTCACATTTTGTGAATCCTTATTGAAACTTCTCATGGGGCTTTTTTCCTACCTGTCTTGAACTTCTTGAATAATTGTGTCTGTGATACACTGTGTTTTCTTGAGTAAACCTGACATTTTAAATCCTTCAAACATTTTGACAAAATCATGTTCAAACACTGCGGGCAGAATCTAAAAATAAAGGTTAGCACTTTTGTTGCTGACAAAGTTTTCTTTCAGACTGTCTGTATGGCTGTTTACTTTGGGGAAATTGGAGGCACTGCAACACGACTAGATCTGCCATATGGGGCTTTAGATTTAAAAGAGATCTTAATGTTCCAATAGTTCTAGCTTCCTCATTTTAAAGAAAAGGGCAGTAAAAACTAGAGAGGTCAATCTTACTCTGTTTAGGTTGCTATAGCAAAATACCACCAACTGGGTAGTTTACAAACAACAAAAATGTGTTGCTCACAGTTCTGGAGGATGGAAGTGGTTGCTTTTTTGAGTGAGAGCCTTCTTCCTGCTTCATAGATGACACCTTCTCACTGGGTCCTCACATGAAGGGCCCAGGGATCTCTTGGGTGTCTCTTTTCATAAGGCACTGAGCTTATTCATGGGGGTTCCACGCTCCTGACTTAAGCACCTCTCCAATGCCTACCAACCAATGCCATCACCTTTGGGGGTTAAGGATTTCAACATTAAACTTTTGGGGGACACAAACATTCAAACGATAGCAAGGTCACATAAATTATCGTAGGAGAAAAAGCTTTGGTGGCAGAACCTAGTCTTGAATTAATGTCAGGAATCCATGATGATACTGGTTTCTTGGGACTGATAGTCAAATGTTTGGTTATACCATGATGTTTTCCATTAAAGACCATTCCATCATTACAAAAAGATGTACTGATTGCTGTTAAAAGAATAGCAAATTCTAAGAGGGTGAAAATAAAATTTCCTGAGTTTACCCTTTGTGTGGGGACTATGCTGATTACACTATGTTTTAAAGTAATGGAGTTATTCAAAGAATGTGAGTGTTACCATACAGTCTCTCTCTCTCTCTCTCTCTCTCTCTCTCTCTCTCTCTCTCTCTCTCTCTCTCTCTCTCGTAATGTTATCCCAGATTAACTCATAGAGCAGTTTCATGGTGCACTTTTCACATGCATTTGTCATGTTTACAGATAAAACATGCATTGTCTTTCAGCCATGAAATGAAGTCATGTGTTATATTTGCCCATTCTTTCTTTTTAAATTTCTAATAAATTCTAAGTTGATTATCATTATCAGATTTTTGATCCACTTTTTAACACTTCATTAACTAGTACTTCCGCAGTAGCATTATCTTTGTAGTTACTATTATAGAACATGTCTGTGAAATTCCATAGCAAAAATAAAGAAAGAAAGAAGGAATAGCATCTCTGTGCTGAAAGTAAGATAGAAACATAGTAGGCTGTTGATTAAGTACTGCTGAAATATGTTTGGCCAAGAGAGCTGGAACTGTACAAAGAAGAAAGAAAATCTAATCTGCTAATTCTTAACCTCTGATCACATAAAAGAGATATTAAAACTTGACTTCTTAATAATTTTAGAGTAAATATCATTCTTTTTCTGCATTGTTTTAAAAATTATTTTATTATGAAATGTATTATAAATAATAGAGGAGAGAAAGCCTATCAATGGTTTTATATCTGTAGGTTTTAAACCAATATTTAAAATCAGTTTTAAGACAGTAAAAATGAACATTCATTGTTTTCCTGTTACATGAAGACACCCAAATGTAGTTCTCAAAGAAAACAGTGCTGTGTTTCTCTGTTTCACAGAAGGATTGATGTAATCAAGGGTTCAGGGTGGGGAAGTGGCTCTGTTATGCTCTCAAATACTTTCCGTCTCGTTGCCCTGAGTGTTGCCCTCAGCTGCAGTTTTCCCGCAGCTGCCTTTCAAGCACCTTGTCCATGTTCTAGCCTGTTTGAATAGGGAATGAAAAGAAAGGGAGGCAAGCAGTTTATTTTAAAGAAGTGTCAAGTGCATCATACACATCACTTTGAATTAGTGAGGCTATATGGACCCTGTCTCACCAGCTGTGAGAGGGGATGGGAAATGTAGCTTCTCCCATGTGCCTTTCTCAAATTCAGGGCTGATCCATTTCTGTTCCTAACATGAAGTAGGGATGTTGGTACTGGGGACAATTAATATTTTCTGCCGGACCCATGTGACCATTCCCATCATAAAACAGAAAATTTTAAAAAATAAACTTCTCAAGGAAAACACAATTCGTAATGTTAGAAGCTAATTTTTATATTTCATTATGATTTCATTACAAATTTTCAATCAAACCATACTTTACTAAAAACCACAGTAGTTGTTTTGTGGGTATACATGTAAATCATAACCATGACTGTGGTTATCTTGTCTGAAATGTGATTTATTCTTTACGGTGAATTATAAACCCACTAGATGATTTTTGAAAAATAATTTACGTAAAAATTTGTTTTAAAATAAAATCACCCTGTTAATGCCTAACATCTTATGGGAATAGATACTATTGGCATGAATTAAACAATGGTTCCACTGTACCAGACATCTTGAGAGTGTGATTTTTTTTTTATCCACACCTAAATGTTTTTTGGGTTTTTTTTGGTATTCATAAAGCATAATCTATGATTTTTCTAATTCCTTATAATAATTATTCAATTTTGTCAAGTTCTTCATCACAAATTTACATGTGATCTCCAGGTTATGAAAGAATATAATTTATTTTTCTTAGAAAATTTATAGCACCTTTCATCCCCCAAATTCAGTGTATACTACGACAGAACAGATATTTTTATTATGTTTTCCCTTTATAATTGTTTCTTATCTATCTAATAAATAATTATTAGGCTTCTAGTTTGAGCCTATTCAGCTTCTATGGGCCATTTGAGGTAGATTTAAAATAATATACATTTTCTATATTTAGCACACTTCAGTATTTTTGGAGAGGTAAGAAGTGCCTGCAATTCAGGCCACATACAAGATAATTTACTGTAAGTTAATGTGGCAGAGAAAAAATGTGCCATTTATCCTGATAGAGAGTGAATGTTTTGACCTGGAATTTATTCAGAAATGCTGTTTGGATGAGATTGGATCCGGGAGGGCAGGCCGTTATGCACAGGGAGAAGACAATGGACACGTGACTCGGATGGTATGTGTTTCATTGACCAACTTGACTGAAACATGGAATGCACATTGAGGAACAGAGAGAGGAAGTGATTTATGTAAAGAAGGAACTGGCATACCAAGCTAGAGAGTTTATCTTTTAAATTAGAGATGACATTTTGAAAGCAAACACTTTAAGAAAACAAATCTGGAAACATCAGGCACTCCCAGGGTTGGAGTCTACAGGCAGAAACCAGAATATCAATTGTAGTAACTCAAGCATGCAGTCCTCGCAAGTTGGGGCTCCATTAGTAGCCTTGAAAATGAAAATGCTAGAGATAAAATAACATGTACATTATTAAAAGGCATCATTGACACTGATGACAACCTTATTGGGTCTTTAAAAAACAGATAACCCCTCACTTTTCCCCCTGGAATACATATTATTTCTCTATTTGAGAAAGATAAATTAGAATAGATCTGAAAGTAGGCTTTTTGTTGCCTGGCTGCACTAGATAAGATCCAATGACAGTGATCCTCGAAAAAGCAAAATTGAATTAAATAAAAAAAGTTAATCTCTTTCAAGGAATAGGTTCATATACGTTGTCTATTAATCATTTTAAGAATATTTCCATGCACTTTACTGGAACTACATAATATCACTGTTAGGTTGATGACATATCAACACACTAAATTTACATAACAGAATTCTCACACTCTGAGTGGTTAATTAAATTCCTGGAGACAAAATGTCCTGTATGAGGCAAAGCGGGACTTTAGTCAGGTCTTTAGTCCCTTAACTCAAGTGCTCTTTCTGCTATAACATGATTCATCCTTGCTCATGATCTCTGCATCCTTTATAAACTAATAACTGGAGAAGCTGATGTATACTTAAAAAGTCAGATTTTAATACTTAAAGTTGTGTGACAAACTATTGTAAATAGAAACGTATTGAAAATGTCCTCTTCCAGTTGATGCAAATTCATTTTTAACAGCAATAAGGCACAATTTGCCTTCTGATGGTAATGATTTTACCTTTTTTATGGTATTTCAAGTAAAAATATATTGTCGACAATTGTATAATTTAATTGCTATAAACTTAACTAATCTTTAAATACTGTTTGTAGATTATAATTTTTCCTACAGTATATGAATTTACAAATTTGCACTGCATAGATGATATATATATTCTTCTTTTAAATGAATCAAATGCAATATTTGAAAAATCAAAATTGCATGTCTACTTAATACTGATACTTATCACAGTTCTTGGCAGTCAGCCCTTTTTGAGTGAACAAAGAAAATAATATGCAAGGTAACGTTTAAAAAGAAAACTCTTAATTTTATTAGAGTAATGCAATAGGAGAGTTTTCTTGAAGAAATGTCTGAAAAACTGATTTTTTCAAGTGCCCTGGATAAGAAGATATCTTTTTTCATTGTTTTATGATCAAGATTTTTTCAGTTTTATTGAGATATAATTTATGTACATTAGTGTACAAGTTTAAGTTGTACAATGGCCAACAACTTTTTGCTCTTCTTTGACATTCCAGAAGATGCGTGCATGCAGTATTACAATTGAACTTCACATTCTTTCTTGCCCAAGACAGCAATAATCTTTACATCTCTGTTTTTTTCTTTAAGTGGCTTGCATATTTTACCACTTAGACATTGCTCTTCTATTCCTTTTTAATCTGGATGTGCATTTACTTGGGAAAAGGTTTGTGCTGTCACTGTTCTTGGAATGTGGGAATTATAAAGACAGGATGAGTGCTTCATGAATTCTTAAATATATGCTTACTTTCTGTTAATGTTCAATTTTATGCTTCTTCTGGGGAAAAAAATCAACAGTTGACAGAGGGAGAGAAAGGGGAAGTATAAGGAGGCAGTAAGAAAGAATCACATTAAAATATAATTGTCTTATTATAAAAGTTTCTTTACTGAGACTATGGGGCTATTGGGGGGGGGGGGGAACTTAGAATTTCCCAAATGGCTAATGAGCATTTGCTCACTTCCAAATGATGGATATCAACAGGATTCTT